>NC_133867.1:11836358-11847654 GCF_044706935.1 Curcuma longa | reverse complement strand
GAACACAACTATTTAGTTTCCTCCTCCCCTAGGGCCGGCGGCACCAAGAGAATTCCTTCTCCCTTTTGGTTGCCGACGCCATCTCTTCCCCTCTCTTCTCTTTAGGGCCGGCGCCCTTTGGTATTTTCTTCTCCTCTTGCTTCCTTAGGGCCGGCTCCCTTCTCCTCTTCTAGTTCCCTTAGGGTCGGCGCCCCTTTAGTATCCTTATTCCATTAGGGTCGGCGGCCAAGAAGAAGAAGGAAGGAGAAGATCAAGAGAAGGAAAGAAAGGCTTCCTTGCTTGCTTGCTTGCCATCGGTGAGAATAGAATTGGTGGAGTAATCTCGAAGGATCGTTGTCCACACAACGTTCGAGAAGTGGAGAGGATATACAGCAGAAGATCGAGGGGTCATCCACTCCTTCTAGACATCCTGCAAGAAAGGTACAATTTATGGTTTCTGCTATAAATAAATTGTTTCTCTTCTGAAGGATCCTGAAAACCAAATACAAAAGCCCAATGATCTAAATGCGTCGATCAAACTTTGTTTGATCGACTATGAGGGCAACTTAAATCCGTTTCTGAAAAAAAAAATTTATTCTGCAAGAATTCACCGGAACGGGTTTTCAAGTGTTTCCCATCACAACGGCTACTGTAGATTGCATTATTTCTCCAGCTGTCATCCCCAACATTCAAATACCAGTCGATTGGATCTTACTCAATCGACTGATCAGTCGACTAGTCTCTACTTTTTACTCAACTAATCTTTTTGTGTTTTGGATCAGAACACCAGTTGACTGGTATCATCCCAGTCGACCGATGAAGCTGAAACTTACCTTTCAGCTTCCTTTTTCATCCCTTGGCATAGACTCACACCTTCAAACATCTTCCAAAAGCCTCATGCCCTTTTTGGATGCTTTCGAGCGTACGACTCCTCATCTTTGCAATTGCTTGAGATGTTTCCATCGGCTTCGTCATGCTAAGTTTTCCTTTTGCCAAGAGGCCGCACCTCTGGAACTTCACCATTTGCCAAGAGGTCGTACCTCTAGGACTTCACCAATTGCCAAGACTTCAAACTTGGACTTTCCTGTTTACTCAATTCACATATGTTAAATCACCAACATTGCCTAACTTAAACTCATTTAGCCAAACATTAAAACCAAATGATACTTGAGGCAAGATTGCACCAACAGGATCCATCCCTCTAGATATATCTAGTCCGCAGTAAACGGATCGCGGTAAAGACGTCCCAAATCCGTTGATGGCTGAGGATTTGCCACAAAGCCTATGAGGGTGAATAGGCCCACCGACATGGCCTATCTTGTTCGTAGTAATGGCTACGTAAATACACAAAAAATTCATTGATAGCTAGCCACTTGCTCAAAGTGTGCAGCTCCCTCGGCTTGCTAGCTGTGGAGTGATGGACAGGTTCCTTCTAGCAAGAGATCACAGTGGATGCTTGGTGCCAGGAGGAGACATAGAGGACTGCTGGATGCTGATAGCTATAGCGGCTAGGACATGGCCGTGCATGTTGGATGCTGGATGACGATGGCTAAGGTGGCAGTGAGGTGGTCGTGCGTGCTGGATGCAGATAGTTGTGGCGGTTGAGATGTGGCAGTGCATGCTGGATGCTGGATGATGATGGTTGAGGCGGCCGTGAGATGGTCGTGCTTGTTAGTGGTGGAGGTTGATGGTGACGCTAAGGATGGACATTTGTGAGACCTGGAGATGTTGCATGTGGCTGTCAGCTAGCGCATGACCTTCCTGGTGGCTGGAGGGCTACCCTTGCGCACCAGGCAAACGACGCAGCTACTGGATGAGGATATGGTAACGGACCTGCAGATGCACACATGATATTTATACACATGACTAAGTGAGAGACATTAATATGGAGAGTTATCGAGACGAGTGTGGTATTCATGAGGGCACATCTACAACATACCTTTGGCGATTGTTCAGATCTGACGGTTCATCAGACATGATATGAGCATACATCATTGGAGCTCCTGTATCTTCGTGCATTTCTTTGATGATATATATATATATATATATATATATATATATATATATATATATTTACCTTTCATCAGAAAAAAATCAATGAGGTACGCGTAGAATATTTATTATTCTGTAAATTTTTAATTTTCAATCATGCCTTGTACTCTGTTATTTCTTGTTTATGCATGCGTGTGTTGTGATAATTAGAGTTAATTATTAATTTATTTTCACTGCACACGTTTATGAAATGTATAAACACGCGTATTATACCAGAATCCTAACAATAATGACATCAAACTCTTATTGCAATCGATGCTACTAGTGTTGATTGATTTTGATACCAATAAACAAAAAAGATTTCCTATACTTAGTACAATAGTATAATAGTTATATAATAATTGTTATATTATAGTGACTAATTTTAAATAAATTTGAATAATTTCGATCAATTTGATAAAAAGTATTTTGGAATATAAAAATATTTCAAATATAAAAATTTTGATTAAATTAAATTAATTTTAATATAAAAAGAACTAAAATAAAGATATTTTGAAGATGAAAAATATGTCGAATGTTGTTTTGATTTTTAAAAGTGCCTTCGACTTATTTGATTAAATTGCATTTTAATCAAACGCCTGTTACTAATCATAGTTCATATATTTGCATTATCATATATTAAAATGCTCATGTGTCTTTTGTAACTATAAGATGAATTAATGGTAAATTTTTAATATGAAAGCGCATTGGCTTTTGTCATTAAAAAGAATTCACTATTTTTAAAAGGAGACTCCAAAACAGAGTTGCTTCTGCATGATCTGGACGTGATGTTGGGCCAAATGGTGGCTGCCCGTGACTCGCACCCACTCCGCTCAACCAATCGCACTGCACTCTGCGGGCGGGACCGCTCCCTGCGCGTGGTCCCTCCGGCCGTCCTCGGCCCGATCGAGGAAGCGAGGCGGTGGTGTGGCCTGGGGTAGTTTAGCGTGGGCTCCAGTCCTGGGACGGAGACGGCGACTGCTTTAATTGCCCGACGCTCTACAAAGACGATTAAGGTAACAACTTCATCTTTTACTCCAATAAGCCATTAACATTAAAAAATTACATACATCTTGCAAAACTATGAATCTAAATGCATCATAGGTTCAAGATTTACATATATTTTTTTTTAAATGTTAGAGCCAAGTTGATTTTTTAATATTTTTTATTTTTATTTTTTAAAATATTTGAGCCAAGCTCAATTTGAAAACTATCTCCATCCTCTATGATACTATCACTGCATGTGATCAACACTGGCTCGGTTTGACCCACAAGCTAAGCCACCCCTCTTTGACCTAACCCATAGATCAAGCGAGGTTTAGCTCCACGGAGCTCAAGTCATAAACAACCTAATCTAATCACCATCTCTACCCACTAATTCAATCAGTGAACCAACAATCCCAAGCACATTCAAGTGAATTTTCATTTTGATTTTTGATAACTATGAATTTAATCCTCAACAATCTTATTTATGGTCATCATTTGTAACACTATAAATAAGTCAAAAAAAAATCAAATTTGATAATGTTCAAACTTATTTGATAAGTAATTGAATCTCAAGTTAAAAATATATTAAATTATTGAAATAATTATTTAAATTTAACTTAATTTTTTTATAAACTTGAATTTGATCCAAACTTAATTTGAACTTAATTTATTTAGATATTATCAAATTCTCAATTCAAACTTATTTAATTATTTAAAACTTTTATATTTTAAATTTATTTAATTAATTATTGAACTTCACAATATAAATTTATTTATTCATATTGAAAATTATTTTATTTATTTATATTGATAAAAATTTTATTAATAAATATAATTTATGAATACTATTCATAAATATTATTTATAAATATCATTCATAAACATTAATAAAATAAATAGATATATATTTAAATTTATTCATTTAATTTAAATAATTATTTAAATTTATTTATTTAATTAATTATATATATAAATATTAAATAAACATAAATAAATTATTATCAAATCATACATTATTATTCATGAATATTTAATTCATTTACAACCTAATCATTTGTATTGAAAAGAGATACCTTCCTCCTTGCACCATTATTATGATTTGCCTCATTTTGCATTGTTGAAATAATAAATGAGACTAAATTGAAGTGGCAAATCAAGTTATTGAACAAAGTTTGAAAGTATAGAAATATTTTAACTTCCTCAAATCTTCTTGGTTCTTCATTGAGAGATATGTTTGACGAAGATTCAAACCATTAAACCACAATGATTCTAAGGAAAGAGAGGAAGGTAAACAAATTTTATAATATTACATAGAAGCTACAAATTAGCATAAAGAGTCACAACTAGAAAGAATTTGTTAGAACTCCAAGCATCCTTCGTTCCTTCTATGTCCAGCAAATTAGTTGTTATCAACAATAAACCATTCACTCTTTTTCAAGTGTTCATGCTTGCTTCGCCAAAACATTGCTTTTAACTGCCAATTCATCCAGAAATTCACCATTATGTTAACATAATTTCGAGCACTTTTGCAATACAAAGAAAAATAAATATAGCTAGACTTACCAGGGCTTACGATTTTAACAAGCTTTCTTTTAGCTTTTACAGAATCAACACAATCTTCGCCTGTTATCATGAAATGAACAAGGCAAGTACGGTTTTTAAGTGGATGTGCATTAGAATCAAAGAAGCGCAGAAAAAGAAAAAGAAAAGGAGGGGGCATTTTCTAAATTTTATAGGATTGATTCTAGGCTTGATCTTAGTCAAAAAGCTAAGAAAATTATCAAATTTCAAAAGATTTATAACCTTGAATATTAATTTCCTTCTCAGAAATTAGTGAGAGTGAGCTGTCCGGTTGATCAGATGGTGAGCATCCGCTTATAACATTGTCAGTGTAACTGATTTGAGAATGTAAAATTAAAATACATTAGGGGAAAAGCAAGAATTAAAATTTCTAAAAAACGTAATAGCAAAATTTTACCTTGTAATTGAAGAAACAAGTGACGGGCACGACTGAAAGGAAGGATCAACTTCACAATCAAGACCAATCTCAGCTAAGAATTCAGAGAACGAAAAATCACCATTGAAGATACTAAAATCTGGAAGATCAATATCAAAATTTCTAGACAGTTCGCCTTCACTTGATGTAGAACTTCCTACAACTGGTTCGTCAACACTTACAGTGACAATTGGATTATCAAAGTCCAACTTTCCCTTTATGTGTCCTCTCTTGCTTTTTGAATTGAGTTTATAAGGTGAACTAATATGGTAACTCCTCTCAACTGCATAATACCCAGTATTCTTGAGGGGGCTGACTATTATAGTTTCAGAAGCTATTATAGAGCAACTCGAAGGAGCAGTTTGCTTATACATGGCACAATCACTGGTTTGCAAAGAGCCATTTTCCAAAGGGGAACAAGATTTGTCAAGTTGAGACTGGAATGCTTGTGGAGGCGTTCTAGGTGAAGAATTTATCTGGCAAACAGCTGGTTGCTTACAAGAACTCTTTCCCGCAGATAGCAATTGCATTGACATGTTATGTGTTGCTAAATTGGTAGATTCAGCATTTGGAGTGGATATACCTACTTTTTCTTGACTTTTTGTATTAGAAGCACCTTTGGAAGCCAATGTGACATCTAAAGTTCCAAGAAAGGAATAAATAATCATATAAAAGAAGAAAATTTGTAAAGGAAATTTAGATTTACAAAAAAACGATCTTATACCTCCAATAGCAGATGGAAAATTAGGTGAATGAGTCCGCAATTTCTTTGGTTCTAAAGGATAATTTGGTGAAGGCTTCATTGACTTTCTCTTGTTCACATTGGAAGAACTGGGCATTGGAGATTTCACAATGGATGGTTGTGCATATTTCATTGCAGGTATTCCATTAATTGCATTACCTACATGGAGAGCAAAATCATAACAATTTTAAGAAAGCAAACATAATTTAATGCTATGAAAAGTCCAAACTGGCAACATGCATTATGAAGACTAATGTAATATGCATTGGAGTTTTATTATGTATTGTATTGGTATTCAAGAATTCATGGATAAGTTATTTTCAGTATACATAACAGAAAAGATGTTGCACATGATGTTGTCTATAAATATATGAACACTGAGAAGAGAAAACAAACACTTTAAGTGTTATAATCACGTGCAATCTCAAGTATTAAAGTTGTTTGCCTGAAACTAATCCCCTCCATTCCATTGAACGCTACACAAGATTATATAACATCCTTCTCAATAGTTATCCCTTACCCCTTTCGAGTATGTTGTAAGATTCGAACCTAATTTATTGTGTTACACAATGCTTAAAGAATCAAGTCCATAATATGTTGTAATGTGTTAATAGATAAAAATTGAACAAACATGTTATCAAACAGGCACTATAAAACATAAATCTGGCCTAACCACAATCAACCTAATTATCCTAAATCAGCCAAAGCAATGCAACTATTATGGATTATCCAACCTATGTAACTCGCTTGAGATCAATAATACTTGTAAATATGATTAACAACATACCCAAACTCCTTTGAGTTTATAACCATCTCATGCAAGGAAATTTTTTGGCAATCTGAGTTGTAACAAATATTCAAGCAATGAAAATCTCTCTCAGTTATAATCATGGGCATAGACATTCTTGTCAAACCACAAAACAGACTTCCTTTGTTCTGATTTTATATGAACACATGACTTTCCTATTCCTTGCTCTCTAAATTCTACAATTCCAACAATGCATAAGAGCAATTTGCTCCTAGGTAAAAAGTCCTCATGATTGCAATGATCCTCAACACTCAATCCCATGGTTATCATTAATGATCTAATTTTATATTCATCTAACAAGCATGTTCTTTGGGTGCATAATTAGTTTGGACAAGATACTGAAACATACGATTTATTCGCATCAGCCAAAGGCAAGAACACTTAGTCAACCTCATAGCCTGGTTTCAATAAAGAATTGACTAATACACATTTGTTCAAAGATACCTATCTATTCAAAATGGGACAGCTGGCTAATAATTAGAAATACTATTAAACTCACTCCTATAATTTCAATTTTAGGATCATATTCTTCATACAATTTCAATGTGAATGGATTCAAATACAACAAATTTAATAAATGCAGAGACACAAGAGTTTGAAGAACTTAACAGCACTAATAGAGACAAGAAGGATTTATACTTCCTAGCATAAAATAGTTAACTTTTAAGCATTGCAAAAGATTCAGGAAAGGCTATGGTAAATATCATTCAATTCCACATCTGATCAGTTGATACTTGTAGCCAAGATGTGAAATTAGCAATTAAGTTTTGAAGCCAGATCTTGTTGGAGACCATTCCCATAGGATTGCATGATTTCTTAGTGTGATGTGATCAAGGGAACAAACCTCTCGGTAATTTTTTTCCCTCTCCTAAATTTAGCTATTTGTTCTTCCTATAAGAAGAATTTCCAGAATTTGTTCAAGGTTTACTCACAAAAAGGACTGTGTTGTTCGCAAAATATGATGTCTTGAATATTAGATCTTTCTAGACAAATTGCTTAATTTATTTTATCACTTTTACTTCTTAGATACGCAAGGAGCCAAAACACGAGGTAATGTTCTGGAGAACTATTAGCAACATAAAAAGTTTGAACGTCCTAGAAAATATATATCAAGCTTTAGAACATTGACAACGATCTAGTAAAATGGTTTCATTTGATTTACCACCAAAATGTAGTGCATTCTATATGGTTACCATTTTTTTTTATATAAAACCCAAAATTGGATTTGTTTTACTACTTGGAGCGAAAGGTAATGTACCTGGAGGAGAACCACTACTACTGAGGTGCAATGTGGGAAGGATTGGTGTCACTGGGGCCGCCGCGTGCTGGGTAGGAAGAAGATGAGTCGACGGAGGAAGAGGAGCCGTCCCGGGGGCGTGGTATGCCCGCAGAACCTCCTGCATCCCATGCAACGCCATCTCCACCCTCCGCCGCTCCTGGTCCAGCATCACTCGCTGCTCCTTGAGGCTGATATACTCGTCAAGCATCTCGCCTAGCCCTAGCAACCCCTTAGGCACCTGGATCCACATCCACCGAACTTAATCCCTCAATAAAATGAACAAAACGAAGCAGTCTTAGGGAAATGGGAGTACCTCTTTGGCCTTGGTTTTGGCGAAGAGGTCAGAAGCCTCAGAGCGGAAGGACGCGAGGGTGGCATCGAAGTGGTTGTCGGCGAGGTAGCGTTCAACGATGAAGGCGATCTGGATGCGGGTAACCTTCCCCTTGCCGAGATTATCCAGCTTCCTGGATTTGGTGCTGCCATGCTTGGCCATGGAAGTGGAGCGCCAGCGAACAGGAAGAGACGGCAGATCCATTAACCAAGCGCGAATTTGATACTATATAAAGGAAAAGGGCGGGTTAGGAGCGAATAAAAAACGAGGGAAGGGATGGTTATAACTTTTAGAGGGGGAAAAGTGATAAGCGAGTGGCGGCAAATTTGAATTTGGGAGAGAGTTTACTGGGCCTATAAATCCAAGCCGGCAGCCCAATCACGCCTCTAAGGGCAGAGCCTAAAAGAGCCTAATTTAATTATGTCCACGCTATTTACTTATTGAGTTTATTTAAACTTGTTTCCGAGACATAGCTGAGTTGGTTACGATGTAACAGACTTACAGAAGAGTTTATTTAAACTTATTTATTAAAAAAATTAGCGAACTGAATTTAAATTTTTATGACACTCAACTAACAGTATTATTGTCCTTATAAATTAAATTAAATATTTATCCAATATATATAATTTATATTATTTCTTATTTTAAACATATTATAAATAATTTAAGACTATAAAAATTTATAAATTATTATATTTTTATATATTTAGATAAAAAATTAAAAATAAATTTATATATCAATTTTATAGGTTTAATAAATATATTAATTGACGAATCAAATTTATTAGTGTTTATATTTATCTATTTTATATATGTTTTATTATTAAATAAATATAAATGAATTTTATTAAATTGAACATCGAGTTTCTTCATGAACTTTCAAGTTCATGAACATCAAATTTATTGAAAAATATGAACTTTAAAACTAAGTTAGTTTTTCAATTTATTTTTATTTTAAAAAAACTAATATTCAGACAAGTTTTTATTTCTATTTAGAGAAAACTTTGGGTATTTACGGCCAGCAAAATTTTATCTATCAAAAATTATTTTGAATATCAATTATTACTCCATTAAATTTCTGTTAAAACATTGACCTAAAAGCTATTCCTAGAGGTGTCACAAAAATGAATCTGACCTATCAATCCAACCTAATTCTATATAAAAAATATCGAGTTAGAGTTAAGGATTTTTAGGTTCGGGTTGGGAGTTTTTGAATTGGGTTGAGTTCGGGTTGACTTGAATTTAGGATATTCCTGTCTGAGATCACCGCAAGATGAGCCATCAGATATCTTACTTTTGTGTTAATGAAGTTGCGCAAAACCCAAGAGTAGCTGGACCAACTGGAGATTCTACGAAGTTCCAAAGAGAAAGAGGATTAGAATGGAGATCAAGGGTGCCCTGAACTAGCCATTTGACGCTCAAGTTAGGTTCCTGACGAAAGAGATAGAGAAGAGAAACGGTAGATGAGCGTATGTAGATGTAAGTGTGTGTGTGCACGTACCTCTACTTGTGAGAGCGGACTCCCCTTATATAGCGCGATAGGGATGACACATCGCATCCATAATAAAATAAATGCCCCCTTCTCTGCCTTCCATATTTTGAAGTGTCATACTATATTAATCGCAAATCGTGGTATTCCATCACGTCATGTAGTGTATCATATGACCCACGCATGACATGCTAACCCATGTTCCACCCCTACCATTACCGGATGTCAAAGGGTCTTGCCCACTAGGAGGACGGGCGTTGAGGAGAAGTGGATGAATCACTGGGGTTCAATCTCAAGGAAGGCAATCAAGTCAGGTTGGTCAATCAATCTTCTAGTTTGTTGATCGCCAAGCCAATCGGTCCTCAGATCGGTCGGTCCTCAGGTCATCGAGTTGGTTGCCCTTCAAGTTAGTTGGTCTTCGAGTTGGTTGGTCTTCAAGTCAATCGATGTTTGGGTTGGTCGAGAGGTCGCTTCCATTTCCTCCATCCTATGTGTCCCTTCCTCGTGAACCGAACTTTGACTTTCTCGACTGGGGTAAGGACGCCCATAACATAAATCTCCCTTGCAAGTCTAGTCAAAGAAGGCATGAGTCAAACTGACTAGACCAATCCTATGATGCAACCCCAAGTCAAAAAATCCACATAGTGAGATAGCAAAACCTACCTTTACTAAGGTCACGCCCCATATTAAAGGTGCGTTCAAGGCAAGTGACGCGCCCCATCCTAATATGTCATTTTCGAGGCTTATTAGTGGTGATGGCACGTCCATACAAAGCGATCGAGGTGACAACAAGATCATCATGATTGATCAGATCTTATGGGATACTAGGGCAGGATCTATGGCAGGGGTTCCCTCGCTCCTTTGCACCTTTGCGTTTCTCAGATTGTACGGTGCAACTGAGTGTTGCACATGTGTATATATTAGATTTGGGATAAGCAACGTCATTATTCGCATCTGTGTTGCCTCACACTCTACATCTATAGGCAATCTCTTCATCACTCCGCGACATCGATAGGTGATCTTCTTCCTCCTCATTCCCTACCTACAGATCTTCCCCCTCCCCTTTAGCTTGTAAGTCGTCTCACTTCATTTTTGTAATTTAGGATGGTTGTTGAGGGATTTGTGAGTCCTTGGTACATGTCAATAAGGTTAACCATTACCCGAGAGGTGAGGAGTGAGATTAGGCACATATTCAGTGTGCCGAGAGACCATTGAATCTAGGTACCCACCCTTGACCAGCAACCCCACAATCCACCCTAAGGCTTCACCACTTTCTTTTATGGTGTATCAAATCTCCCTGTGTCCCGTGATCTTCCACTACTTTTGTACGTGAAGTGAATGGAGCATATTTCATGGTGAGGTCGGGTTGTCATTTCTTAGACAAATACCCTAGTTCTCATAAGGGTTGGAAGTCTAGGTTCTTTTTCATTATACCCTCTACCCCACTAACATACCCTATTGAGTGGCAACCCAAGTTGCCTACCTCTCCACCCTTAGGTTTATACAAGAAGTAGTCAATCTATTGAGAAGCGGTGGAACTTCTGACCCGACCTGCGCTTTGATGTGACCAAATTAGTGGGCGAGGAAGGCTTGCTCTATCTTAGCCACTTGAGTCCGATCGACACCGACTTACCTCAGCCACTAGATAAGTTGT
>NC_133867.1:11832158-11836258 GCF_044706935.1 Curcuma longa | reverse complement strand
GCTCTAGGAGCTTGTTTAAGTCTATAAAGAGCTTTGTTTCTAACTACTTCATCCTTATCGTCTGTTTTATTTCTAAATACCCATTTGGTTTCTATGATTGATTTATTTTCTAGTTTGGGAACTAAGTCCCACACCTGATTTCTTTCAAATTGTGCTAACTCTTCTTGCATTGCTATGATCTAGTCAAGATCTGACAATGTTTCTTCTATGTGATGCGGGTGTTTTGCATGAGAATTTTATTATTATTATTTACATTATTCCCTTATTGAATGTGTCACTTACACCCGTCAAAATTATTTATTTATTTATTTACCAAACCTCTTATTATTGTTTTAAGTAGAATAGGGAGGTCCGGGTCGTCTCTCTTGGACTCAATGATTGGAAGTTAATCTTGACCATTGGTGCGGGGTCTTTTATTGTGTTTTATTCCTCCTAACAATTTACAACTTTATTTACAAAAGAATCCTATGATTTTCGATAACAACAACTTAATAGTAACATACAACATACAATATTATTCACCACGATACAACAACACATAAATACAAAATCCAACAACTTATTACATGAATGTCATTTATTAACACCAATTCAATATACAATATGGGGTTCATTTATTCAACATACAACAATATACAACATACATAATTCCTACCTAAACTATATAACATGAATTCTACAAACCTGACAATTGGTACACTTAATGAACTTGTTCATATTTAAATGTTACAACAACTAACCACATGCATCCTACTAAGATACATAAGTATACAATATGAAACATGAACCCAACATTTACAATTTATTTAATATACAACTCAAAACATGTTCTTATTCTAGGATTATGATAGGCTTCCGTAAGTATACGGTTGTCGTCAAGTAATAAAAAGATATCGAACCACAGAGACTGTGTATTAGCTATAGTGATGTCACTAAGATAGATATCTAGACTTGGAGGGAAACAGATTGGTTGAGGATTTGGTTGTGTGTGTGAGAGAAAGAGAGATTGGCTTGGGGTTTATGGGTGAGATGGATAAGTTTAGGATTTTAGTTTCACATCAATGCTAGGTGAAGTCCCTAATTCATGTTCGTTCCCTTACTCTCAATGTTCACCGCCTTGTAGGGATCCTAACCAAAATACCAACTCAACCTCGTCAGGCTTTGTTGGCAATTGACCTTAAAGTCCTATGTTGTGGCCCTCTAGTAAAGGTACGCTAGAAAGCCCAGTTTAAGGCTTTCCCCTGTCACGAGGCGCCCCGGTATACGATCCAACGCCTACCCTCAACCATTAGATATCCCTTATGGGGGTTTACCACTATGTAGGAATCACCTCGGAAGGTCCGGTTAAAAACTCTCCTCCTGTCACGAGGCGTCCCGGTATACGATCCTAGGATCTCCCTACACAATAATCTACCCCTCATAATTATGCATATGCGCTCACACAAACATTTCATCAAACACATTCAAGGCACATAGTACATGAAACAAGTGTACACATTTCATTGAATAGGAAAAATTACATAAACTAGTTCTTACATCACCATCATCACATAGATGTTCATCCTACATCCTAAACTCAAGAATCTACTTCATTACAAGAAGGTTACAACAAGTATGCATAATAAACATCATCCACCAAAGAGGGGAAGACTTATCTTTGAAGCATGAGCATTCTCTTGAAGATCTTCTTACTCACTACTAAAAAATCACGATTTTGCGGCAGTTATTTAGCGGTGGTTCTTAAAACCGCCGCTATTATCCTTTTTCCCGGCGGTTTCAATTAACTGCCGCGAAAACAAATTTTTAGCGGCGGTTCTTAAAACCGCCGCTATTAGCTATTTTCCCGGCGGTTTCAATTAACCGCCGCAAAAAGAAATTTTTAGCGGCGGGTATTTAGCGGCGGTTCTAAAACCGCCGCTATTATCCGAAATAAATTTAGGATTTAATAGTAAATAAAAGTTAACCTTAATTGAAGGAATTTATGGAAGATTATTTAGGGATTTAGTTAAATTAAACCCTAAACTATTTAGTAAATTAAGTAGTATTAATGGGTTAATACAATTAGGGTTATATGGTTAATGGTCTAGACTAATCGATCCTAGACTAAACCCCAACCCGTTAACGTGGGTTTAAAAGAAAAACCCGATTCTCGGTGGGAAGCTACAACGCCGAAAACTCTTCCTCCCCTTGCGATAAAATCCCCTATTCTCTATAGCGCTTCTTTGTTCGTGCCTTTCTCGCTGCTGACGCCGACGGGAGGGGCTGCTAAGGCGAAGCTATGCTGTCTGGAAACTTGGAGACGGGAAACGGGAAACGCGAAAACGGAAACGGAAAACGACAATAGTTGAAGTTTCCTATTTTTGGAAACGTCGAAGACCTACAGTGTCGAAGACCTAAAGTTAAATAACTTTAACTTTAATTTAGGAGTTAATTAAATAAACCTAATGTGGATGGGGTTTGATCAATTAAATCTTAATTCATTTAGGGTTAGGAGGTTTAATTGATTTAATTGGTTAGTGGATGAGGTTTTTTGGATTAATGGGTTAATGATTTAAACCCAAATCCATTAGGACCCGTTAAGAAAGATTATAAAACCCTACCGGTTTCCTAATCGCGATTTTCGTTCTTTCTTCTGTTCTTCGTTGCGCCGCAGCCCCTTTTGTCTCTGCTTCTCGCCGTCGACACCGACCGGAGCGGCTGCCAACGCGAAACCGAACCCTACCTTCACCTCTTTTCCTCTCTCTCATCTTCTGCCGCCTTGCCATCGCGCTCAGCCACAGATCGAAGCCACCACCGCGTGCCCCCTGCTGCTGCCGGGAGAAGGAGCCGCGCGTCTCCTTCCCTCACGAACCTAGGAAGCGCCGTCCCCTCTTCTCTTCTTTTTCCCCTTCCTCGCCTTTCCTCCACCACACGGCCCCGACGCCGTGTCTGCTCTTCTCACCAAGCCCCGACGCTGCTACAGCCTCCATTCGCCGTTTCTTGTAAGTTTCCATCCCCGAAAACGTTTTCGAACGTTTCGGAACGGGGACGGCATTCTAAACGCTGTTTCCAGACAGCGTAGAGGCGAAGGAGGAACCGCTGATGACCTCGCCGGAAGGTGTTCGACTCGCGAGGTGAAGAAGGTTGTAGACGGCGGCAAACCGCAGAGGAAGAGGGAGACTCGGTAAGTTGGAAAATCCTCAAATTTCTAGGATTCTTGAGACTTAGGGTTTATTGATCTCAGATCTGGTGCTGCCGGATTTGTAGAGCTTGGTTTGGAGTTGATCAGTCAGTGGGAGGGTTCTCGAAATCGACCGGCAGCAGCTTGGGGGGAACGACGCTAGGGCTTGGACCGATTGGATTTTGAGGTAGGTTTGGATTTTCATGATTTAGGGATGAGTTTTTGTTTGGAATACTTGGTTTCCCTTGGATGTTGATTGCTTTGTCCCCACAGCTTGTTGTGTTCCGAATCTGGTTGGTGTTGGTTTGGGGTTACGACAGTAAGAAGAAAAGGGAACACAGAGCTAGGGCTTTCAAGGCTTGGATCTTGAGGTGAGTGTTTGGGCTTGATTTTGGTTCTTGCTATGTTATAGAATCAAGTTGAAATGATCTGTTGAAGGTTTGGAATTTGCCAATGCCTCTAATTGAAGGTTCAGTTGATTTAGTTGAGTTAGGGTAATCGAATGAGGGATTAGTTTAGGGGCCACTTGTGTAGGAGATGGATGGTGATTAAACAATTTTAATCTTACTTTCACATTAGAAATAGACAATATTTTCATGAATAAGACTCTACTTATGCAATAATGTGCTTTAGTCCATAATGACAATTTATTGGTTTAAAATAGAGCACTGGCCATATTTGCTCTTTCCATAACTAATCTATCTTGCAACTTCTTATTTGATGTTTAATCTTGGACTATGGAAAACACCCAGAACGACACAGCTATCTTATTCAGAAGTTAAATAACTTTTTTCTTGCTATTTATATTATTGTTTCATTAACGCATAACATATTCGATGGTCCTGTTAGGGATTCTATCAGTCACTTACTCGTTCCTTTTTGTCTCCCTACTATAGCGTGCTTTTAATTTAATTATCTATTATTGAATTAGATCTTTTAA
>NC_133867.1:11826069-11832058 GCF_044706935.1 Curcuma longa | reverse complement strand
CAGGTTCAAATTCCTGCACATGACAGATTCCGAAAATCTGTTCATATCCAAACATGTTTAGTGCCAATTCCCAATTTTGAAGCCTTGTAACCTGTTGTGAGGACAATTTACTGAAGCTAAATTGCTGTGAATCTATGAAAGGTTGAAAGAAAGGCCAGTTGTGTATAAATGCTGAGGAATCAAGGCTGAGACTCATGCTGGAATTGTGAAGTGCAAATTGAACACAAGCTGTTGAAGTTGTGTAATGAATTTGCTTGGATTATTTTCAATAAATCAGTTGTAAATCATTTAAAGAGGTAGGATTGATGTGTGATAATCAGGGGCACAAATCAGAATTGAAATGGATCACATCAGAAAAGAAAAGAATAGAACAGAATGAATGAAAAAAAAATATCAGAAAAATAGAATTGTTTGGAAGTGAGAGTGGTGTATCAAAATCCTTGATGAGATGATGAATTCCGGTGAAGCTTAAATCCATTCAAGCTGTATTTAGACAATAAGTTGAGAATCTACTTTAAACTGTGATGGCAGCAAATCAGTAAAGAAGAAAAAAAAATAGAATGAAGAATGAAAATCAGAAAAAGGATTGTGTCAATGGTTCAAGTAGAGTATCAAAAATCTGATAAGTTGATAAATTTCAGTAAAGCCTAATTCCATTCAATTACTTCCTAAACAACAAATTCAAATTCTAATTTTTTTTCTGAAGCTATTAAGCAGAATGAAAAAAAAATAGGGATGAAATGAGAAAAAAAATAGATTGTGCAGTGTGGTTTTTCAAGCTGAGTTTTAAATTTGTTAAGGGATTGAAATGAACTTGTATTTCATAGAAATTGCAGGGTTATGTGCATTACTAATCAAGCTTCAATATGGAAAAGGAATGGAGGAAAAATAGCAAGAAACAAGGGAGAACAAGGAAAGTTTCAGATTAAATTTGAAATTTTTTTTAGAATTGAATGTGCCATTGATACATTGAAAATTCGGATTCATGTGAAGTGAATTTTGGTTTCTGATGATTGGTTGCCATTTGTTAGCTTTAACAAAGTCCAGATGTGAAGAAATTGAGCTTGGTTTCAAAGGAAAAACAAAAAAATGGCACATTTGGGTAAGTATTGAAGAAAATGAAGAAAGGAAGTGAAGTTATGTATCAAGAAGAGGAATTGGAAAGGTTTAGACCAAATTTGTTTCATGGAATTGAAGAACAAGCAGAAATAAATATGTTACAAAAGAAAGGAAATAGAAAAAAGGGCAAGAAGTCATTGATTAGCATTTAGTTGTATCCATATCTACCACTATCACTCATTTCCTTTCAAGCACTTTTCTTTGAAATTTTCTTTCTACAAAATTTGCATTTCATTTGAACCAGTTTATGATTTCTTTACATCTTTAATAATTCTTAATAATTGTGGATTCCAATTCAAGAATGCTAGTGGAGAGTAGATAACAAGCAAGCCTATGGAAAGCATGAAACATGAGTTGCTTGAGTGAGCTCCACTCTACATTGATCATGACTTAGCATTTAGGATGAGAGCCACTAAAATTATTTACTGACCTTGTGAGCATTAGTGTGATACATTTATCTCAATTAATCATGAAGGATGAAATTTACTAAGTGGTTAGCCGAAACTCAAGCACGGAATGAGAATTTTATATGGACCACGAAAGTTTTAAGAATGGCAAAATAGACCAAGTTAATTATGGAACCGCCTGATCAACCTCTGTTTAAATACAACAACATCCACAGCAATGATTAGGACTAAGTATTTAATTAAAATTGAATTAAATTAATTAAAATTAAATCGAATTAATTTTTTTTAAAAAAAATTAAATTGATTAAATTTGTAAATAAAAATCAAGCAAATCAAGTTAATAAAAATATTGATTAATTTAATTTTTAATCGAATTAATTGAAATAATTAAAAAATTTAAATAATTAAAAAATTTTACTAATTAATTAAAAATTTATAAATTTACTATTTTACTTATTTAGAAATTTAGAAATTATTTTTTTATTTTAATTAATTTAATTTATTTGAATATAAATTTTAAAATCGAAATTCAATTGAATTAATCGAATTAATTAATTTTTTAAAAAATAATTAAAATTTTAAAATAATCAAATTAAAATTTTAAATTTGATCGTTTTATTTATTCAATTTAATTGAATTTTTGCTCTCCTCCCCTCCCCTCCCCCTCCGCTCACTCACTGCCTCTTCTTCTCCTTCCGCATCGGAACCCTAATCGCCTTCTCATTTGCCTCTTCTCCTCTCTCCCCGCGCCCCACTCTCCCTGTCCTCTGCTCCCTCACCCGTTTTGAAGGGTTTCCGATCGACAACGAACGACCGATAGATCGATCGATTCAAAGGTATGGTAGTTTTTTCTGATATGACGGAGATTTGTATGGAATCGTTTTGTTCCACGTTTCGTCCAAGGAAAGGTCTCTTTTTTGGTTGGATTTTGGAGCACTCGAGCAGCTACTGATGTCTAGGTATTGTGTTTCAGGAGGTCAACGCTGGCGGAAGCTGAGATCAGGTGATGGCGGGTCCGCGCTGCTACCGCCTCCGATTCCTGTCTGAAACAGCGCCGCTTCGGTAAGATCGACTTCGGAGATTGTTGTCGAGGCGTTGCGGTTAGGGTTTGATATTCGGAGGGTAGGAATTGGACCGTGGGGAAGTACGCCGACTGTCCTCGCGTTCATCTCACACGTTGCAGATCCCCGTTGTTGGATGCGAGATCACGCCTTATGTTCTCTTGCGCCGGCCCGATGGCTCCATCTCTCAATGATGATGTGCCTGAGTCCGCACCGCTACATGGATTCTGCGTGAGATATAGGTGGTGAGTGATCATTTGGTTTGCTTTATTTTACTCATGTACCAAATGGTTTTTGGAGAATGACCCAAGATAACCCAAGATTGGGTTTGTTTCCACCTTTTGAACACCCGCCACCCAAAACTGCCCAGATTGTCCCTGATTTACATAGCTCCGCCTCAATGGGTTTTTCACCTAGTAAACCCGATTTTCTTCAATTGGACGCTGAACCAAAGTTGTAGAGCATTGAATTATCTTCAATTTGGGTGGTGAACTGACCCATAACTCCATCTATGCCGAAAGTTATGTTGGTTCGAAGTTTGGTCTGCAGTTTGGGCAGAGCACCCAGCGTGGCCGCGATCAGGAGGCACGGCCGTGCCATTTAGCACGGCCTAGAGCAGTCATCGTTCTGTTCACCCTGAAGCAAAGTTGTAGATCTTGAAGTTAGCTCCATTTTGAGGGGTGGCACGGCCCGTGGTTCAATCGGAGCTGAAAGTTATGCCCGTTTTACTTTAAGTCTGCAGAACTGTCCAGATTGTTAGGTAGACATGCCCGTGTACTTTCCGTCACATGGCCGTGCCTAGGAGGCACGGCCGTGTGCAGCCGCTGCTCTGTTGCTAGGCACGCCCGTGCCTATGAAGCATGGTCTCACAAGGTCGCCGCTCTGTTGGAAGGCACGCCCGTGCCTATGAGGCACGGTCTCACAAGGTCGCGGCTTTGTTGGGAGGCACGGCCGTGCCTGTGAGGCACGGCCATGTCCTGGCTGCTGCTGGATCAGGCTGAAGAAGTGGGCACGACCGTGCTTGATAGGCACGGCCGTGCCTGATAGGCACGGCCCCTGCTGTCGTCGCTCTGTTGGAGGGACACGACCGTGTCTAGGTCGTGGGTATGTGAGGCACAGCCGTGCTTGGTAGGCACGGCCGTGTTCTGCCTTGTTTCTTCTTCTCCTCCATTTCTTCGTGTTTGCTACATAAGAGACTCATCCGTGACAGCGAGCACGGCCAGTGCGAGCCTCTTTTCTCCACTATTTACTCCACCATCAATAATGCATCGTTTTGGCTCTAAATCACATACTGTTAAACAAAATATACAAAAAGTATATCTCCGAGCAAAAGAGTAAAAATATGCAATTGTAAAAGAATAAGGAGTGACAAAATGTAGTATATGCAATGAAATACAAGTAGATGAACGTTAAAACAAGGCTAAATATCATATATGATCTACGCTCATTAGATTACAACCACCTAAGTACAACGACATGTAGCACATACATACATCATGCATTCTAGTACATACAACAACAAGAATTCATCTATTCACATTATTCAAACAACAACACAATCCATGGAAATAACACATCAACATATAAGCAAGCCTACAACTGGTTGCATCATGATTCCAAAATCGCCACAAGAATTCAACAACAAAAAGATTGATCTCATTAATTCCATGCTTAACATATGTTACAAGTTACTGCTTACTACACAATCCTAACAACATCATTACAACATACAACTTGCATCCTCAAACAACAACTAATCTACACATGCAACAATATATACAATAAACTCAGAAGTCATACAACAATATACTCAAACATGTCAAATCAATTACACCATTAGACCAACCATGAATTCAACTCAAGTTTACCTTCTGATACAACAACATACCCTAACATCTCATGGCAAATTTCCGTATACATCAAGTGTCATTCTACAAATAATCAAGAGTAACAAAAACACTTCATGAACTCATCAAAACTCATCCAATTCAAACATTCAACACTCAAGACTTCAACACATTACATAATTCATAAGCAACCCTCAAGAACTGAACCATATCAAGCCAAAGGAGAATAGGGTTTCATCAATTCATGTCAACAGAACAATTCCAAGGGAAAATCAGGAGTTAATTCTAAATTAGGATTAGAGTTAGAAGTGAAGATTAGAGTGAATTAGGGTTAAGGTTAATGATTAGTGTTCATGGGGGGTTTTGATTCAAAGTTAACAAAACAGAAAACACAACGAAGAACAGAAAACAGGGAAGCAATGAAAGACCATGGTTAAAGGAATTCTTCCCTCTCCAACCCGGCACAGAACATGGAACTCAGCTGCTTCTGATCGATTTCACACCAAAGGGACGACAATGCGCGCTGGAGAACCCTCACAATGGCAATGTCGGAGAAGATGCAGGCAACGGACTCCTCCTCTGTCCTCTGTTCGGCTGCAACCAGCAAATAAAAAATCAGAGAAAAAGGAAAGAAAACCTTTACCTTGCAGTCTTCGGTGAAGATGATGTGCGACACCAAGCTTGAGCTCTCCTCCGCGTCCGAACCACATCAGCGAAGGGGATCTTTTGCTCGGAATCAGGGGATGCGAAGCGCCAGGAAGCTCACCCGAGGACCCTCATGGCTGCTC
Organism: Curcuma longa; assembly: GCF_044706935.1. NCBI lineage: Eukaryota > Viridiplantae > Streptophyta > Magnoliopsida > Zingiberales > Zingiberaceae > Curcuma > Curcuma longa. The sequence continues at coordinate 11,826,836 of NC_133867.1, read as the reverse complement.
ATTGTGCTGACGATCGTCGTGCACTAGTGCTAGAGGACCCTCACAGCCCCATTCTGCGGCGACGGGGAACTAAGGAGCTGCCACCTTCGAACCACGTCGGTGGAACTCCTTCGAAATCTTCGACGTTCGTCGATTGAAGCCGCTGCCGCCTTTGCACTTTGTTGATGAGAGAAGAAAGGATGGTGGCGTCGCGACGGCAGAGCTTGGTGGCGGCGTCGCGACGAGAAGAGGAGAAGAAGAAGACCTAAAAATCGCAAGCTCCCCTTTCCATCGGACCGGCTTCGGTGTTTTATCCCATCGCTGAACCGGCGGATTTGGAAGTGAACCAGAGGACAATTGCAATTGAACCGACTTCATGTTTAAGCAAGTGAACCGGCTGAAATTGGACCGGCGGTTTGAAATGGATTTGAACCAATTTTGAAGTGGGCTTGGGCTGAATTTGAATTGAGGGCCGATTAAGCCCAATTTGAATCTTTTAACCCCTTTAAAACTTGGTTAAGCCACATATGGATATGACTTGAACCCGAACTCGAACCAAAACTGATTTTTTTCTCTAAATTGAATTTTCTGCAAAATAAATTACACATAAATTAATATCCATAAATGTCATAAATAAATGAAAAATTGAATAACATCAAAATAATCCATCCAGATAAAGAATAGCCCAAAAACCCCTATTTGTGATATGAAATGTGGTCCAAACCGGTCCAATCTAACCCTAATCTATCCACAGAAAATGTCACTCATCACTATGGCTTTAGGTTCCA
>NC_133867.1:11825452-11825969 GCF_044706935.1 Curcuma longa | reverse complement strand
GACCAAGTCCAGTCCTTCTGCAACTTGGTCCTCCTGACCAAGTCCAGACTTTTACCTGGTGCACTTTGACTCTGCCAAGACTTCATTCCTAGCAGCACTAGGACTTAACATGTTTTCTGCAAGCTCAATTCAACCTGGTTAGCCACACCACATACTTAACTTGATCCTTGTTCCATAATCAAAACTCAGGTTTGATCTGCTAGTGCTTCCTGCACTAACATCATGCTCACCCGGGATAAAATCCGAAGACTCTCCCGAGAACATGTATCTGTCAGGTTGCCTGACAACCCCTCCCACTGCAACGAGGCACCGTCTGTAACTGCGTATCACTTGTGACACACGGTGCAGTTACTTGTGGTATTTTCTCTTGTACTGTTGGTATTGACACTGGAACTGGATTTTCTCCCTAAGTTCTTCTAGAACAATTTTACTCATGGCTTGTGGTTCATAACATAATCCTCTTCCAAGATCGGCCATTCGTGCTGACGATGACCTTCTGATCGTTAGGATTATAAAA
>NC_133867.1:11800961-11825352 GCF_044706935.1 Curcuma longa | reverse complement strand
TTATTGTAAAATATACTATTGCAATCATTTGACCAAAATATGATACTTATTTCATAAATGTTTATATACAAAAGAGCTAGTCTTTTCAGTATACTTCCTAACATCTTTTCAGTCTTTTCAGTATCAAAACAGGATTTTGATATAAAGTTTCGAAAACCTTGAAACTCTTAATGGCACAAAGGCTTTGTATCAATATTCTTGATTGTTAAGTAGACTATAGGTAGGAATCACTATAGCATTCATATATGGAGTATGAAATGTGTCTAAATTGTAGATTTTGTGTCATGATTGAAATAAATTTCAAAATGACATGTGAAACTACAAAAACTCTCCCTAAATCCATACACCAATTGATGTGCATCCGCAAGTATACGGTTGTCGTCAAGTAATAAAAAGATATCGAACCACAGGGACTGTGTATTAGCTATAGTGATATCACTGAGATAGTTACCTAGACTCGGAGGGAAACGGAGTGGTTGAGGATTTGGTTTGTATGGTAGAGAAAGGAAGATTGGCTTGGGGTTTATGGATGAGATGGATAAGTCTAGGATTTCGGATTCATATCAATGCTAGGTGAAGTCCCTAATTCATGTTTGTTCCCTTACTCTCAATGTGTACCACCTTGTAGGGATTCTAACCAAAATACCAACTCGACCTCGTCAGACTTTGTTGTCATTTAACCTTGAAGTCCTATGTGGTGGCCTTCTAGTAAAGGTGACGCCAGAAAGTTCGGTTAAAGGCATTCCTCTTGTCACGAGGCGTCCCGATCATACGATCCAACGCCATACCCTCTGTCACCGAGTACCCTATTAAGGACCTTGTCCTAGTGGCTATTAACCATTAGATATCTCTTATGGGGGTTTACCACTATGTAGGAATCATTTCAGAAAGTCCGGTTAAAGACATTCCTCCTGTCACGAGGCGCCCTGATCATACGATCCTAGGATCTCCCTACAAAGTAATCTACCCCTCATAATCATGCCTATGCGCTCACACAAATATTTCATCAACTACATTCAAGGCACATAGTACATGAAACAAGTGTAAACATTTCATTGAATAGGAAAAATGACATAAACTAGTTCATACATCACCATCATCACATAGATGTTCATCATACATCCTAAGACTCAAGGATCTACTCCATTACAAGAAGATTATAAAAAGAATACATGAAAAACGTCATCCACCAAAGAGGGGAAGACTTATCTTTGAAGCGTGGGCATCTGTTGAAGATCTTCTCGCTCCGATGTAGGATGGATCGGTGGAGATGAAGTGTTTAGGGCCTCCCCAAGAGTGGGGAGGCACCTTCCCCCTAGACAAGACCTAGGGTTTGGAGAATAGCCCAAGATACCTTTAAAATGTGCAAAAAATGGTATTTATAGTGTCCAGGCACGCCCATGCCTCCTCTTCACACAGTCGTGCCAGCCATGGGTTGGCCCTTTTTTAGAAATGGGGCACAACCATGCCTCATAGGCACGGCCATGCCTCACCCCTTGCACGCCCCTGCCTCGCCTTTGCTTGGACTACTTCTGGAAGGTGGGCATGTTTGTGCCATTTATCACATCATAGAGTTGGAACCAGTCAAAACACTCTAAATTAAAGTGTAGATCTTGAAGTTGGCTCCATTTTGATAGGTTGCACGACCCATGGTTCAATCGGAGCTAAAAGTTATGCACATTTTACTTTTAATCTGAAGAGCAGTCCGGATGAGACACGGCCGTGTTCGGGCCCTGTAAAGTGAGGCACGGCCTTGGAAATCAAAGTTGTAGATCTTGAAGTCCTCTTCAATTTGGTTTATGGTACGTCCTGTGGTTCCATCAGAGCTTAGAGTTATGACTGTTTTACTTTTGGTCTGCAGAGTAGTCCAACTGAGACACGACCGTGTTTTCAACCCTGGAATGATGAAACACTGATAATTGACATTTTTACCTGTTTAATTGGAGTTATTTTGGACCGATTAAACCATATTTTATAACATAAATAGGGTTTGTTGGGCTAATCTTAATTCTGCATGAATTATTGAGCTTTATTGTATTTTTTATTAATTTATGATATGAATGGATAATAATTGGTTGTAATTATTTTTGTAGGAAATTAAATTTGGAGAAAAATCAATTTGGTTCGAGTCCGGATTCAAATCAGATTCATATGTGGCTCAACCAGATCCAAAATCAAAGGAAAATTAGTTTGGGTTCAAAGTGGATTCAAATTTGACTCAATGGGTTCATTCTAGCTTTAATTAAAGCCCAATTCAAACCTCAACCAAGCCAAAGCCCAAATCAAATCCTATCCAAATCAAGCCACCGGTCCAATTCTTCAGCCCGACCCACTATTGATTCCGATCCAATTTAATTCCAAAACAAGCTGCCAGTTCAAATTTTCGATTTGAATCAAGATTAAAGTCGGTTCAGTGATAGGGTTTAAAAGCTAACGCCAGTTCACCGATATAGAGAGCTCGCGATGTTTAGGTCTCCTTCTCTTCTTTTTCGTCGCGACGCCGTCACCGAGCTTCGGCCGTCGCGACGCCACCCTTTCCCCCCGATCAGCTCCGACGACGCCAGCAAATAGGACAGGCAACGAGCGCCATCCACCCACCCTCGTTGACGTGCCGAAGGGGGTTCCGTCTGTGATTTCGGCGGAGCATTCACCTAGGACCCTGTTTGTGACTTCAGCAGGGCACCGCCGGCCGTCGTTCGTCTCCACCGTCACCGGAAGAGCAAGGTAAGGTTTCTTTCCATTCTCAGTTCTAATTTTCTGTCTGTGACTTCAGCAGGGAGGAAGACTGAGGCGGAGGATGCTTGTTCCTTCGCTTCCTCCGTTTGCGTCTCGCCGTGGGTGACTTCTCCGGCGAGATCCACCTTCACCAGCGCAACTTCTTCTCCTATTGCTAGCTGCGTTTTGATCTGATTGGGATCCATCCATCCGTCCACTTTCATCCATCGTTCCCTGGTTCTCTTCTCTTCAATGGAGCCGACACTGTTGAGGGAAGGAACTCTAAACCTAGTTTTCACTGATGTTCTGTTTAGCTCTGTTAGCTGTGTGAAATTGAAATTCCCCCATTTCTGTTATGTTATGTTAGCTTTGTAAGTATGAATAAGGCTATTGATTGTGTTGGTTTACGGTGTTGAATAAAGCATGCTATGTTATTTAGATGTGTAAATATGTGTTTTCATTTATAAATAATCCAGCTTGTTCATATTGAACTGTTCTTGGGATGTGTGGAGAATTATATGATGTTTTGATGTCTTTGTTGTTGAATGCTTGAAATGAATGTGTTCTGTTAACTTGAGCCATGGAATGCCACGAACTGAATTTGTATCATGAATGATTGGTTTTAAATGATGTAATGAAACACTGTTGAACCTTTAGTGTGTGGAATTGGATGTTAACAGGTTGGTTGTTCAAGGGTTAATGGAAATTCTTCTTCTTGTTGAAATCTTGTAGTGATTTTGGAATCAAGATGTAACCGGTTGCATGAAATTGTGATATGTGTTGGATTGTGATGAATTTATTTAGTGTTCATGAACAAAATGTAGTTGCACTGTATGTTGAGTGATTGTGTTTCATGTACATGGATTAGAGGGATTAGAAGAAGTATGTATTGCTTGTTGAATGTTTGAAGGGAGTTGTGGTATTGAATTTGTGATCATCAGGGCACACATTGTATGTTGAACCATGGAATGCTTAGTTGTGAATGAGTTAAAGGAACATGTTTATTAGCACCGGTGATGTAATTGTTTAGATGTTTAATCATATGCACATGGATAGTGTTGTTTGAGTAATGTGAATAAGTCGTTATATGTATTAGGATGTTTATTGTTGTATAGTGCATAGTGGTGTAAAATGGTGTGCATGTTGTATGAATAACATATTGTATGTTGTATGTTAAATCCGTTGTACATGTGGAGTGAGGTAGGTCGTATGTTGTTGTATAGTTGAAATAATGACTTTCATATTGTATATTAAATTGGTGTGAATAAAGGGGTGTGTGTTATACGTGTAAATTGTAAATATGATGTATGATCTGATCTAATTTGTAAATGATGTATACGTGTATTTGTGTGTTACAGTACAAAAAACGGAGCAAAATAGGTAAAATGGACTATCAATTGAAGACAAGGCAAGACAGGGACGTGCCTCACAAGCACGGCCGTGTCTATCACCTCCTGAGACCATGCCTCAAGGGCACGGACGTGCCCTCAAACAGAAGCTCAACAAGTTCAGGTCGTGCCCCACAGGCATGGCCGTGCCTTCCTCCTACAACAACCAAGACATGGTCGTGTCTCTCAGACACAACTGTGTCTCCTCAACAGAGCCACGCCAAGGCATGGTCGTGTCTCCTCAACAGAGCCACGCCAAGGCATGGTCTGCCCCTGGCCATGCCTCATAGACACGACTGTGCCTCCTGCTCAGAACAGCAACTCTGCTTGGCCGTGCCTCCACCACAGCAGGGCGGCCACACATGGCCGTGTGTCTCAGACACGGCCGTGTGACGGAGGCGTGCCTGGCTGTTGGTGCAAGATGCGCTAAGATCTTGCCTAAGTGTTTCGATGTTTGACAATACACCTAAGTCTGGTCAGTTTGACCAAGGGTTGATCCAAACAGGACTTGATGTTTGGATGTGTGGAAGTGAGCGAGAAGGCCTGGTCGGTTAGGCTAGGCAATGGAAGTCCTAATCTGAAAGATTAGGCAAGGGAAGTCCTGGTGAGTGAAGCTGGGCAAGGGAAAGTCCTAGTTGTAGGCTAGGCAAAGGGAAGTCCTGATTTGGAGGATCAGGCATGAAGTCTTGGCAGAGTCAACGTGCACCAGGCAGAAGTCTGGACTTGGTTAGGAGGACCAAGTTGCAGAAGGCTGGACTTGGTCAGGAGGACCAAGTTGCAGCAAAAGAATGGACTGATCAGGAGGATCAGTTGCATTCCAAGTCCTGGGGGCAAAGACAGAGCTGAGCACAAGTCCAACAAGTCTGGAGGACTTGGTTGGCATAAAATTCTCCTGAGTGGAGTGGGTAAGGGCGCATGTCTAGAGTGGGACAGGAGGCGTCAGACTAACCCAGGATTTCGGTAGAAATCCGAAATTAGACCCACAAGGTAAAACTAGATTGGCTTGGTTGTATTAATGCTTGTTTTGCAGGAACCATAATGTAGGGTCAACTTCAAATGGCCATAACTTTTGACTCAGGACTCGAAACGAGGCACGGTCAGATGTGTTGGAAAGCTATTTCAGAGATCTACAAAAAAGGTTTTTTGAGTTGACCCAGATTCGGTCTGGAGTCGACTCCAAGGGCTGGAGTCGACCCAAAAGCTCAATTGAGTCGACCCAGGCAAGGGATAACGTCCAGAATGAAGATTTATCCACTACATAAGCTGGAGTCGACTCAGGGCTTGCTGGAGTCTACTCAGGGGCAGTATAAAAGGAGGTGAACGCCCAGAAATGAGATAATTCAAGCCAGAAACCTCCCTAATCATTCTGTAGAGCTTTGGAACGCAAAAGAGGCCAGACGCTTGCAATCGGGGAAGATCCAGAAGGAGTGCGCGGCGCTCAGGACTTCCAGATCAGCAAAAAAGTGTTTGATTTTATTTATTAATTGTATTTACATTCAGTCTTTAATTGTTGTTTATTTACGAACTGTAAGACGGGTTTCTCCGCCTCCGAACACCGTTCGGAAAGGAGACCACTAGTGGACGGGCGCCTCCCGTGATTAGGCCTTGGACGTACTAACCCTGGGGGTTTAAGAACCAAGTAAAATCCGCGTGTCCTTGTGTTTTGGTTTTAATATCCGCTGCTTAGTATTTTGACAGAAAAACAAACAGATTCAAAAAAGCAATACGCGCTATTCACCCCCCTCTAGCGCGTATTCCGATCTTACACTGGCTGTTCCAAGGGCAATTTCGTGGAGGCCTATAAATAGACCCCCTTAAGTGCCCTAAAAAGGGGGAGACCTTGAAGAGCCACCGGAGTGTGCTAGAGCCACCGACGCCTCATTCCAGAGCAAGATTCGACGATTTGTTCATCCGTCCGGACACTCCATCACATCCATGCCTCATCTTCGCAGAGATTGCAGTGCGGAGAAGAAGATGCTCACCGATAAGTCCTATTTCTTGTTTTCTTTTTAGATTCTTGGAATATGATGTACTTTTCACTTTCTTCTCTGTATTGTAACCTCCCCGCTATGGAGTAGTCCTCCAGATTCTAGGATGTAGGAGGAATCAAGGTTATTGGATGATTGTAACTTTAGATTTGTTAATCTACCATGTTCTATGATATGATTGTGCAATTGCTCTGTGAATTTGTGTCTTATACTTGTTTGATGATATGCTTGTGAATGGTATGAATCTATAAGGGTAGAGATAATTTGTGATTTGAGGAATTCTTAGGATCGTACACCCGGGGTGCCTCGTGACAGGAGGAAAGCATTTAACCGGACCTTCCGAGGAATTGCTTAGGCTATAATGAGTCTTTATGAGGGATAACTAACGATTACTCATTGTTGGGAGAGTTCTTTAAATGGATACCCGGTGACAGAGGGTAGGATTCTAGTAGCACACTGGGGCACCCGAGTGACAGCGGAAAAGCCATAAACCAGGCTATCTAGAGTCATCTCAAACCGACAATAGTAACATTAGAATACCATTGATTTATTCCGAGGAAGCCTAACGAGGTCTAATTGGATAATTTAGTTAGAATCCCTACAATTGTGCATTTATTGAGGAATGTTAGAGGATCCAAGTCAATCAATCAATATCTCGAGGAATTCGAAGTCCTAGGATCGCCTTCCCACATTCTGTCATAGTCGAATACTCTCCGAATTAAGGATTAGGAACTCTAGAACACTCTTTCTCTCCCACACCAAACCAATGCCTATGAACTCTCCACTCTTATTGTACTAGGTTAGTAACTAATTCTACGGTCCCTATGCATTCGATCTTTTTTTTACTCGGTGACATTTCATGCACTTGCGGAACACGCATCAGTGAACCTTTATCCGAACTTTCCGAGGAAATTCTTAGGTTGTAATGAATCTTTGTGAGAGATAGCTAATGGTTATTTATTGTTAGAGAGAGGTCCTTAATTAGATACCCGGTGATAGGGGGTAGAACACTAGTAGTATGGTAGAGTGCCCAGTGACAGCGGGAGAGCTATAACCAGGCTATTTGGGGTCATCTCGAACTAACAATCATAACGTTAGAGGATTATTGATTTTATTCTAAGGAAATCTGACGAGGCCTAATTGGATATTTTAGTTAGAATCTCTGTAAATGTGTAAACATTGAAGAATGGTAAGGAATCCATAGTCAATCAAGCATAATCTCGAGGAATCTGAAGTCCTAGGATCATTTTCCCAAATCCTATCACTAGTTGATTTTACTTTGATTGAGGTTTAGGAGCTTGACTACACTCTCACTTTCCCCATCTCAACCCAAATTACATGATCTCTCCACTCTTCTTGTGATTGTTTAGTGATTGATTCCTCGATCTCTGTGATTCAATATCTTTTATTACTTGACGATATTCCGTATACTTGCGAAAGCCCATCAGTATACTATGATGTATATGAGGCCCGAAGTATCGCGTGCTCTGAGTGTCATGAGTGGATATCGATCAGATCTACAAATGGATCATTGGACGGCTTTCAAGATAATTCTTAAAGTACTTACAAGGAAATAAGGATTTGATCTTAGCACATGGATAAGATGATATGCTTATACGCGGGTATACTAATGTCAGCTACTAGACAGACTAGGATGATTTTGATTCTCAGTCTGGGTACATATTCAATTTAAATTATGGCGCAATAAATTGAAAGTGTTTCAAATAAAACCATTGCAGCTTGTGAAGCAGCAAACGAAACGATTTGAATCAGGAAGTTCATTTCTAAACTTGAAATGGTTCCAACCATTGTTGAAGCATTAATTACTGCGACAACAATGGAGCAATCACCGTTGATCTAAACACCTGCTTCGACGATATCAATTGATCAGAAAGATCATCTGTAGAAGAGAAATACAATTCGAGAAGAATCCCGCCAATAGGAACCTTGCGGATCCTTTAATCTCTACCTCAAAGTAAATTTGAGGAATGCATAGAGACGCGTGGTATTAGATACCATGGCGATTGGTCCTTAGGTCAAGTGGGAGTATATTAGATTTGAGAGGTGACCTAAGGTAATCGCCTTACAGACATACTATTTATTGGATAAATAGCAATTCATTATTTGAATACACATACCATATGTGTTTGATTGGATCTTAAACTCAAATACTGAATATCTGCAATACGATTCATAGCATGAGAGAATTTGTGATTGAATCACAACTAGTGAGCATCTCTACATGGGCAATTATGAATGTATTAAAATTATCCCTAGTCGAAGAATTGATGAGCATAGACGTCATCGATTCTGTCGAGACTAGCACGTTTAAACTCCTTGGTTAGCCAAGTAGCTGATCTCACTAGCTGAAGATATTAGATGTTGAGAGTTAAATGTGGATGTTGGTTAAAGGTAATCTGTTCATGGGAGTGATCTGCCTTGATACTTCACATGGTTCTATTCATATGTAAATGAAGATCTCAGTACAACTTAAGTGCAAGTTTTCTTTGACTTGCGGTATTCAAGTCACTTTGGTCATGGAGGCTTATACTTTGACATCTTAAGTAAGCATCTCTAAGGAGGTGTCAATCCGGGATGATTGGGTATAAGTCGAAGTGCCCGAAGGTGTTTAAATAACCCACAGAGGATTCACTGCTCCTTTGAAAAGAAGACGTATACTCTGTGACCGCTTGTCAAGATTGTTACTAAAAGTCTTTGGCTAAAGCATTACATGTCAAGAGTACGGTACTCTTGGGCACATGTACAAGTAACTTGAATCCACAGGACAAGAAAGCAGTTTGGGCTAGGTATGACATAGTCAGCCTAGTGGAGACCGACACATATAGATCATGTCTTGAACCAAGTGAGTATAAGACGGTGAAAGGAATGAGGCACGTTTAATTAGAGTTGCTGAAGGGTTTAGAAACGTTCTAGAATCAATCATTGATTTTTTGATCAATTGGGGATCATGATGTACTACTAGGTGTCACTCATGATCATTTCTTAATTAATAGTTAATTACAGACGGCCAACATAATCGGGAACCTATTGGGTCACACGCACAACAAATTCTCCGAAAGACATAAAATAAGTTTGAGAATTGGATTCTCAGAATGAGAGAATAAAGTCTGGTTGGATCGAACAATGGACAAAATAATGGAATTCATCTTATGAAAATGAAATGAATGGAATTGATTTCATTCAAATCAGAGGTCGTTTGGTTAGTAAACCAAATGATTCTGTATTGAACTAAATTGGACCAACTCGGTTTGATTCATGATGGAAGATATTTGGCAAAACAGAAGAGATGAGAGGATTCTTCTTGTGAAGACGAATTGAATAAAATTGGTTTGGATCAAATCGAAGGTCGTTTGGTTAATGAACTAAGCGAACCAAAAATGAACTAATTCGCTATACTAACCTGGTCCGATTAAATCTGAATTAGGTTTTGAGTTTTGGTTTATTCTTAAAACTAGTTCGGCAGCCAACCCTAAAGATGCAACTGTGGCTTCTCGTTATATGATGATCGCGATTTAGGGTTGGAGCGGGCTCCTGTTCATCATCTCCTTTGCACGGTGCCCTGTTGATCGACAGCTGCTGGCTCGCGGAAACCCTACGGCGCGAAGTTTGTTCCCGCCGACAATCGTGTTCTTCTGACCTCGCCGATTGCCGATCGCCCACCAGCTTCTTTTGCCGTCACGACAAAGCAGAGAAAAATAGGGGAGATCAACGCGCCATCTGTCTCCGCACGATGCTCCGTCTGTCTCTACGCGGGCGCGCCGTCTGTCTCCGTCAGGCGCTCCGTCTATCTCTGTCGAGCGCGCCGTCTGCCTCTACCAGGCGCTCCGTCTGTCTCTACTAGGTGCGCCGTATGTCTCCATCGGGCTCTCCATCTGTCCCCGCGGGGCACTCCGTCTGTCTCTGTCGACTGCTCCATTCGTCTCTAGCGACTGCTCCGCCCGATGCAGCCGCCCACGTGAGACAAGGGATCCTTCGATAGCTGAGCTAAAACCCTGGGTTTTTCAGGCTCTCCTCAATTCCTTGTTCGACACCTTCGCGTTGGAAATCAGAGAGACCAAAGCTCACCGCTGACCAATGGTGCTCGCGACGGCAGTGGCTCATGATCGGTGAAACCCCAAGTCGCAATCCCTTCCCTTCTCTTATCGGTCTACCACCAGAAAAGCCCGATTAGGGCTCCTTCTGCTGCCATGCCTGATTAGGGCTCTGTCTGCCCGCCGTCGAATCTCTCTGATTCACTGGAGAGATTGTTGCTGTCAAAGTAGAGACGTCGTGAAGTGTTCACTGTGTTCAAGTATTGGAGAAGAAATATTATTTTGCGAAAACTTGCGAAGCTTTCAAAAATTATTCCATTTTTATCGGAAACGTTCTAACAATTTATCCTAAATCGACGGTCAACTGTTGACCACCGAAACTACATCGAGAATACGATTATCAGTGATAGTTAGAAAGTCCCAGAACGATCGTAACAAACGTTGTTGCGTGATTTCTAGAATAAGACTTCTCTCGAATCGATCGTTATCGATCATCGACTAGTACCGAAGACGATGACACGACTCGTGGCTTTCGAAGCCGTCCAGACGAGAGCTTGGCGTGGATCACCAGTAGAGGTGGGACTTCGACGAGAACTGCTCAATTGATGCCAACACTGCTCAACGTCATCATCCGCGAGGTACATGTTTAGAATAATTTATTATTCAAAAACTTTTAATTTTTTGCCATGCCTTGTACCTATTAATTCATATCTTTGTATGCATGTGTTGATAATAATTAGCTGTTAATTATTTGTTTATTTCTGCTGCGCACATTTATAAAACGTGTAAACACGCGTATTGCACCAGGACGATCCCAATAGATATGACTGTTGGGATCGATGTGTTCGCTAGAGGGCAGTGAATAGCGCTTTTCGATCTTTCTGCAAAATAGTTAGCAGAAGTAAAAAAAATAGAACAAAAAGATCAATACTGTTGGTGCAAGATGCACTAAGATCTTGCCTAGAGTTTCGATGTTTGACAATACACCTAAGTCTGGTCAGTTTAACCAAGGGGTGACCCAAACAGGACCTGATGTTTGGGTGTGTGGAAGTGTGCAAAAAGACCTAGTCGGCTAGACTAGGTAGTGGAAGTCCTGATCTGGACGATCGGGCAAGGGAAGTCCTGATGAGTGAAGTTGGGCAAGGGAAAGTCCTAGTTGTAGGCTAGGCAAAGGGAAGTCCTGATTTGGAGGATCAGGCGGAAGTCTTGGCAGAGTCCTGAGTGCACCAGGTGAAGTCTGGGCTGGTCTAGGTGACCGAGTTGCAGCAGAAGTCTGGGCTGGTCTAGGTGACCGAGTCGCAGCAGAAGTCTGGGCTGGTCTAGGTGACCGAGTCGCAGCAGAAGTCTGGGTTGGTTAGAGAGAACCGAACCGCAGCAAAAATCCTGGGGGGCTAGGACAGAGCCGAGCACAAGTCCAACAAGTCTGGAGGACTTGGTTGGCATGAATTCTCCAGAATGGAGTGGGTTAGGCTAACCCAAGATTTCGGTAGAAATCTGAAGTTAGACCCACTAGGTAAGACTTTAGGTTGTTGTATTTGCTTGCTTGTATGCTTGTCTTGCGGGAACCAGGAGCTGGAAGCAAGAGGGAAAAGCAGAGGTGAAGCAAGTAAAGTCAACTCAAAGCCAAGCCTAAAGTCAACTCTGGTCAAACCGGAGTTGAGTCGACTCAGATCGGGTTTTGAGTCGACTCGACACTGGAGTCGACTCAGATCGAGTTTTGAGTCGACTCAGGCTGACGCAGAGTCAAGGTTTATCACCGCTGACGCCACACAAGCTGGAGTCGACCCAAGTGTCAAGATGAGTCGACTCAGAGAGGAAATCGGCGAACGGGATAAAATTTGATCTGCCACGCAGGCTGGAGTCGACCCAGATGGGCATCTGAGTCGACTCAGGCGGGCTATAAAAGAAGCCTTCGAGCAGCAGCCAGAGATCATCAATTCTAACATCCGCCTTCCAACAAGAGCCGCTGCCGAACGTGAACGGGACCAGACGCTTGAACCGGGGAAGATCTAGGAGGAGTGCGCGGTGCTCAGGACTTCCAGAACGGCCAAAGTGTTTGCTTTATTTTCTGTCTAATTTCTAGTTCATTATTTTATTATTATCTCTGGACTGTAAGACGGATTGCTCCGCCTCCGAACGACGTTCGGAAAGGAGACCATTAGTGGACGGGCGCCTCCCGAATTAGGCCTTGGACGTACTAACCCTGGGGGGTTAGGAACCAAGTAAATCCCGCGTATCCATTCCATCTATTTCTAATTCCGCTGCTCAGTATTTGTATAGTTAAACGAACAATTCCAGAAAAAGCGACACGCGCTATTCACCCCCCCCCCCCTCTAGCGCGTGTATCGATCCTAAAAATACACTAACCCATTCGATTTACTTGGTATCCACCTCAACGAGGTGACTAATCCAAGGATCCACACACACAGCCGACGATTCCACTATGAAAGAAACCTCCTTCTCAAAGCAAGCTTCAAAGGCGGAGAAACCTTTACAAAAAGCTCTCTTCCTCGTACAAGATATGTAGTTGGATTTTGAGGAGGAAGATGGAGAGTTTTACAATATCAGAGAGCAATCAAAAAGATGAAAGAAGCAAGTGTTAATTTTTTAAACGTTGACTGCTCTTTTTATCATTTTCCGTACATCAGTCGACTGCTCCTAAGGCCAGTTGACTGATAGGCTTCAAACGGCTCTTTAGTTCGCATTTAATTGGCCAGTTGTCACCCAACGGCAGTCTATCAGTCGACTGCTCAATGCCAGTCGACTGATGCCACTGAACCACTGACTGAATTTTCTATTTGGCCCCAGTCGACTGCAGCTATAGTGCCAGTCGACTAATGCTTCTGAGTTCGCTTGTGTGTGCTTCTGATCAACCACCAGTTGACTGCTGACAGGGCCAGTCGACTGGTCAAGCTGAAAACTTCCCCTTTCAGCTTCTTCTTCACCCGCTTAGCCTTGACGCAAGCCTTCAAACGCCTTCCACAAGCCTCGTGCCCTTCCTTGCACTAGCTTGAGACGTTTCCCTCGGCTTCGTCGTGCTAAGTCTTCCTTTGCCAAGAGGCCTCGCCTCCGGGACTTCATCCTTTGCCAAGAGGCCTCACCTCCGGGACTTCATCCTTTGCCAAGAGGCCACACCTCCGAGACTTCATCCTTTGCCAAGAGGCCGCGCCTCCGGGATTTCATCCTTTGCCAAGAGGCCTCGCCTCCAGGACTTCATCCTTTGCTAAGAGGCCGCGTTCACTTCACCAAACACCAAGACTCCATTCCTGGACTTTCCTGTGAACTCAAGTCACACATGTTAAATCATAAACATTGCCTAACTTAAACTCACTTTTCCAAACATTAAAATCCAAATCACTTGGGGCAAGATTGCACCAACAATCTCCCCCTTTTTAATGTTTGGCAAAAATTAGTTAAGTTAGGTCTTTAATACAGCATGTATAACATCACAATAAATATTTTCAGTGATAATGCTTTAATCAGAATTAATAAGTATGAATAACCACCATGAAAGCTAAGTATGAATAAATAAATATGAATAACCATCATAAAAGCCTAACTTTACCAATTCATTTTTCCCTTTTTTGACATACAGCAAAAAGCAATCATAATTAACAGGGAAAATAAAATCAGGTAAAAAGAATCTCACTAGGTAGTATTTATCATGATAGTATTGGTATTTTCTCCCCCTTAACACATACTCCTCCTTTGTTCAAGCACCAACAATATGGTTTATAAGTCTAAGCATGTCTTTGAACAATGAATAGAGTAAACATTGACTAATAGGTGGCAAAGTAGTATTTCATTGAAAATTCGGCAAAAAACCTTGAAAATAGGGGCAACAGTCGACTGGCCTCTGCCGCAGTCGACTGATGTCTGAATTTTCTATTTTTCAGAACCAATTTCGAAAAAACATAACTAATTCAGTTTTATTCAAAAAATTCTAAATTTTGACACTATGATTAATCAACCCATAAGTAATTAGAGAGAAATAGTTTCAAAGGATTTTCATCATTAAAATACCATATTGATACTATGTATCATAAGTTGAGTATTTGAGTCAATGTATCAAAGTTGAAAAGGGGCTTGTTCCCTTCTATCCAACTCCATAGAGGGAGGTCTTTCATGCCCGAGTCCTACTTTACTTTATGCATTCTGGTTCCTAGTTGTATCTGTCTCGTTCTTGTCTTCCTTCTGGGCCAAAGGACCGTTCTTTCTGAATCCCTGGATGGAGTTTGTTAACGTTGTGAGGCAGCAATGCGAGATCGCCCTAAGATCTTTCTCGTAGCCTCTGGGGTACTTATTTATGCTTAACTCAAGGAGTTTTGACTATCCGCTTCGGGTCTTCTTCCATTCCTCGTGTTAGCCAGGAAGTTCGAATGGCTTAGTGGTATAGAATCCGATCTTTCGGAATAGAAATGGAATAGGCTCTTCTTAAACAGCCTTTAGTTTGGCGAGCCAGGAATTGTCTCTAGAAGCCTTAGGCCGATTAGTTAGACTGATCTTTGTGATATAGCTTTTGTGGTCTTGTTTAGCGATTGCGCATTGCCGTGCTGTCTTCAACAAATCTCTCTGCTCTTCTCCTTGATGCGGAGATTAGTTAACCCCTGGGCCAGTTAAGAGAGTTTTAGGCATAGCCCAGGTGTTTTTAGCGAAGCCGAAATGAAATTAAGGTAGTTCCGCCGGGGAAGAAGAAGAATTCTAGATCGAATGCGACTGGGATTGAGGAAGGCTAGCTTTGACGGGGTTCAGGCTCCAGGGGAATGCTTTTTAAGCTCATACCAGGAAATTCCATATTAATAGAATTCTTCCATTAGCCATGAACTCTTTTATTCCAGATCAAGCTATTGAAGAATTTTGACTTGGGGCAGTTTCACAGGGGTGTAGCGAGCAGAAAATTCCCTAGAAGACAAAGCAAGCTCTATAAGGTAAGAAAGAAAATCAGTCAGTCAACACTAAAAGCCCAAAGGCTAGCCTATTAGGCTTTCCACAAATATACGGAATGTCGTCAAGTAATAAAAAAATATCGAACCACAGGGACTGTGTATTAGCTGTAGTGATGTCACTGAGATAGTTACCTAGACTCTTAAGGAAACGGATTGGTTGAGAATGTTGGTTGTGTGTGTGAGAGAAAGAGAGATTGGCTTGGGGTTTATGGATGAGATAAATAAGTCTAGGATTTCGGTTTCACATCAATGCTAGGTGAAGTCCCTAATTCATGTTGGTTCCCTTACTCTCAATGTCTATCATCTTATAGGGATTCTAACCAAAATACCAACTCGACCTCGTCAGGCTTTGTTGGCATTTGACCTTAAAGTCCTATGTTGTGGCCCTCTAGTAAAGGTGACGCCAGAAAGTCTGGTTAAAGGCTTTCCCCCTGTCACGAGGCGCCCCGAGTGTATGATCCAACGCCATACCCTCTTTCACCGAGTACCCTGTTAAGGACCTTGTCCTAGTGGCCATCAACCATTAGATATCCCTTATGGGGGTTTACCACTATGTAGGAATCACTTCGAAAAGTCCGGTTAAAGGCATTCCTCCTGTCACGAGGCACCCCGGGTGTACGATCCTAGGATCTTCCCACACATTAATCTACCCCTCATAATTAATCATGCATATGTACTCACTCAAATATTTCATCAAACACATTCAAGGCACCATACACATGAAACAAAGGTAAACATTTCATTAAATAGGAAAAATGACATAAACTAGTTCATACATCACCATCATCACATAGATGTTCATCCTACATCCTAAACTCAGTGATCTACTCCATTACAAGAAGTTTACAAGAGGAATACATGAAAATAGTCATCCACAAGAAAAGGGAAGAATTATCTTTGAAGTGTGGTCACCCTCTTGAAGATCTTCTTGATCCGGTATAGGATGGACTGGTGGAGAGGGATTGGCGAGGGCGGATCGACGAAGGATAGAGCGTTTAGATCCTCCCCTAGGGAGGGGAGGCGCCGTCACCAAGCCAAGACTAAGGGTTTTGGAGAATGACCCAAGATAACCCAAGATTGGGTTTGTTTTCCACTTATATACTCTCCCAAATCTGTCCAGATTTTCCTGATTTACAAGGCTCCGTCTCAATGGAGTTTTCACCTAATAAACCTAATTTTCTTCAATTGGACCCTGAACCAAAGTTGTAGAACATTAAATTATCTTCAATTTGGGTGGTGGGCCGACCCATAATTCCACTTGAACCTAAAGTTATGTTGGTTCAAAGTTTGGTCTGCAGTTTGGGCAGAGCACCCAGCGCGGCCGCGGTTAGGAGGCACGGACGTGCCATTTAGCATAGCCTAGAGCAGTCATCTTTCTGTACACCCTGAATCAAAGTTGTAGATCTTGAAGTTAGCTCCATTTTGATATGTGGCACGGCCTGTGGTTCAATTGGAGGTAAAAGTTATGCCCATTTTACTTTAAGTTTGTAGAACTATCCAGAAGGGAGACACACCCGTGTACTTTTCGTCACACGGTCGTGCCTAGTGGGCACGACCTGAGGAAGGCGCGCCTCTGGAAATGAGGCACGGCTGTGCCTTTTGGGCACGGCCAGTAACTGGCGCTTCTCTGGAAATGAGGCACGGTCGTGCCTATTAGGCACGGCCCAAGCTGGATCAGGCTGAAGAAGTGGGCACGGCCGTGTCTCCTGGTGTTACACGGCCGTGTCTAAGACTAGATATGTGAGGCACGGCCGTGTCTCCTGGTGTTACACGGCCGTGTCTAAGACTGGATATGTGAGGCACGGTCGTGCCTGGTAGGCACGGCCGTGTTCTGCCTTGTTTCTTCTTCTCCTCCATTTTTTCGTGTTTGCTACAAAAGAGACTCAATCGTGACAGCGAGCACGGCCAATGTGAGCCTCTTTTCTCCACTATTTGCTCCACCATTAATAATGCAACGTTTTAGCTCTAAATCGCATCCTGTCAAGCAAAATATACAAAAAGCAGATCTCCAAGCAAAAGAATAGAAATATGCAATTATAAAAGAATAAGATGTGATAAAGTGTAGCTTATGCAATGAATTACAAGCAGATGAGCGTTAAAACAAGACTAAAAATCCTATATGATCTACGCTCATCACAAAGCAAACTTCGAAGGCGAAGAAACCTTTACAAAAAGCTCTCTTCCTTGTACAAGATATGTAGTTGGGTTTTGAGGAGGAAGATGGAGAGTTTTACAATATCAGAGAGCAATCAAAAAGATGAAAGAAGCAAGTGTTAATTTCTTCAACGTTGACTGCTCTTTTTATCATTTTTTGTACATCAGTCGACTGCTCCTAAGGCCAGTCGACTGATGGGCTTCAAAAGGCTCTTTAATTTGCATTTAATTAGCCAGTTGTCACCCAACGGCAGTCTATCAATCGACTGCTCAACGTCAGTCAACTGATGCCAGTCGACTGAACCACTCGACTGAATTTTCTGTTTGGCCCCAGTCGACTGCAGCTACAGTGCCAATCGACTGATGCTTCTGAGTTCGCTTGTGTGTGCTTCTGATCAACCACCAGTTGACTGCTGGCAGGGCCAGTCGACTGGTCAAGTTGAAAACTTCCTTTTTTAGCTTCTTCTTCACCCGCTTAGCCTTGATGCAAGCCTTCAAACGCCTTCCACAAGCCTCATGCCCTTCCTTGCACTAGCTTGAGACGTTTCCCTCGGCTTCGTCGTGCTAAGTCTTCCTTTGCCAAGAGGCCTCGCCTCCGGGACTTCATCCTTTGCCAAGAGGCCTCGCCTCCGAGACTTCATTTTTTGCCAAGAGGCCTCGCCTCCGGAACTTCACCAAACGCCAAGACTTTATTCCTGGACTTTCCTGTGAACTCAAGTCACATATGTTAGATCACAAACATTGTCTAACTTAAACTCACTTTGCCAAACATTAAAATCCAAATCACTTGGGGCAAGATTGCACCAAAAATGACCATCATTAAAACTTCATGAAGTATGACATCAGCCCTTACTAACAAATAGCGCATTGAGAAGGTGACATGTAACTCAACTTGAATTCAGTCAGTCGGACTTCGCCTCCTTTGACTAGACTAAGTTGGAGAGCTTATGATCTAGTAGGATCTTTTAGTAATCATGTGCTCATCGTGTGATAAATAAAGATGGTTCCGAGTCTTCGAAAAAAAATAAAGGTAACGGGGGTTTAGAGAAATGTAGGAAAGTAGGGTAGACATAATCATTGCATGACCTTTAAAGGATTCTTCATGGATCGAAGTCCAACCTCATGTTCAGGTCTTAGCATGTCTCTCGCATCACATGCCGACCTCATGCTCCGGTCTCGGCATGCCTCCCGCATCACGTGCTGACCTAATGTTCCGGTCTCAGCATGCCTCCTACATCACGTGCCGACCACATACTCCAGTCTCAGCATGCCTCCTGCGTCACGTGCAGACCTCATGCTCCGGTCTCGACATGCCTCCCGCATCACATGTCGACCTCATGCTTTGATCTCGGCATGTCTCCTGCATCATGTGCTGACCTCATACTACGGTCTCGGCATGCCCCTCGCATCATGTGCTGATCTCATGCTCCGGTCTCAGTATGCCTCACGTATCATGTGCCGATCTCATGCTCCGGTCTCAGCATGCCTCCCACATCTCATGCCGACATCATGTTGGAACCTTGACATTCGCTTGGCGTTCCCATTTCAACCTTAGCACATGTTTTCATCCTAAGAGATGGTCATCCCATGTAATATGGAGATCTCAAAACTGTCTCTTCCGAGAAAATAGGAGAATATTCCCAAAACGTATAAAAAACTAACAGAATCCTTCTAAACTGGAACAGGTATCCCAGAATATTTCCTAAGACAAACTCGAATATTTTGGATATCAATTTCTATAAAAAGGTGGCCCATACTCATGGACATAGGTATGCATATATTAACTCTTCCAAGTCATTAAACTCTTTCCTCACGTAAAATCCTAATTTGAGCGTCGGAACGGCTTGTCGGGATCCACTCCAACATCATTCTAACCCTCTTTTTTGAGAACTTTTTAGGTCCTTTCTTCTTTTTCGGCAATCCTATCCGAGAAGCGTGCATATTGATAATCTTTAAATCGATATTTGAATTATCCACGATGTATTGACAGAAACAGTAACTCAATTGATAATTGATCAAATTAATTAATTTTATATCTATTCGATTTATTTAATTTTGATGTCAAAATTCAATTGCATTAAATTAGTTAAAATACATAAATTATATATATATATATATAATAATAAAGTTACTTTGCGTGATGTACAAGGACTATGCGGGCGCTTGTGCGTCGTCGAATTTTTTTAATTTATAGTTAAGTTATTTATGATTTTATCATTAGGGTTTAGAATTTAAGGATTTACGATTCATATTGCTTGTTCAATTTTTTTTAATCCTCGCACGAATTTACCGGCGACTTAACCGCCCTCATCTCCTTTCTCGGCGTACTTTCTATATATGCCTGCCCTATTCTCTTTTCCGTCCGACTCATATGCCTTTTCTCTTCTCCCTTTACCCTTTTCCCTTTTCCCTTTTCCCTCCGACTCATCACGTTAATTCAGCTTCTCCCTCACCTTTCCTCCTCCTCCGATTCCAGAGGAGCATCACGTTGATGGAAGTTCAGATCGTCGGTAACTTCTACGTGTCGCCCATCCTGCCACTGCCACCTTCGCAGGGACATCCGGCCTTCCCCACCGCTGGACTCCGTCGGCGCGACCACGTCCCAGTCCGCCCTTCGCCCTTCCCAGGTCCCAGGCTCCTGCGGGTCCGCTCGGTGGAGCTCCTGCGACCCAGAGGAAGGCTAGGCGGCCCGCAGCCTCTGCGCCGGGTCGGCAGCGCTAGCTTCGAGCGCTCCGATGACGACGAGGACGAGGACTTGATAAGCCGAATCGAGGATTTAGCCATCGAGCTCCGGATGGAAAAAGGGCAAGGCGGTAGAGAAGAGCTCGAAAGGGAGAAAAAAGCCTACTTTTATACCGCCCCCCAGAAAAGGCCAGTGCCTTTTCCCTCCGTCGATTCGCCGCCACCGCTGCCTTTTCATCCGGATTCCTCGTCGCCGGAGCATTCTCAATGGCTCCACCCGTCGTCGTGGCCCCGCTTTCCGCCTCATCCACCGGAGTCCTGTTCCAATCTGACCGTGCCAGCGTGCGTGGAGAAGAACGCCAACGGTTTGGGGATTCCCATGTCCCTCAGGCTCATCCAACTCAAGAAGCGGTTCGACGAGGGATGGTTCCGCGAGGCCGGCGAAACCGCCTGCTGCTCCATGAAGCGCGCCTTCTCGTCCATGGTGTTCATGCTCCAGGAGATGCAGACCTACGCGCTCCAGTTTCGGGAGGCGTTCCTCTGCGAGGACCACCCAGGAATCCTCCCCCGCCTCCACTGCAATCTGAACCGCTCCTTCGTCTGGCTCTTCCAGCAGATCTTCTACGCCACACCCACTCTCATGGTCTCCATCATGCTCCTCCTAACAAACTTCACCGTCTATTCCATGGATCGCTTCAACATCGCCACCACGACGACGGCGCTCAATGGGACGATCCTCTCGTTCATCGACAGTGTCGAGGAAGATGAACTTGGAGGCGACCTTCTGCAGGATCGCTCCTCCCTCAAGCCCTTCGCCTCGATCGGAAGGGGCGGTGGGGGGCACCCAAGGCCGGCGTCGGCCGGCTCAACTGACGACAGACGCTCCGACCATGAGTCACTTTCGCACCCAGCTTTTCTTCCCGAGGATGAACGCGGCGTGGGCGTGCTGAGCGAGGCCACTCCGGCGTCGGAGGTGACGGTGTTGTGGGAAAGGTTTTTGGAGGAGTTCGCCAAGTTGCAAGCGACGACGAGGCACGAGGCGCTCATGGACCCGGAGACGTTGCGGAGCATGGTGGCTCCTGTCTCCGTGGAGCTCCAGGCCGACGAGCAAGCAGACCTCCTGCACACGGAGATGACGTACGAGCAGGCACTGTCACAGGACCCCAACAACGCACTCCTCCTCTCCAACTTCGCTCAGTTCCTCTTTCTCGTCCTCGGGCAGCACGACAGGTAGGCATTAAACTGAAGTCTCCGCTCTCGCCTTAATTTGGTCACCTCACGCTTTGGCACTAATTAAAATTGATAGGGCCGAGGAATACTTTTTGAAGGCGATGAAGGTGGCGCCTGGGGACGCGGACACGCTGAGCCGATACGCGAGCTTCCTGTGGGTGGCGAGGAAAGATTTATCGGCGGCGGAGGAGACGTTCTTGAGGGCGATCGAGGCGGAGCCGGAGAACACAGTGCATAGGGCCAACTACGCGCAGTTCCTTTGGAACACGGGGGGCGAGGACACCTGCTATCCGTTGCCCTACGATGTGAATGTGGACGTCCAATAACGAACGATCGTGAGATTCTTTCGTCTCCATCGTCATCAACAGGAATTTCATTCCTCACTGACTAAATCTAAAGAGGTTGTGCAAGAAATTTTGGACCTAATTTTAGAGTAGTTAGCTGAGATAAATGTATGATTTATTATTATTTATTATTCTGAATTATATCTCAATATATATATATATATATGGCTGATTAAGATAATAATGAGTTGGGATCATAATTCATAAAACTAAAATTAACTCATATTTTGTAATATATATGAATCATACACATAATATGTGCGTCTAAAAAATTATGTATTGTGTGATTGACTATCATAGTCTTGAGCTGGGATTAAAGAGTGTCACTAACAAATTACAATTTAATTCAAAGATTAATTGTAATATTATACTTGACATCTTATAAAGGTTTATTTATATGCATATATTTAAGTTTTTTATTTCACTATTTATACATATATATGTGCAGATAATGTGAGCATTTATTTTTTACCTCGTCATTTAATAGCATATTCAATATCTATCAATCATAATAACACCCTAGTGTTTTTAGACACTAAACTTACTATATATAAAAGGAACAATGATAAGAGTAAGGGCGGTAAAACTGTAAAGTCTAGAAGTGAACTTCTCAACTTTTTTAGTTCGAAAGTCAATTTAGTTACTGTACTCATTGACACTTGATTGACACTTGATGAATAAAGATTAGAGTAATTACTCACATAAGTATCACTATACAAGCTTATCTAAGATGCTAATTGTCAAGTGATAATCGAAAATACATCTATATGGGTAGTGATAAGAAGGCTAAAGTAACAGCTATAGATGTTTTTAAACTTTATCTAGGAACCATTGTATTTTTGGATTTGAGTATTATATTTATAATTCAATCATTTAGACAAAATTTAATTTCCTTTTCTTACTTAGATAATCTAGATATTCTTGTTCATTTAGAAATGGAATATTCAATATTTTTCAAAATTCAATTTTGATTGTTACTAGTTCCTTAATTGAAAAGTTGTATAGGTTAAACAACATTTACAAACAACCAGATAATGTATAACATAGGTACACAGATGAGAATTCATCAATATTGTGCAATAGGCATTTAGGATATATATCCAAACAACGTCAAAAAAAATTAATATCATAAGGAATTCTTGATTCCCTTAACATGTCAAACTTTAATGTATATATAGAGTGTGTCAAAGGGAAGACAACTAATAAGAAGAACAAAGGTGCAAATCGATGTAATAACGTCTTAGAACTGATTCATACAGACATATATGAATCATTCTGGAATGGTCATACATACTTTATCAGTTTCATTGATGACTACTTATGATATGCTTACTTATACCTTTTACATGAGAAGTCACAGTCTTTGGAAGTGTTCAAGATTTTTAAAGTCCAAATTGAAAATCAACTAGGTAAGTATGATTGATATGATAAATCAGGTAAACAACATCCAGGATCTTTTGTAAATTATCTTTTTTAAGTACAGAATAGTAGCTCAGTACACCATGTTTGATACTCCTCATTGGAATGGTATAGTCGTAGAAATTGAACCCTAAAGGACATGGTAAAAAGTATGATGATGTTTACTTCTTTATCGGAGTTCTTGTGGGGTGAAGCACTCAAGACTATAGTATACTTACTCAATAAAATACCTAGTAAGGTAATGAGTAAAATCTCATACGAGTTATGGATAGATACAAAGCCTACCATTAGATATTTACATGTCTAGGGTTATTCAGGTAAGGCTAGGCTGTTGGGATTACAATATTCATGATAAGCTCTCAAGGCATGTAAGTTCTAGTAGATCAGTTGGATCGGATACTAGGTAGTCTTAATGGATTAAGAGGATCGGACATTAAGGCAAGGAGGGTCTAGTGGGTCAAGAGATCGGATGTCAACCTGGCCTCGATTAGAGTATAGTGATTCTTCGTTTGAGGGGAGGATTATTGGAATTACAATTAAAGTCCCACATTGGAAATATATGAAAAAGATCATGAATTTATAAGATAGAAGATATCTCCATTGGTATGAGCCAAAAAATAAGACCATAAGGGCTTAGACCCAAAGTGGATAATATTATACTATTGTAGAGATATATTAATTCCATTAATTATAACATAGGCCTTATAAGCCTAATAAAGGAGGACTCAAAGACAATCAATTGCCATTTTGTGGGTTATTTTGAAAGATCGAGGGGCTTTAAGGATTATATCCCCTCAATTAGGTCCTTTTTCGAGATAGATTTGTGGATGGGTAAAAAGTCTAGCATTAGATATTTATATGTTTAGGGTTGTCCAGTTGAGGCTAGTTCTTATGTGCCTAATGAAGGAGGACACAAAGACAATCGGTTGTCATTTTATGGGCTATTCTGAGGCTGAGGGGCTTTAAGGATTATATACCCTCAATTAGGTCATTTTTCCAGACAAGTAAGTTTATTGAGCACAATGGGAGCATTAAACTTAAGGATCTATCTTTTAAGGAGCAAAGCATTGACCATCCTACTATGATTACTACTGGTACAACTAGTAGTGGTATGATGTAATCATACCCTATGCTATTGGAGGTGCACATCTAATGGGAGTAGTACGCCATGATATTCTTGTGTCCCCTCCAATTCAAATGGAGAAACCACCTGCTCAAGTTGAGCGTTTCCCTCCTACAATTGAGCAAGTGAACCTCATCAAGTACAAGTGTCACTAAAGAGATCCAGTAGAGAAAGGAGATCCACAATTTCACGTGATTATGTTTATTTCTTGAAGCATGAGTTTGACATAGGATTGGAAAGTAATCCTACATCTTTTCCAAAAAGTAAATCAATATTCTAATCTTGAAAGATGGATCGAAGCAATGAAGTAAGATATGAAGTTTATGGTAGACAATGAAGTATGAGAATTA
>NC_133867.1:11790275-11800861 GCF_044706935.1 Curcuma longa | reverse complement strand
ATTATGGATAGATACAAAGCCTACCATTAGATATTTACATGTCTAGGGTTATTCAGGTAAGGCTAGGCTGTTGGGATTACAATCAAAGTCCCATATTAGAAATACATGAAGAAGATCATGAATTTATAAGATGAAAGATATCTTTATTGGTATAAGACCTTTTGGAAATAACCGAAAAACAAAACTATGAGAGCTTAGGCCCAAAATGGAATATCATACCATTGTGGAGATAAGTTGATTCCATCGATCCTAATAATTGGTATCAAAGTATGTGGAGTCATGTGTGAAACCTCAGGAACAAAATGAAAGAGCTAGGGGAGATTCAGACCATGAGGATAATGGTAGAGGAACTCCTCGTAAAATTCATGATAAGCTCTCAAGGCATGTAAGTTCTAGTAGATCAGTTGGATCGGATACTAGGTAGTCTTAATGGATTAAGAGGATCGGACATTAAGGCAAGGAGGGTCTGAGTGGGTCAAGAGATCGGATGTCAACCTGGCCTCGATTAGAGTATAGTGATTCTTCGTTTGAGGGGAGGATTATTGGAATTACAATTAAAGTCCCACATTGGAAATATATGAAAAAGATCATGAATTTATAAGATAGAAGATATCTCCATTGGTATGAGCCAAAAATAAGACCATAAGGGCTTAGACCCAAAGTGGATAATATTATACTATTGTAGAGATATATTAATTCCATTAATTATAACATAGGCCTTATAAGCCTAATAAAGGAGGACTCAAAGACAATCAATTGCCATTTTGTGGGTTATTTTGAAAGATCGAGGGGCTTTAAGGATTATATCCCCTCAATTAGGTCCTTTTTCGAGATAGATTTGTGGATGGGTAAAAAGTCTAGCATTAGATATTTATATGTTTAGGGTTGTCCAGTTGAGGCTAGTTCTTATGGGCCTAATGAAGGAGGACACAAAGACAATCGGTTGTCATTTTATGGGCTATTCTGAAAGGCTGAGGGGCTTTAAGGATTATATACCCTCAATTAGGTCATTTTTCCAGACAAGTAAGTTTATTGAGCACAATGGGAGCATTAAACTTAAGGATCTATCTTTTAAGGAGCAAAGCATTGACCATCCTACTATGATTACTACTGGTACAACTAGTAGTGGTATGATAATCATACCCTATGCTATTGGAGGTGCACATCTAATGGGAGTAGTACGCCATGATATTCTTGTGTCCCCTCCAATTCAAATGGAGAAACCACCTGCTCAAGTTGAGCGTTTCCCTCCTACAATTGAGCAAGTGAACCTCATCAAGTACAAGTGTCACTAAAGAGATCCAGTAGAGAAAGGAGATCCACAATTTCACGTGATTATGTTTATTTCTTGAAGCATGAGTTTGACATAGGATTGGAAAGTAATCCTACATCTTTTCCAAAAAGTAAATCAATATTCTAATCTTGAAAGATGGATCGAAGCAATGAAGTAAGATATGAAGTTTATGGTAGACAATGAAGTATGAGAATTACTGATGTGTGTGCGTAGGGTTTATACCTGTATTTATGCTTTATTTGCACATCTTTCTGGTTTATCGCTTAAATCTTGTGTACATTGCATCCCTTATTTATGCATTTAGGCACATATCTTGCATTTCCTAGTTCGGAGATCTGCTCGTGTTTTTACATGTTTCAGGATGGAAATTGGAGCGAAAAGCGGGCAAAACGGAGTAACAATTGAAGACAAGGCAAGACAGGGCCGTGCCTCATAGGCACGGCCGTGTCTATTCAGCCTCCTGGCCGTGTTTCAAAGGGCACGGGCGTGTGCCCAAACAGAAGATCAACAAGCCTGGGCCGTGCCTCACTGGCACGGCCGTGCCAACATCTCCCTCAGCAGCAGAAGGGGGCCGTGTCAACCAGACACGGCCGTGCTTTGAAACAGAAGCCAGCCGAGACTTGGCCGTGCCTCACAGGCACGGCCGTGTTTCCAACCTGAAGGGAGCATCTGCTGTTGGCCGTGCCTACCAGGCACGGCCGTGTGCCAAAACAGAAGGGTCCAAGCATCTGGCCGTGCCTCAAGACACGGCCGTGTCCAGCAAATGAAGAGAAGACAGGTTGTGGCCGTGCCTCACAGGCACGGCCGTGCCTTCAAACAGAGCCGAGTCAAGTCTAGACCGTGCCCCAGAGGCACGGCCGTGCCCCAGAACAGAAGCCTCACTGCCTCTGGCCGTGCCCCCAAGGCACGGCCGTGCCTCCTCCTGTGTCCGATGCCCACACGAGGCCGTGCCTCCCAGGCACGGCCGTGTGCGCGGGGGCGTGCTGACTTCGTGACCTGCATATAAATAGGTCCTCTTTGTGACCTAACAAAGGGGGGAGACCTTGGAGAGCCACCGGAGCTGTTCTAGAGCCACCGACGCCTATTTCGGAGCGAGATTCGACGATCCATCCACCGATCCGACTGCTCCAGTCCATCCTCATCCCATCTACGCAGAGATTTACAGTCCGAGGAAGAAGATAAGTCTTATTTCCTGCATTTCCTTGTTGTATCTTGTGATTGAGATGTATTCTTTCCTTCCTATGGCTTGTAAACTCCACGCTATGGAGTAGATTCCCTAGATTCTAGGATGTAGGATGAATCAGATGTAATGGATGATTGTATTTGGATTTGATTAATCTACCGTTTTCTATGATATAACTGTCCATTGCTTTGTGGATTTATGCTTGTGATGAATGATAAATTGTGTATATGAATCCATGAGGGTAGGAATTGATTATGTATTGAGAAATCATTAGGCCGTACACCGGGGCGCTTCGTGACATGGAGAATGCCTTGAACCGGGCGAGTTTCTGAGGGGTTTCTTAATGCATAGTTAATTCTTATGAGGGATAGTTAGCGATCATTCGTTGTTGGGGAGAGGTCCGTAAAAAGATATCCTGTGACAGGGGATAGGGTTCTTTTAGTACTCCGGGGCGCCTGAGTGACACGGGAATGCCTTGAACCGGGCTTCTAGAACCATCTCAAACCAACAACGAGTGACGTAAGAACACCAATGCCTTATTCCGAGGATACCTGACGAGGTCGAATTGGATAAATTGGTTAACATCCCTACAATTGAACAATTATTGAGGAAAGGTATGTTAGGAAGTATACTGAGTGCATTGCTGGAAATGTATTGAGTTTAGAAGCCAAAGAATTCAGATTCAAAAGGATCAGAAAAAAAAATACAGTGAAGAAAAGAAAAAAAAAGAAGAGAAGATCGTAAAAGGGAATGTATTGGGCACTTGAAATTTGGTTTCATGGCCGGATTAAAAAGCAAAAAAAATGTTAAAGACATGTTCAGAACTGAGTTTGAAAAGGAGTTCCAATTGTAAGAATTGAGCTTGTAAACCAAATGGAAATCAAATGCAAGCCAAATGTGCCAAGACAATGAGCAATATGCAAATTTTAACTTTGGAAGCTTCATATGGACCGGTCTCAATGGAAATTGATTGATTTATATTTCTGGAAATGTGTTGAGTTGAGAAAGAAAAGAATTCAGAAGAATCAGATTGAAAAAAAAATAGAAAAAATCAGAGAAAACAGAATGAAATTCAGAAAATCAAGGAAAAAATGATGAATTCAAGAACTCGGTTGCAAATCAATTGAATGAGTAGGATTGGATTGCAATAGATGATGGATACAACTTAGATGGCATAAGATCAGATTGAAACAAAAATCAGGGAAAAATTCAAAGCAGAAAAAAAAATCAGAAAAAAAGAGAGATGTTGAATATTTCAAGTAGAGTTTCAAGAAGTTGATCGGTTGATGAACCACAGTAGAACCTACCCCATTTCAGTTGCTTACTAAACAACAAATTCAGATGTCAAGTTGTCCAAAGTGCAGCTGCAATAGAAAAGAAAAGTCAGAAGAAAAACAGTATGAGAAAATCAGAAAAAACAGCTTTTTTCAGTTTTATTTTTCAGTTGCATTCTTACAATTTTTATGGGGCTGATCTGAGTTCGAATTGCATAGAACTTTGCATGGTTATTAGCATTATCAAGCAAGCTTCAAGATAGAAAAAGAATGGAGGAAAATCAGCAAAAGAAAAGAGAGAAAAAGCAAAATTTCAGATTGGTTTTAAATGAGTTTTAGAATTGAATCGTGCCAATGATACATTGTATTTTCAGTTTCATGGGAAGTGAATTTCTGTTTCTAATGATTGGTTGCTATTTGTTTGATCTTGCAAAGTCTAAATGTGAAAGAATTTGGCTTGATTTCAAAAGAAAAATGAAAATGGCACATTTGTGGTGATGTGTTGAGGAAAAGAGAAAATGTGAAAGAGGAGTTTGTATCAAGGTGAAGGATTTTGGAGATTTAGCTCAGACTTGTTTCATGGATTTGTAGACAGCACCGAAATAAATGGAACTCAAGAGGAAGCAAGAAGAAAGAGTGGCAAGGATTATTAAGTTGCATTTAACTATACCCATGTCTTCTATTTCACTCACTTTTTTTTCTTGAAATTTCCTTTTACTTGAATTTTTCTTTCTACATTCTCTATTTCAATTGTCTCATAGTCATGATTTCTCTACATCTTCAATAAACCTTAATATTTGTGGATTCCAATTCAAGAATGCTAGTGGAGTATAGATAGCAAGCAAGCCTATGGAAGGCATGAAACTTAAGTTGCTTGAGTGAGCTCCACTTTACATTGATCATGACTTAGCATTTAGGATGAGAGCCACCAAAATTATTTATTGACCTTGTGAGCATTAGTGTGATACATTTGTCTCAATTAATCATGAAGGATGAAATTTGCTAGGTGGTTAGACAAGAACAAAGGTCTAATTCATGGCTTGGATTTTTGATACTTAATAATCCTAGATAACTTTCTTTCAATGGTTCTCAGATTATGATTGAGGATGATCTAGGGGGTACGACACTAGTTGATTTACTTAATTTTACTTTTTGTTTACTTGAGCGGGACGCTCAAGGATAAGTGTGGGGGAATTTGATAGGCCAGGGTTTTATGGTATTTTTGTTGGCTCAATTTGGGTTTTTATGTGAATAATTAAGTGCTTAATCGATATAATTTGATTGCATTTGTGGTATGTGGTATAATTGGATGTTTGATATAATTTCTGTAATTTTGATGGTTAAATTGATATTAATTGGGCTTAACTCTTTGTAGGACTCAAGCGGAGCCATGATCGAGCTAATTTGGACCGAGTCAAGCCAAGATTGATCAATTCTTTTGAACCAAACATTCAAAATCAAGACTAAAGTTTAATTTGAATTGAACCAGAGCCAAATTGGAGTTGAACCAGAGTTAAATCAAGCTGAACCGGCCTTAATCAGGGTTGAACCGGCGCCTAACCATGAACCCGGTCCGGTTTAAACAGTGCTTTCAAATTTCAGTTATAAAGAGAAGGAACCCTGTAGCTGAAGATCGCGAACCCTGTAGCGCCGTTTCTTCCTCGTTTTTGTTTCCGTTTTTCATCGCTCTCGCGCGGCCAGAACTCCGGATTTCTTCCTTCCAAATTAATTTCCTGATTCCAGAAGGCAATCTACAACCTCGGTTTGGTGTAAATCGCGATCGTGAGCACTGGTGAGGGTCTCGCCAGAGCTCGGTTCCGCCGTGGTGTTTCAGCTGGGTTCTTCAAGTTTCATCAATCGGAGCAATCAAGGTCGTGAGGAGGGGTTCTCCAAAGGTCCTAGAAGGTTTCCGAGCATCGTATTGCAAGCAATTTGGAGAAGTTTGGCTGGATTTCCAGAATCCGGATTTGCTCTGTTCGGCGCTGGTTCGGAGGGTCTCTGTTACAGCGTTGTTTGGAGCTGATTCAGAGCAAGCTGAGCCAAGATTTAGAGCTGTTTCTCTGGGATTTCTGATCGTCTATCAGGCCTTGTGTGACGGCAAGGAGGAGATTGAGATTGAAGGGAGAATCCGAGTTTCTGACCGCTGATAACTTAGTTTCTGTTTGCTGTTTTTGATTCTGTTTTAGTTGTGTTTCTGTTAATTTCCATTCTGAAATTGCTTAACCTAGCTGTTAACGATTCTATTAATTAAATTTGCTTGTTTAATTCATTAGTTTGAGTAGTTTAATTCTCTGATTTGAATTACTTTTGGATTTCTTCACTCGGCTAGGATGTTTCTGATACTGTTTTTGCATTTCTGTTTAAGTTTCTGAATTTCGTTTGGTTTCTGAAAGTCTGATTTCTGAAGTGTTTCGGTTCATTCAAACATTTAGAATCTTTGTGAATGTTGGCATGTGATTCAAGTTAGCTGCTGTTTGGATTTAAACTAGCTTTAGATTTTGTTTAGTTCAGCTTACACACGAATTCAGATTCAGATTTCTTTTTGTTACTGTTACGTGCCATCTTAGACCCTATGTATCAGTTTGATAGGTGGATGGGTTTGAGTAGGGATTGCAATGCTAGCTAATGGGAATGGATAGTTTAAATGAGTAATCAGTTTCACTTTGCTAAGGCATTAGGTTAGCTTCCCATCATTGAAGTTTTGTTTCATAGTGACTGTTCCGTATCAGTTTTTCCAAATTGGGCTTAATTAGCTTAAGTGCAATTGTTAGCTAATTCCATTGATTAAATACATTGCATTAGGGATGATAAGTTTCATTGTTCGATAGTTTAGTTTTGTTTCTTTATTTCAAATTGATTGCATGCTTAGGTTAGATTAGATTGATACTTAGGTTTGTTTGTTTGTTTCCATTGCATTTCATTACTTTCTTACGTTCTGCGCTTGCATTTCGTTTCAAAACCCAAAAACTCCCATTTTTTATAGAAAACCAAAAAATACGACACCTAAGCTCAATTCATTCAATTTTCTACTAGTCATTGGAAAAATACGACTTGAGGCCCCTATACTTCATTTGCTTGTATTTATCGTGGGTTTTCGATAATATAAATTCTAATTTGCAACCCTACTCATGACACATACCAATCTAGGGTTGTCAGGCCTCAACAACCCTCTCGGCCCTACGCGCTTACGGTTTGATCGAAACAAAGAAGAAAGCCCTCTCGGCCTTACGCGCTGACGGCTAAGCACGCAAGGCCTCAACAACCCTCTCGGCCCTACGCGCTGACGGTTCGGCCGAAACAAAGAAGAAAGCCCTCTCGGCCCTACGCGCTGACGGCTAAGCACTCAAGGCCTCAACAACCCTCTCGGCCCTGTGCGCTGACGGTTTGGCCGAAACAAAGAAGAAAGCCCTCTCGGCCTTACGCGCTGACGGCTAAGCACTCAAGGCCTCAACAACCCTCTCGGCCCTACGCGCTGACGGTTCGGCCGAAACAAAGAAGAAAGCCCTCTCGGCTCTACGTGCTGACGGCTAAGCACTCAAGGCCTCAACAACCCTCTCGGCCATACGCGCCGACGGTTTGGTCGAATCAAAGAAGAAAGCCCTCTTGGCCCTACGCGCCAACGGTTAAATGCCTAAGTTACAACGGATTCGCCAAGTATAAAGAACGAACAAGCCATCCGCAACCACAAGGATATCCAAAGACATTTTTCATTATTACTTAGAAGGAAAGCCCTTTTTCCAAGAGAGACATCATCAAGAAATATAAAAACGTCCCCATCTAAACCACCCCCGTCGCCGGCGGGATGATACGGGATCAGCTAAATATAGCTAGTTCTAATCGCTTCCGTAGCCGTCAGAGTGGTACAAGGACCGCACGGGGGAGACACGAGCAGGTGAGACATAGCTTGGAGCTTGTCGGGCTATTTCTTGCTCTCGTGCTTCCAACCGTTCCTCGGCCTGTGCCCTCTCCTCGTCGAACCGCAGCGCACAGGCCTTGGCTTCCTCCAGTTCACGTTCAAGACGAAGGCGATGTCCGGTCGCCTCGGCCAGCATCTGACCAAGCCTCCGGTTCTCCAGCCTGATCAGAATAAGCTCCTTCTGGAGTTCTCCCAAACGTCGGCGCACCGTGGTTAACTCCTTGTAAAGCTGTACCATCTTGGCACAATACGTGCCCGCCCGGTGTACCCATTCCGTGGTTTCACACTTGATCTCCAGCCTCTCCGCCCGGAGGCGCCTCAACTTCCTCTCCATGGCAGTAGGCTCCATGACCACTGTACCAGGGAAATACAAACGAAAGAAGGAGGAGATTTCTTTGGCAAGAAACAAGGCGGAGGAAACCTCGTTAATATAAAGACGCAAGAAGGAAGACGTATCGCCATGGCACCCCTCACCGTTGCCATTCGTAACCATTAATGACCGATGGAACGTGTGATGGGATAGAAGCTGAGCCGCTTTATGCTACCACTCGCCGCGGACGACAGAGATCCCCCCAGTGCCATCGGATGCAGCGCCGCCGCCTCAACTGGCCGGACACGCTACCACGGGCACATCATTACTCCTCCTTCCCCAGGCAAATCGATGGACGCGTTCCTCTTTCTCCTTCCCAAGGAAAGCCTCCGCGGTGGCCACGCCCTTCGGGCTGGGCCCTCTCGATGAACGGTCCAGTCGACCCGACTAACTCAACGGGCTTGACCTGGTGGACTTGACCTTCACAAGGATGAGGATGAAGATCACGGCCCAAGAGGCCGAAGCCCGATTTATGGCCTCAGCAAGGCCTGCCGGAAAGAATCCCCAACAAGAGCATAGTAGAACGACGAGAAAGATTCTCCCATATGGGCAAAACCAACAACGGAAATAGATGAAATTAAACAAAGAGTAAACAGTCTCAAAACAAATTACCGCCGCAAACCTAGGCGGGACCAAGTTCACCCACAATAGTCCAGTTACAAAATGGCAAAATCAAAAGAGGGAGGTGATGAAAGGAAGCTTTTCCTAATCATCCCTTTCAGACGGGGGCAGACTTTCCCACGCTTGGCGAGGGTTCAAAATTGATAGGTCAGCATCCCGGGACAGAAGCTTCAGCTCCACGCACTGCCGAAGAGCCCCTTCAAAGCCATGTCGGAACATGGAGCTGCTCCGGTCAGCCAGCATGTCGTAGAATTCCCGAGACTTCAAGAAAGAGGCACGGCGCTCCTCAAATCGCTGCGCTTCTCCTTCCTTGAAAGCCTGTAATCCCCTCTGGGCCCTCTCCGCCTCGTCACGCCTTTTCTTCTGAGCGGCCTCCCATGCGCCTTTGGTGGCTCGCAGTTCCTCGGTCAGGCGAAGCACCTCTTCGTGAGCCGCCTCCTTGGCCGCTGTAGCCGCCCGGAGACTTATGGCCGCTTGAATCTCCCTCTCTAACACTGCCTGCACTTGAGATAATAAGGTAGTGTTAGACGCGTTGAGAACTGAGAGCTCCTCCTCTTGTCGGCGACATTGGGTCCTTAGTGATTCCAACTCCCCGACCAGCGAAAGGTGTCGATCCCGAGCAGCCTGCAAGGCGGTTTCGGCCACCTCCGCCCGCCTCTGTACCTCTCCGGTCGATGCCACCAGAGGCTGAAGTGTCTCAAGCTTCCGCGCCAGGCCCTGTGCCTTTTGGTCATATGCGGTAGCTCGTTGCATCCATTTACCGGCCTCTATCTGCGCCTCCTGCTTCTTCGCCTACAACCGCTCTAGCACCACGGAGGACGCTTCCTGCTCCAGCTCCGCCGCTCGATCGCCTAACTCCCGGCGTTCCTGTAAGAGACGAAGGACAAGTTTGCGCATACCCTTGGCCGCGACCTCGCTCTTCGTATGAACCAGAGGAGGTCATCGTCTATCTCCCAGAAGTTCATACGGGGCAAGACATCTCGCTCGTAGGCGCGCAGTTGCTCTTCGTGGGGTTGCCCTGGTTGGCGCCCCTCGCGGCCGGAATGTTGTCTGGACGACCCTTCGCTGGGGATCAGTTGGCGCTGAGGTTCGGGAGCGGGAGGAGCTTGTTCCCTCCTCGGGGGTTATGAATGGCTTCGGTGTGCGTCCTCGGCCCTTCGAGAGATAGGCTGGCGTGCGGTTCGTTCGGACGAAGCCTCCGCACGCCTGTGGTCACGACGCCTCCCCTCGAGACGTTCGACATCTCGCAACCGTTCAGAGCTTTCAGGTATTTCCCCCAGCGGGATCCTCGCGACCACTACGGTTGGTGGGGATGGCGTGGAAGACGGTACCTCCACAACAGCCACGGAGGGACCCCCCTCCATCAGGATTGCCTCGTCGTGCCTCCTCTTGCGAGAGCCGCTGACTTCCGGGACCTCCCGGATCACAACCTCTTTTTCCTTGGCTCCCTCCCCCGCTTCTTTTGGGATCTCACCTCCGGGTGTCGTAGAGGCCTCCTCAAGCCCTGCCCGAGTGTCCACGGGCGCTGCTGAGCCATCTCTCGATGACGACCGCTCTCCCCTAAGCGTCACTGGGTTGCCGCTGGGCAACAGCTACTCGCTTTCAAGCGCCGCCCGGTTGTCCCCGACCGTCGCTAAGGCCTCTCCAAGCGCCACCGGAAGCGGAAGGAGAGCTCCGGCGCTGGATAACCTCCACTGCAATCGCTGCTTCATCGTGTCGTGAAACATGATTTCTGAAAGGAGGAGACAGAAGCACAGATGGGAATGGCCACAAGTCTTCTGCAAGACAAATGGGAGACGAGGCGGTGCACTGAACCGGTTGGTATATACCCCGGTGAAGTCTCTCCCACGACCGTTGGATGGAGCGGTCTCTCCATTCTGCCACACGATCTGCGCCATTTCAGACCGTACGGCGCCATCAAACCCCAC
>NC_133867.1:11735209-11790176 GCF_044706935.1 Curcuma longa | reverse complement strand
CCATTTGCCAGCCTCTATCTGCGCCTCCTGCTTCTCCGCCTACAGCCGCTCTAGCACCGTGGGGGACGCTTCCTGCTCCAGCTCTGTCGCTCGGTCGCCTAACTCCCGGCGTTCCTGTAAGAGACGAAGGACAAGTTTGCGCATACCCTTGGCCGTGGCCTCACTCTTGCGTATGAACTAGAGGAGGTCGTCGTCAATCTCCCAGAAGTTCATACGGGGCAAGACATCTCGCTCGTAGGCGCGCAACTGCTCTTCGTGGGGTCGCCCTGGTTGGCGCCCCTCGCGGTCGGAATGCTGTCTGGACGACCCTTCGCCAGGGATCAGTTGGCGTGGAGGTTCAGGAGCGGGAGGAGCTTGTTCCCTCCTCGGAGGTTGTGAATGGCTTCGGCGTGCGTCCCCGACCCTTCGAGAAATAGGCGGGCGTGCGACTCTCTCGGACGAAGCCTCATCGCGCCTGTGGTCACGATGCCTCCCCTCGAGATGCTCGACATCTCGCTGCCGTTCGGAGCCTTCAGGTATTTCCCCCCGCGGGATCCTTGCGACTACAGTGGTTGTTGGGGATGGCGGGGAGGACGGTACATCCACAACAGCCATGGAGGGACCCCCCTCCACCAGAATCGTCTCGTCGCGCCTCCTCTTGCGGGAGCCGCTGACTTCCGGAACCTCCCGGATTACAACCTCTTTCTCTTTGGCTCCCTCCCCCGCTTCTATTGGGATCTCACCTCCGGGTGTCGTCGAGGCCTCCTCAAATCTTGCTCGGGTGTCCACGGGCGCCGCTAAGTTGTCCCTCAGTGACAGCCACTCGCCTCCAAGCGTCACTGGGTTGTCGCTTGGCAACAGCTGCTCGCTTTCGAGCGCCGCCCGGTTGTCCCCGACCGCCGCTAAGGCCTCTCCAGGCGCCACCGGAAGCGGGAGGAGAGCTCCGGCGCTGGATAACCTCCACTGCAATCGCTGCTTCATCGCGTCGTGAAACATGATTTCTGAAAGGAGGAAACAGAAGCACAGATGGGAATGGCCACAAGTCTTCTGCGAAACAAATGGGAGACGAGGCGACGAACCAAACCGGTTGGTATATGCCCTGGTGAAGTCTCTCCCGCGACCGTTGGATGGAGCGTTCTCTCCATCCCGCCGCTCGATTCGCACCATTTCGAACCGTACGGCGCCATCAGACCCCACCGCATGGAAAGGTAACTGCCTGCACCCCCACGCCCTGCAGGCCCATTAGGGAGATAACGGTCGGGCTTCAGCCCATGAACCCAAGAGACTGACCCTGCCATCCACGGGACAACGGATAATCAAGCGCCTAGACATCACTCGTCGTTTGCCCCCTCAAGCGCCTCTCGCTGTCCGCTTGCGGCAAAGACACGAGGGAGTACATGCATTACGAGCCAGGGCACATATACATGCATATCTATATATATATATATATATATATATCTATGTCTGTGGATACACAAGAAGTACACGAAAAGATGCACAATGCTTTCAAAAGGGAAGAGATTTCAGGCCTTTCGGGGAGTCTCCACGACCGAAAGGAGTTCCGAAGGACATGGCCAAAACTCATCCTCAATCAGCTCGCTCCGAAGGGGGCAAACTCTCCCACACCTGGAGCGGATTTAATACACTGAGGTCTGCTTGAGGGGAAAGTAACCTTACCTCTACACATTGGCGGAGAGCACCTTTGAAGTCGTGCCTTAACATATTACTGCTGCGCGAAGCTAATGCATAAAAAAACTCAGCCGATCGAAAGAAAGCGGCTCGAAGGGCATCCTCGCGCCCCTGTTCATTTTCTTTGAACACCCTCAGCTCTTCACGAGCCACGTCTCTCTCGGCTTGGGCCTCCTCCAGCGCGCACATCAGCTCCCGCTCTCTGACTACTCGGAAATCCTCCCTGCCTAGCAACTCCGCGTTGGTGTTGGCCAGTGACTCCGCTTCTAGGCAAAGCCACCTATGATGATCTTCCAAAGCCGTCAAGTCCGCTTTCTGATTAAAGAACTCTCGCTGCAGATCCCAAAGAGCCGCTTCGGACATTTAGAATAAATCCTCGGCATATCTCGCTCGGCACTGTAACTCGCCATGCTCCCTGTTAGCGGTCCGGACTTTTGCCTCAGCATCCTCCGCACACTGCTGCTAGTCCGAAGCCTTCATCATGCAGTTCTCTTCACCTCCGTTAATCCTCGCCATAAGCCTCGAGCCTCGCCCTCTAGTCTGGCTATCGCTGAAGTGACGGTTTCGGCGAACGCTTCCTCCTCGTTTAGCGGGGGAGAAGTGAGCGGGGGGGGGGGGGGGGGGGGGGGGCGGGCTTCAACCAGCGAGGACGCTAATCCCGCGGCCCCGGAAGGTACGCCCACTGAACCAGACATCCTCGTCCCAGTGAGTCCACGGGAGGTACCTGGTTGCTCGGTTTCGCCCCACCCAGTCGAAGAAAGATGGCCGTAAAGGGGGGACAAAAAGGAAGAAATGGGAGAAGCCGTAGCTGGTCCTCCTCGATGAACCCACATCAAGAAGCAGCGAACCGTCCGATCGTGAGGCGCCGATGGGAACGGCTGGATCCATTGGACGGGGGTTCATGAGAACCGAGATAGTGACCTAGAAGAGGGGTGACGTGTTAAGCTCACGTCCAACCAACCCGAATACGCCATCTGTCCCCCCTCCGTTAGACCCCTCTTTCTCTTGACCTCACGATGAGCCATTTCTACTAACCATGTGGGCTCCCGCATCAACTTTAATGAACGATATCAGATTCATATCACATTATTTAATCATTATTTACTAATTTAAATTCCTAAACACCTCGTGCTTTCCTAGCAAACGAAGTCACGTAAAGGCTGGGCTAACTTGTCTTTGGTCAAATGGATCGAAACGTCTATGGCTCGATTTAATATGATTGGATATAATTTAGCTCGTGACAAGTTATCGGATCAAATTCCGTAGGTAGATTATAATTTTTGACTCAGTCTGTATTGATGTAGAATATTCTTTTGTCAGTATGAAATCATGGATCTTCTTTTTCTGCAAAAAAAAAAAAATCATGGATCTTCGATATGACACTAGTTGATGCCCATTTGCTCAAATAAAAGTTGCACCATCAAGTTTAATGCGTCTCTTCGTCTTCAATCCCCCTCGGGAAACATAGAGTCTTTATGCGATCGTGTCTATCTGGGAAATTTACATCAAATTAACATCATCTGAATTATACAATTATATATATGTGCAAAATGAATCCTCTAGAGATATGCTGAAAATGGATTGTAACGAGGAAGCGAAGAAGGTAATGGAGCTCGCGGAGATCAAGTTCAAGGCCAACGACGTTGAGTTAGCCAAGTGCATTGCCAAGAATGCCTGCTACATGTTCGGCGACCTGCCGGTCATCCGCCACGCCGTCGCTGCCTACGAGGTCCACCTCGCGGCCGCCAAGAAGAACTGGCACGCCGTCCTCGGCCTCCGCCCTGGCGACGACGACCTGCGCAAAGCCCGCGAGCAGTTCCTCAAGATGGCCATCCTCACGCATCCAGACAAGAACCCCTCCGCGGCCGCCGATGGCGCCTTCAAGTTCGTCATGGAGGCCTGGACCCGGCTGTCCAACGCCGCCCGCGGCAAAAGCAGCAGCAGGAACAACGACGCTAAGGACGACGACAACAACAACAACAATAACAATGCGGAAAGTGACCGCAAGAAACAACAGAAGGAAGAGGAGACCAACAAGAGCAGAAAACCCAAAAAGAAGCAACAGAACAAGAGCAGAAAAACCAAAAAGAAGCAACAGGGTGAAGAGGAGACCAACAAGAGCAGAAATAAGGACGACGTTTGCCCGCAGTGCGTCGACGGTTGCTGCGAGTTCCTGGACAAGGAGCGGACCATCAAAAGGTGCGAGACGTGCAAGCTGATCGTCCTTCTGGCCAGGGATTTGAACTTCAAGTTGAGGGTGGAAGGTCGCGGCACTGTCAAGTTGGTCTGGGAGAAGCTCAGGATCGGAGTGCACAGCGCAAACAGGGTAGACATCCAGGGAGGGAGGATGCGTTGAAATTACTCCCGCCACTAGTGATGAATAACTAGTTTTCTTAATGAAATCGTTTAGATAAATTAAAATTTATTTTTTGACTAAATTAAATTAATTATGTTCAAGTTTAAATAAAAAATATTTTAATATAATAATATTTTATATATAATAATTTTTATTTAATTAAAATAATTTTATTCTTAAAAAAAAAAGTGGAATTCGTTACCAACGGTCTCATACAGTCGATTTTATGACCATCTATAAAGAGGTAAATTGAAAAATGACAATGGGTCATGATGAAGATAATAATTTTATTTTATTATGCTGTGGAAAAATAAATTAAAAAAATTATAATTGGTTAGGATGAAGAAAATAATTTTATTCTAGTTAGTACAATAATATTATAGAAAATATATTAAAATATTATTTTAATTTTAAATAAAGATGAATTTTTAATTTTTATCTAAAATAATATAGGTAAAAATTTAAAAATGTTTTAATTTAATTAACAAATTACATGTATTTACGCCTTTTGTTATCGTGATAATTCCTTATATAAAAAATACTTAATTTATTAAGCTCATTTTAAATATATAAATATGTAAAAATAAATCTTTAATGGTAAACACTATTTAATAACTCAAAGTAATTAACTTAGACTCAAGAATAATTTTAATATAAATTTCACTTTTATAAATCTAAAAATACTAGATAATTTAAAATTAAATTAATCATTAAATTTTAACATTTGAATGCTTTTTAAAATTTTAAAAGTATGTTGTCACGTAATTTTGATGAAAAACACTAGATAATTTAAAAATTAATTAATCATGGAGCTAGTAATATTTTGAGTAGGTAATCAATAATATTAAGGTCGTAAATAGAGCGGTCAAACAAGTCAATTCATGGCTGGAGATTAACCCATCATAAACCCATTATATGGTTGTGCAGGATAGGTCAGTCCACAAACTTGGCGAGTTGAAAATCTTTATTACAACCCAGCTTAATGTGGGTTGCTATTTAAATAGGTCAATTCACGAGTTTATCAAAAAATAAAAAAAATTTAAAAAATTAAATTTGAATTACAATTTAAATTGATCAACTTGAAATTTTTAAGCTTGAATTATGATTTAGACGGATCAAGTCTACTAGTCCATTTAATTTTCTACTTTAATTTTAAATTTTGAAGAAAAAATAAATTTTCTCAATCCGCAAGTCAACTCAAATTCGCCACGGGCCAACCCATGTGGTCGGGGCCTAGGCGGGTCGACCCATCTAAACACCTTAAAATAGATTTATAAAATTTCAACTCAACCTGCATAAATTATTTGGCAGAGCGAGTCAACCCCGACGGATCAAACTCAACTCAAATTAACGACTATAGTTGTAAACGAGTCAAGTTGTGCCAAATTTGATGGTGTTCAAATTTATTTAATAAGGTGATCGAGCCAAATCAGGTCAATCTTAAAAAAACTAATCTGTTGAAATGATTATTCAAACTTGACTTATTTTTTTCTTAACTTGAGCTTCGTTTTTTTAAATATTATCGAGTTTTTAATTTAAATTTGTTTGAAACTTTTATATTTTAACTTGTTTGGTTGATTATTAAATTTGATAATACAAACTTGTTTGATTATTTTAAAATTTTTATTTATTTATTTACAATGTTGATAAAAAAATTATTGATGAACATAATTAATGATCGAAGAATATAGTTCACCAATGTTGCTCATGAATATTATTTATAAATATTATTTATGAATATTATTCATGAAATATTAATAAACTGAACACATATCTATTTAAGTTTATTTATTTAATTTAATAAGTTATTTAAACTTGTTCATTTAATTGATCTTATATATATTGAACGAGAATAAATAAGCTTTTATCACGATGAATACCAAACTTGTTCACCACATTTACAACCCTAATAACAAGTGAGACAAAAAGAAGGCCTTTTTGAGAAATTTGAAATTGTTGGACACATTTTGGACATTTTTAAATCTTAGGGACGTGATTTAAAAATTCTGCTTAAACAAATATTTCCGCCAAAGTAAACAGATCTCTAAATGCAATTAGGGGTGTGATCAAGTTGAGCCGAGTAGAATAGTAAGAGGCTCAAGTTTGGCTCGTTTGATTTTTCCCTAAGCTCAAGTTCGATTCAAGTTTTAATGCTTAAGTTCGAGCTTGGTTCGTAAGAAAATTAAATAGTTCGCGAATAGCTCAAGCTTGGTTCAACAATAGCTCGTTTAAAAGTTAAACGTGTTTAGTTTGAACTTGGCTTATTAACATATCATTTTGAGATCGTTAAACAAGCTCGAGTTCGAGCTCATTAAGAAAATAATCAAGCTCGAGTTCAAGCTCGAGTTCAAGCCCGTTAAGCACATAATCAAGCTCGAGTTTGAGCTTGTGAAAATCCCCTATAGTACATGAAAATCAACTACATACAGAACATGACAATTACTTGTAAAAGTAACTACATAGCATACAAAATGAAAGCCACAAGAATCAAATTAACAAACCATTAAACAAATTAAAATGTCAACACATGCCACATAATCTTTAACATTTAATAGTTCTTAACAATACATAACATGAAAATTACAAGCAAGGAAATTACAATATAATTTTTTTTAAATATGTAAAACCATCATAAATCATTGTGTATAAAAATAGTAAAGTCGACAAGTTATATTACAGGTTCACATCCAAATTTAAAGCAATCAAGTTCATGCCAAATGTGGACAGTATCGGACAATTTAACTTATAAATTCAAGTGACTTGGTCCAATGTCTTACAATTTATTTCTTCATAATAGTAAACTTGCAAAATACAAGCTATCATTATACATCTGACGAACTCACATTAAAATAATAAATTATATGGAGCATATGATTTTCCACATGTTAACAATGATATATAATTGGATAAGAAAAATCAATAATATTAGCTAATCCGGCAGGAATAATTAGCGATGACGTGGAGAACGAGTATAAAGGGATACAAGGGAAAAAGAGTGAAGAGGAGCATTCTATAATTTAGAAAACCTATATCCCTCTCTCTCCTAGCCTCGGCCGACCTCATAACTTAGTCTCGGTAACACTTGCCGACCTCATTGTTGGTGCAGTATTGCCCCAAGTGGAATTGGATTTTAATGTTTGACTAAAATAAGTTTAAGTTAGGCAATATTGGTGATCTAACTTGTGTAAATTGAGTTCACAGGAAAGTCCAGGTTGGAAGACTTGGCAAAAGGTGAAGTCCTGGCTCTTGGCAAAGGTGAAGTCTCGGAGGCGTGACCTCTTGGCAAAGATGAAGTTCCGGAGGCGCGACCTCTTGGCAAAGGTGAAGTCCCGGAGGCACGACCTCTTGGCAAAGGGAGACTTAGCACGACGAAGCTGAGGGAAACGTCTCAAGCAAGTGCAAGGAAGGGCACGAGGCTTGTGGAAAATATTTGAAGGCTTGCGTCAAGGCTAAGGGATGAAGAAGGAAGCTAAAAGGGGATTTTCAGCTTGACCAGTCAACTAACACTACCATTAGTTGACTGGTGACTTGATCCAGAAGCACACAACAAGATTGGTCGAGTGACTTGCTCAGACCAGTCGATTGGCATCAGTCGACTGGTGGAGGATCAGTCGATTGATGGATGACCGTTAGGCTGATAGCTGGAGAATTAAATGCTAATTAATTAGCCGTTGAAGCCCATCAGTCGACTGCTCCCTGAGCCAGTCGACTGATGTCGAGAATTTCATAAAAAAATATAATTTGACGATTGGAGAAGCAACTGTTCACTTTCTCTTATTCTTGCATGAACTCCAATCCTTGTAACTCTCATTCTTCTTCCTCTAAACTTCACTACACATCTTGTGAAAGGAAGAGATCGATTTGAAAAGGTTTCTCTGCTTTCAAAGAGTTCTTTGAGAAGGAGAAGTTTCATAGTGGAAGGTCGTGTACTGTGTGTGGATCCTTGGATTAAGTACCTCGCAAGAGGTGGATACCAAGTAAATTAAACGGGTTAGCGTTGATCTTTTTGTCTTATTTTTATTTTATGCTTTCGCTGATGATTTTGTAGGCAAAGATGAAAAATGATATTCACCCCCTCTAGCGAATGCACCAGTCCTAA
Source organism: Curcuma longa (assembly GCF_044706935.1). NCBI lineage: Eukaryota > Viridiplantae > Streptophyta > Magnoliopsida > Zingiberales > Zingiberaceae > Curcuma > Curcuma longa. The sequence goes on along the minus strand of NC_133867.1, from coordinate 11,782,053 downwards.
CACTCATGACTTGGTCCTGGTAACACTCGCCGACCTCATGGCTTGGCCCCAGCACCACTTGCCGACCTCATGACTTGGTCCTGATAACACTCGCCGACCTCATGGCTTGGTCCCAACACCACACGCCGACCTCATGACTTGGTCCTGGCATCATTCGTCGACCTCATGACTTGGTCCCGGTAACACTTGCTGACCTCATGACTTGGCTTAGTAAGATTCCTACATTCAAGATCCACTTCCGACACGTGATATTTATTGAAGACTTGGTTGTTCCGCCTAATTTAGAGAGAATAGAACCGATTCCTTCGCAAAAGTAGAAACAATATGGATAAACAACGACAAAGTCTCTCCAAAAGCTGAACGAGTATATGAGGATATTTCTCAAATGGTTACGAATATTTCGGGGATCAACTACTATAAAAAGATAACACATGCCCATGGGTATAGGTACGCACACATATATGCCTACTTTCTTCAAGCCTTGGATTCCTTCCACTTTTACGCCGAACCCTAACTTGAGTGTCTGAGTGGCTTGCCGGGACCCAACCCCGGCACCATTCTAACTCTCTTTGTTGAGTGCTTTTTAGGACCTCTCATCTCTCTTAGCGATTCTCTTCAAGGAGTGTGCACGTCGGCCTAACCTTGAACCAACATTTATACCATCCACGGTGTATCGGTCGGAACAAATTGGCACCGTCTGTGGAAAAATTGAGCTGAGACGACACGATGGTAAACACTGGAGGAATAGGCGGCGAGCACGATTCTGCCGAAAAGAGTTACGGCAACAAGATGATGGTCACCCCTGAAAAGATTAATGAATTAGTTTCACAAACCATGATAAAGGTATTACAACAGCATTCATTAGTTACCTCCTTCAAGGATGCTGGCACCTTTGCCAGAAGATGCTGGCACCTTTTCTCCTCATCGAAGACGACCCACATCAAGAGAGGAGAATGTGCCCCTTCGTAAGGAGGATACTTTCTTGGAAGAAGACTTGCATGAATCCAGAGTCGATTTATGTCGGCCTAACTACAAAAATAAGACAGTCATAGAAGACGAGGTAAACATGTCACGTACGCCTTTTTCTAAGAAAATTCTGGAGCAGGAACTACCTCGGCACTTTTGACAACCCCAACTAGGAGAATATACCAGATCCACATATCTGGAAGATCATCTGTGCCGTTTTGAGAATGCTGCTTTGCTGCACCAATATTCTGATGGAGTCAAGTGCCGGGTTTTCTTAACAACCTTGTCGGGCTCTGCACAAAGATGGTTTAGTCGTCTTCCTCCCTCCTCTATACATTCTTTTGCTGATTTCAAAACTGCCTTCCTTCATCAATTCGCTAGTAGCAAAAGATACCCGAAAATGCACTTGAACCTATTCACCATGAAGCAGAAGCCACAAGAAACTCTCAAAGAATATATTCAGAGATTTGACAGAGTTGTTTGGGATGTTCCTTCCACGCCTACAGAGGTATTGACCAGTGCCTTCTCTCAAGGATTGATGGATGGGGAATTTTTTCGATCATTGGTGAAGAAACCACCTGCCAATTATGCAAAGTTGTTAGAAAGAGCTGAAAAGTACATACATCTGAAGGAAACTCAACTGGCTCGGCATGGAGATAGCTCGGTCAACTATAAATCAGAAAGGAAGACTTCTCCACCTATACATCGCAAGGGATTACCACGTGGACTCTATATACCCCCTCAAAAATAGAAAGATATGGTGCACACTGTCTCTTCTACCTCCCCAAAAGAAACACCTCCTCAAAACCTCTCAAGGGAACAAGTTCATTTTTGCACCTACCACCAATCTTTCAGCCATCACACTAATAAATGCAGACAATTAGCACAAGAGATGGAAAGAGTAATAAAGGAAAAGCAGCAGGGAAAAAGAGCTTCATCTCCCTTATCGGGACCTACCCCCTACAAATATCCTAAGCAAGAGACGCAGAGAAATCGTTCAGAAGGAGTAAGCCCTGTACAAGGCCGAGATGTCAGAAGCCCCAGAAGGCGTTCTCCCGAGCCACCACAAGGATATCAAGCAAGACAGAGGAGGGAACCGACACGCGCTACTCAAGCCCAGCCTGAGGATCTTCCTCATCGAGGCATCATCAACATGATCTCGGGAGGATCTACAGACGGAGATTCTAATCGTGCCAGAAAAGCTCATGGAAGAAGATTGGAGAATTACGGTATCAGTACCAGGAGAGGTAAAGCAGAAGGACCTACCATTAGCTTTGGACCACAAGATCTGGAAGGAGTCTCTACACCTCACGATGATGCTTTAGTCATACGAGCCATAATTGCCAATTATGAGGTAGCTCAGGTATTCGTTGATACAGGTAGCTCCGTCAACATATTATATCAAGAGGCATTCAGTCAGATGCAGATAGAGAAATCCGATCTGAAGTCTATGACTACTGCTCTGTTTGGATTCACTGGGCACGAGGTACAGCCGTTGGGACAGGTCAGCCTACCTCTCTCCCTAGGTCAGGAGCCTTTGATCCAAACTCGAAATATTATTTTCACAATAGTCGATGCCCCTTCTTCATACAATGTCATTCTCGGAAGACCTGCACTCAGTGCCTTCCAAGCCGTAGTCTCTACTTTCCACCAAAAGATAAAATTCCCCGTGGGTAATCAGGTCGGCTCGGTCAGAGGTGATCAAGCTATTTCCCGAAGATGCTATACTGCTATGGTCCGTACTGATGCTAAAAAATTAAGGAGGACTCCCCGAGAAGAAGTACATTCCCTACAAGAAGGTCCTATATCCCGCCACCTCAAGCACAGGAGAAGGAGAAAGTACAGATTGTACCTGAGCTGCCTGATAGAGTTTCCCAAATATCCGCCGACCTGACACCTGAGCTGAAAGCTGAGCTGATAACCTGTCTCATTCAAAATAATGATGTATTCGCATGGGCCCCTCAAGAAGTCACAGGAATAGCTCCCGACCTCATGGAACATTGTCTCAATGTCCTTCCTGATGCCCGACCTGTCATGCAAAAGAAAAGACATTTCAGACCTGAACAAGATAAAGTGATACAGGAAGAAATTACCAAGCTTCTGGAAGTCGGACACATTAGAGAAGTTCAGTTCCCCACTTGGTTGGCTAATGTCATACTGGTTCCAAAGACAGGAGGAAAATGACGTGTCTGTATCGATTTCCAAGATCTTAACAAGGTTTGCCCCAAGGATTGTTATCCCTGCCACGCATAGATCAATTGGTGGACTCAACTTCGGGACATGAGTATATATGCATGCTGGATGCTTATCAGGGATATCATCAGATACCATTAGCTCGGGAGGATCAAGAAAAGGTTAGTTTCATCACCTCGGGAGGAACTTTTTATTATACGGTTATGCCTTTTGGGCTGAAGAATGCAGGAGCTACATATCAGAGGCTCATGGATAAAGTGTTCAAACATCAGATAGGTCGTAATGTGGAAGTATATGTGGATGATATCTTAATCAAATCAGTCCGAGCTGAAACTCTGATCGGAGACATTAATGAAACCTGTGGTACTCTCCGAAGGTATAATCTCAAACTAAACCCCAATAAGTGTTTGTTTGGTGTTAAAAGTGGCAGGTTTTGGGATACATAGTAACTGAAAGGGGTATAGAAGCTAATCCTGAAAAAGTACAAGCCTTGCAAAATATGGTTTCTCCTCGAAATACCAGAGAAGTACAGAAGTTGGTGGGATGAATCATGGCATTATCGCGATTCATATCACAGTCATGCTACCAAAAGTCTGCCCTTCTTCAAGATATTGCACAAAGCGGCCAAATTCTCTTGGGACGAAAAGTGTGAGCAGGCCTTCGATGACTTGAAAGACCTACTTAGCCACCCTACCTATTCTGGCAAAACCGATCTCTGGAGAAGCTCTATGGTTATATCTGTCCTCCTCGGAATATGTTGTGAGCTCGGTTCTGGTCAAACAAGAGGAGAACAATCAGAAACCTATCTACTTCTTTAGTCATCTTCTAAAGGATGTCAAGACGAGGTATACCACGTTGGAGAAGTTGGCTATGGCTCTGGTTTTGACAGTACGCAGGCTGCGCCCCTATTTTCTTTCTCATCCGATTACAGTATTGACTAACAACACTTTGGGTCGAATATTAACTAATCCAGAAGCATCAGGGCGATTGGTCAAATGGACTACTGAGCTCGGGGGAATATGATATACAATATCAGTCGAGGACAGCTATCAAGGCACAAGCTTTAGCAGACTTCCTAACCGAGACCTCGGATACCTGTGAAATGAAGATATGGAAAGTGTTTGTTGATGGGTCATCTACCAAAAAGGGAAGTGGAATTGGGATTCTATGTTATGTTCTCCTAAAGGAGATTCACTGTCAGTGGCTATAAAACTTCACTTTAAGGCTTCTAACAACGAGGCTGAATATGAAGCATTGCTAGCAGGACTACAGGCAGCTCGGCATGTCAGGGCAACACGGGTAATAATCTGCACAGACTCTCAACTTGCTACTCAACAGATAGAAGGAACCTTTCGAGATTCGTAATGACAAGCTTCGGAGGTATGCCGAAGCCTTTAGCAAGCTGAAGAGGTGTTTCCAAGAGGTTACTATTCAGAAGATACCCCGAACTGACAATCAGAAGGCAGATGAGTTGGCTCGCTTGGCTAGCAGTTTTACTAATTGGGAGTTGGAGGAGCGGTAGTACATGACCAATTAATAGCTCACATTGATCAAGCCACTGAAGTGGATGAAGTTGCTGACTGGAGGATTCCTATCGTTGACTTTCTTAAGGATGGGAACTTACCGACTGAGCCTGAACAAGCTAGGATGGTTAGGAAGCGTGCAGCTCGGTTCACTTTAATCGGAGATATTTTGTATAAAAGGGCTTTCTCCCGACCTCTGCTCAAGTGTCTGGGGCCTAATGAAGCTGAATATGTCATGCAGGAAATTCATCAAGGTAATTGTGGAAATCATATAGGAGGAAGAACTCTGGCACGGAAAGTGATATTAGCTGGATACTTTTGGCCTACATTACAGAAGGATACAACTCGGATGACTGGTGCCTGTCTTAATTGCCAAAGACATCATAATCTCCCTCATCGACCAGACAGAGCTGATTAAAAGCAGCTACCATCTCTTGCCCCTTTGATCAGTGGGGGATAGATATTGTAAGTCCTTTTTCCGATTGGACCTAATCAAAAGAAGTTTCTACTAGTAGCTGTGGATTATTTCTCCAAATGGGTGGAAGCTGAACCGTTGGCTAGGATCACTGAAGATGTTGTTTTAAAGTTTCTATGGAAGAACATCATTTGTCGATATGGAATTACTCGCAGGCTGGTATCCGATAATGGACGACAGTTTCAAGGAGGCAAGCTACAAGATTGGTGTAAGAAACTGGGAATTGTTCAAGCCTTCACTTCTGTGGCTTATCTGCAAAGCAATGGACAAGAAGAAGTAGTTAACAAAGAGCTCGTCAGGGGCCTTAAAATAAAGTTGGATCAAGTACAAGGGAATTGGGTAGACGAGTTGCCTGGTATCCTATGGGCTTACAGAACCACTCCAAGAGACAGTACGAAGATGACCCCGTTTCACTTGGTTTATGGAGGTGAAGCAGTAGTACCTGTAGAGGTCGGAGAAGAATCAAGCCAAATTCTTGCTTATGGGGATGATAACGGTGACAAAAGATGTACAGAGTTAGATCTCATCACGGAAATCAGAGAGCTTGCAACTATTAGATTGGTGGCATACTAGCGAAAGATGTGCCAGAATTACAACAAAAAGGTTATACCTCGCTCCTTCCAGGTCGGAGACTTTGTGTGGAAGAAGATCAAGCCAGTAGGTGACGTTGGAAAGCTTGAACCACAATGGAAAGGTCCTTACAAAGTTATTCAGCAACTTAGCAGCGGATCCTATTATCTCGAAGATGCTAAAGGGAAAGAACTCAGCAGGCCCTGGAACACCACGCACCTTCGCCCTTACTGCATTTAAGCTTATATAGATTCACTTATCATTTTTTGAAAACATTCGATGATTGCTTAATATGAATCTTCTTTTCTAATCCGAGCCCCGAGCTCGATGACTTCGCCTTACTACAGGGAGGATTTTTAAGCCCCGAGCTCGATGACTTCGCCTTACTACAAGGAGGATTTTCGAGCTCCGTGCTCGATGACTTTGCTTTACTACAAGCAGGATTTCCAAGCTCATAGCTCGACGACTTAGCCTTAAGACAGGCCAAGAACTTTCGAGCTCACATCTCGATGACTTTATTCCGAGCTCACAGCTCGATGACTTTATTCCGAGCTCATTGCTCGATGACTTTATTCCGAGCTCACATCTCGATGACTTTATTCCGAGCTTACAGTTCGATGACTTTATTCCGAGCTCACTGCTCGATGATTTTGTTTAGAGCTCACAGCTAGATGACTTTATTCCGAGCTCGCAACTTGATGACTTTATTCCGAGTTTGTAGCTCGATGACTTTATTCTGAGCTCGCAGCTTGATGACTTTATTCCGAGCTCACAACTCGATGACTTTATTCTGAGCTCACCGCTCAATGACTTTATTCTGAGCTCACTGCTCGATGACTTTATTTCGAGCTCACAGCTCGATGACTTTGTTCCTAGCTCACAGCTTGATGACTTTGTTCCGAGCTCACCACTCGATGACTTTGTTTCGAGCTCATAGCTCAATGACTTTATTCTGAGCTCACAGCTCAATGACTTTGTCTTACGACAGGCCGGACTTTCGTGCTCCGTGCTTGATGACTTTGCCTTACGACAGGCTGGACTTTCGAGCTCCGTGCTCGATGACTAATTTGCCTTACGACAGGCTGGACTTCCGAGCTCCGTGCTCGATGACTTTGCCTTATGACAAGCTGGACTTTCGAGCTCCGTGCTCAATGACTTTGCCTTACGACAGGTCAGACCTCCGAGTTCCGTGCTCAATGACTTTGCCTTACGATAGGCCGGAACTCTGAGCTCCGCGCTCAATGACTTTACCTTACGACAGGTCAAAATTTCGAGCTCCGCGCTCGACGACTTTGCCTTACGATAGGCCCGGAGCACCGAGCCCCAAGCTCACGACTTTGCCTTACAACAGGCCCGGAGCATCGAGCCCCGACCTCACGACTTTGCCTTATGACACCTCATCAAGGTATCCCGATGACAACTCATCACAGTCCAGTCAGTTGAACTCCACCTCCTTCGACTAAACTAGGTCAGGGGGCTTATGATCCGGTATGAATAATTAGCGATGACGTGGAGAACGGGTATAAGGGGATACAAGGGAAAAAGAGTGAAGAGGAGCATTCTACAATTTAGAAAACCTTGATCCCTCTCTCTCCTAGCCTCGGTCGACCTCATGACTTGGTCCTGATAACACTTGTCGACCTCATGATTTGGTCCCAATAACACTCGCTGACCTCATGGCTTGGCCCCAGCACCACACGCCGACCTCATGACTTAGTCCTGGTAACACTCGTTGACCTCATAACTTGGTCCCAACACCACACGTAGAGCTGTTAAACGAGCCAACTCATGGCGGGGCAGGTCAACCCATGGCGGGCCTATCATATGGCAGGGCGGGGCGGGCCGACCCACCAACTTGGCAGATTGGATAATCTCTAACACAACCCAACTCAAGGCGGGCCAACCCACGAGCCTATTAAAAAATAAAAAATATTAAAAAATTTAATTTTGAATTATAATTTAAATTGATTAAGTTGAAATTTTTAAGTTTGAATTATAATTTTTAAGCTTGAATTGTAATTTAAATGGATCAAACCCATTAATTCATTGAGTTTTCTACTTTATTTTTAAATTTTAAAATAAATAAATAAACTTTCTCAACCCGCGGGCCAACCCACACGGGTCACGGGCCTAGGCGGGCTAACCCATCTGAACCCATCTTAAAATGGGTTGATAAAATTTCAACTCAACCCGCCTAAATTACTTGGCGGGGCGGGCTAACCCAGCGGGCCTATCCCAAATTGACGGCTATAACCACACACCGACCTCATGACTTGGTCCCGGACCTCATGACTTGATCCCGGTAACACTTGCCGACCTCATGACTTGGCTCTAGCAAGATTCTTGCATTCAAGATCCATTTCTGGCATGCGATATTTAGACTTGGTCATTCTGCCTCATTCGGAGAGGATAGAATTGATTCCTCCACAAAAGCATAAACAATATGGATAAACAGATAGAGTCTCTCCAAAAGTAGAAGAGGTATGATAGAATACTTCTCAAACGGTTACTAATATTTCGGAGATTAACTGCTATAAAAAGATAGCACATGCCCATGGGTACAGGTATGCATACACATATGCCCTACTTTCTTCAAGCCTTGGATTCCTTCCTCTTTTGCACCGAACCCTAACTTGAGCATCGGAGTGGCTTGTCAAGACCCGATCCCGGCGCCGTTCTAACTCTCTTTGTTGAAGTACTTTTCAGGACCTCTCATCTCTTTTAGCGATTCTCGTCAAAGAGCATGCACGTTGGCTGAATCTTGAACTCATGTTTATATCATCCATGGTGTATCGGTCGGAACATTAACCTTTTTTTAAAATAAAATACTGAACTGCAAATAAAATAAGATAAAATTGGAAAAGAGAATCAATAAAGTTATGTAAAAAAAAGAAATAAAAAACACGGGGAAGCCAAAGATATGGTTAAGCAAAATCAAGGTTTACAGTTGAGTCATTCTTTAAAACATATCAAGATAAAAAATGGTTTACAATAATTTAATTACAAGTACGCCGCAACATCCGAAGGGCAAGCCGAAGGAGCTGCAATAAACATAGCATATTTTGAGAATCTCCATTTGAACTCACTTTGAAAAATATCCCATAAATGACAAAATTCTAGGAAGAGATCATCATATTAAAGTAGCAATGAAATAGCATAAACACTGATAAGATTGGCTTCATTTCATTGATATACAACATTGCTGATATTATTATATATGTAATTTATATTTTCCTAGAAAACATTAATTTACAAGTATCTTAGATATACTTGTTTATCTCAGCATTAAAGTTCCACTATGGCTGAATCTTGATATACAACAACATTGCTGATATTATTATATATGTAATTTGTATTTTCCTAGAAAACATTAATTTACAAGTATCTTAGATATACTTGTTTATCTCAGCATTAAAGTTCCACTATGGCTGAATCTTTAATTCATTTTGAGTTTGATATTTACCAAATCTTGATAGTCAATATTTGATTGATGTAAATCCGTAAAAAGCATTCCATTTGATTTTGCAATTTATTTATTTTGTACGTGTAAATAGGTTATAGTGATTACCTTTTGCTGGCTTAGCCTTTTTCTTTCTCCCTGGATGAGTACAGTAAGGCACGCTTCCAGTTTCTATCCTAAATTGTGTAACTATTTTAATTTTTAATATTTTTTTAATACTGGCAGAGGTACAACTTTTGGCCCTCATTTGTTCATGATGTTCTGTGGAATAACATGGCCGTCAGTTGTAAGCTTCCGCCACTGTTCTCAATCACACATTCCATCACAACACAAGAATCTTCTCGACAAGAAAATATAATTAAGGACTTGGAGCTCTTTATAAACAGTAAGAAGGATGAAGCAATTTCAGTGGAGAAAATTTGTACCGAGTATATTGAGAAACTTTGTAGATCAGGCCATCTGGTGGATGCTGCTCATGTACTAAGACATCTACATGGTAGAGACATCAATCTGGGTTTGAATACCTATAACCTTCTTTTGGCAGGTGCAGTCGAAATGAATAATTTCACTCTTTTCTCTGAGGTCTTCAAGAGTTTGCTAATGTCTAAATTGTCTCCTGATATTATATCTTACAAAAAAGTTGCACAAGCTATCGAAAAGGTATCCGACTCAAATGTGATATGCAACTTCGTCAAAGATGTATCTGACATAACAAGTTACACAGATTGTACTGTGATAAATAGGATCATATATGTGACTGCTAAATTGGGGATGATTGATAAAAGCTTGATGATATTTGAAGTGTTGAAGAATCTTCATCTGAAAATGGACACAGTCACATTTAATACAGTTTTAGATATATTAGGTAAAGGAGGTCGGACAAGCGAGATGCTATCTGAGTTTCTGGTGATGAAAGATAATGGACATGTTCCTGATATTGTTACTTATAGCACATTGATCAACAGTTTGCGTAGATTTGGTAGGCTAGATCTCTGCAAGACAATTACAAGTGAAATATCTGAGAAAGGAATTCAGTTGGACTTGCTAACTTATACTGCCCTAGTTGATGCTTTTGGACGCTCAGGAAATGTGGAAGATGCATTTTGGATATTTGAAGAGATGAAGAAATTTCATAACCCATCCGTATATGCCTATCGTGCAATTATTAGCAACCTGAAAAAGATGGGAAAATTTGAACTAGCACTTCGTTTATCATCAGAAATGAACTTGAGCACTACAAAACTTGCTGGTCCAGAAGATTTTAAACAGAGAAGAAAGAACAGATGGAAAATCCAGTAAGTCGGATGAGATCGCGCTGTGTTTTCCTCATCAACTTTGTTGCTGCAGAAGTTAGACATCTGATAAGAGATAAAAGTTGCAACAAGAAAATTCAAAGATCAAAGTTGGAAAAACTTGATTCAGTAACTACGACACTGAAAGTTCTTGTATCAGAAATGGTGGAAAGGTTCTTTGGCAGGGAGCATAATGAAGTACGCAACAATTCAGCAAAAGGTGGAATCCGCCCACTCCAGCAGTCCCACACGGTCGGCCTCACGATCATCTGCGATGAGGTAAATCGAGAAGTTGCAGTTGGCCACGACGGAGGAGGATATTACCTTGGCTTCGTCGAGAGTAATGAAATACACAACAAGAACCTTTGGCAAGGAGCATAATGAAGTACGCAATAAGAATCCATCCTTTTTTTTTTTTCTTGCAATCTAATTATCTAGCTTTTATGATTTGATTAATTCTAGAGGTGATTGATCTGGCCTCATAGAAATTTTTCATTGGTTATTAGGGTAAATTTAAAAACGCTCATGGTGGTTTATCCAAACGGCCAATGTTCTCAAGTCTGTCATCCCACTAGAGGGAAAAATTTCTTACAGCGCGTCACAGTTGAAATTCGAACCTTAGATACTTGATTATCCACTGGAGGGCCTGAGGGTTGCGCCACAGCTGCAGGGATAAGTAAGAACTCATCCTGTTATTTTGAAAAAAAGGTATAGACTATACCAAAAGCTGATTTGATTAATAAGTCATATGGAAAAAAGCCTTTTGGTGGTGGAGCGATCTTTAGCTGTATTGATTGAGTTGGAGACTTTCTAGCTGTCTGGATTAAGTACATTGATAAATATTAACAAATTGTGGGATGAACAAGTTTGTATCTGAACTGGGATTGTGAATCGGCATTAAAGGTTTGGAGTGGAACCTATTGATTTAGGAACGTCCTTTGTGGGTTTATGTTGTTAGGGGGGATAATATCAACTTATTGTACAAAATCTTTTTCTTCTTAATTTCTTGCTTTCTTTTCGGTCTCTTACTTTCTTTTTAATTGTTTGCTTAAGTCTGATGCTTCCCGATATTTTTTTTTTTATTTTTCATGTTAGAGTTCCTATGCATTACTTGTTAAGCTCTCACATGCAATTGGAAGCAGGGACAAGGACAATAGCTGCTTCTTAGGTGTGTTGTGGATGCCACAATGACTAAGAAGCATCGAACTAAACGAGGATGAAGAATAAGAAGGATTTCATCATTGGGAGGCGATCTATAAATTTAACGATATAGAATTTTTAACAAAGGAGTGATTTGATATGAAATGTCAAAGTATATGATAGATTTATATGGTTAAAAGAATGAGACGAATTTAATAATAATCTGTATTAAATATTTTTTATAATTAACCTTTTTTCTGTGGCAAAGTCGCCAGTTTATTTTTTTAAATGGAAAATTTTGGCTGGATTTTTTTTATGTGTGTATAAAATCGATGGATATACCTACACTGTCCCTTGTTCCCTGAGCACATATGTGGGTTTACAAAATGAAAATATATTATGTGATCCAGTTTTGATGGCGTTTTATCACTTATCAGCACGTCGATGGCATGGAAAATAATGGGAATAATTGATAATAAAAAAGAAAGTTTTAATTGAACACGCGCCAGATAGGGGGGGAGATTGGATCTAGCCATAAGAAGAATATTTGGTATAAATAACTCACTTCTTGGTCTTCAACCCCCTCAGTCACTACGAATGTGATGCAGGAGCATCTAAAGATTTTTATTATTAATTTTGATAATTTTTATTTTTGAAGTTTTTGATATTTAGAGTAGTTTTGAAAATTTTATTTTTTTTATTTTAGAATTTTTTAAATCTATTTAGGATTTTTAAGATTGAGTCTGTTAAGAAATTTTCCTTTTATAAGGAATCTTTCTTTTAGAGTTTGTTAAGATATTTTCCTTTTTATGAGGAATCTTTCTTTTAGATTTTGTTAAGAAATTTTCCTTTTTATAAGGAATCTTTCTTTTAGAGTTTGTTAAGAAATTTTCTTTTTTACGAGAAATCTTTCTTAGAGTTTGGGTCTATATAAACATGTTATGAGTTGATGTTTAGGAAAAGAAGTTTTGGTTTAATAATATTTTCGGCAATGCCGTTTATTTCCCTACCTCTTGTTATTCTTCTGAATTAACAGGTTTTAGAAGATTGTTTTCGGCGTTCGCAGTCCAACCCACGGATTCAATATTGCCCCCGGGATAATCACTATCCCGCCCGGCGTCAGTTGGTATCAGAGCTTTCAGATCCGATGGATCATCGTCATGGTGGTTATCATGGTCGTGACAGACAAGTTCCGACAGAAGAAGTCTCACACCGTGAACGTTACATGCAAGACGAGATTCTTGATCTACAGAGACAAGTTACCAAGTTATCCCAGCGTCTAGCCGCACAAGATCGTAGAAGTAAGCTCTCAGATCCGATGGATCGTCATCGAGGTCGTGATCGTGGTCGTGATAGGCAGGTTCCAATTGAAGAAGCTTCGCACCATGATCGTAGCACTCGAGACAAGATACTTCAAGATCTACAGAGACAAGTCACAAAGTTATTCTAGCGTCTAGAGGCGCAAGATCATAAAAGTCGTAAGTTCCTTTATTCTCCTTTTGAAAATTCATTAATTTCCAATCAAGGAAAGATGTCGAAGCACAAGTTTGGTTTCGAGAGATTCGGAATCAACCGGCCCACCAACTACAACTTCAAGAGAACGCCAACTCCACAACACCTCTACGCACCGCCTTCCTTCTACGGCGGTAAGGACAACCATGAAGATGCAAAACTCGACAACATCGAATATGATCAGTCCTACTCTTCTGATCGTCCAATCATAGGAGGCGGCGAAGATGATGACAAGATTGAAATATTCGGTGATCCAGTTTATGACGATATTGATGAAGAGGAGATAGATCTAGACGAAGCGTTGATCGAAGACCAAAATCCCACTTTGTTAGACGGTAATCAACAACATGGTTCATCTATCGACGAAGTCCAAATCTCCATCGTCTCACGTTACATTGATTTGACATTCCAATTTATTCAGCATGAAGAAAACAAGACTGAGTTAATTGGAGATCCAATATATGACGAGGTACTTTATGATGATGAATTTGTCAATGAAAATGATGACTATGTGTTGCAGGTTTTGAACACTGAGAATTCCCTCAATAGAGACACCGTTGTTGGAAAAGAACTTCTATATTCAAGTTTTGTTCAAAATGATGATGAAGTTGATGAAGTTGTCAATAAAGTTGGTGTGGATCTTCAAATTCAGGAAGAAGCACAACAAACTGAAGATGCTGATATGGATGAGCGTCAAGATTTTGACATCGATGATATCGACAAAAAATTTAAGTTTGATCTTATGACTCTCCATCTTAGAAAGCTATCTCTAGAGAGGGATGACTTTAATGTTTTTGACCCCTATCACAATCTACATGACTCAGACATTGAATTGGTGCCAAAGATGAACAAAGATAAGACAGAGGAAAAACGTATAGAGATTGCAATGATGAAAGATGAGCATCACATCTTGAAGTATGGCAAGAAAGATTTTGACTTGAAGAAGCAAGCAGTTTATGGTGATGATTGTAAGATTCTAGATAACAGACTATCTGAAGATACAGTTTATGTTCGATCAGAAGTACAACAACCGCCTAAAGATTTGACTGAGTTAATATCAGAGGATCTTCCTCCTATTCCACTACTTACGTGACGACTTTTGATTCATCAGCACTTAAAGATTTTTTATTTTGAAGACACTATCCTGAACTCAAGGATGAGTTCTTTTCAACTTGGGTCGTCGTCTGATGCAGGAGCATCTAGAAACATGATTAGTTTATGTCTTCCGATACAAGTATATTTCCTTTTGAGATGTGATGAGAAGAAATCGAGGCTATCAATCTCTCTTTTGGGCTTTGAAGAAGGACAATTGAGGTTACCAACAAGGAAGATGATCAACCCGTGGCATCCTGATGTCATATTCATTAGCGGATCGACGAGAATTTCTAAAGCCCAGCAACTAATTAATTTTATTGATTTGGTGCAAGATGATCTTCTTCCTAGGCGACCACCTGACACTACTCTAAACTCGAGGACGAGTTTCTTTCAACCTGGGGCGACTGATGCAGGAGCATCTAAAGATTTTTATTATTAATTTTGATAATTTTTATTTTTAAAGTTTTTGATATTTAGAGTAGTTTTGAAAATTTTATTTTTTTATTTTAGAATTTTTTAAATCCATTTAGGATTTTTAAGATTGAGTCTGTTAAGAAATTTTCCTTTTTATAAGGAATCTTTCTTTTAGAGTTTGTCCTTTTTATGAGGAATCTTTGTTTTGTTAAGAAATTTTCCTTTTTATAAGGAATCTTTCTTTTAGAGTTTGTTAAGAAATTTTCCTTTTTACGAGGAATCTTTCTTAGAGTTTGGGTCTATATAAACATGTTATGAGTTGATGTTTAGGAGAAGAAGTTTTGGTTTAATAATATTTTCAGTAATGCCGTTTATTTCCCTATCTCTTGTTATTCTTCTGAATTAACAGGTTTTAGAAGATTATTTCCGACGTTCGCAGTCCAACCCACGGATTCAATATTGCCCCCGGGATAATCACTATCCCGCCCGACGTCAGAATGTCATCCCGATCAGTGCAATGGGATGTGTCTATTTATCTATCTCTTGACTCGAAATGGGAGCAGATTTGAAAAAGATCTTAGAGTGTCTAGGATTGAGCCGGGAGGGTTTTTTAACGACTTCTTTTTTCTTCTCATTAGAGTTATTTTACAAAGACTTATTATGGTGAGAGAGAAGGGGAACATGCACATTTCAAGAGCGCAGTAACCACTCTTTGCTTAGAAAACTGACGCTCTATCCAGTGAGCTACAGGAGTTCACAAAAAATGTATAATTTAAAATATGTTATCTTTAATTCTTCCCTAGGCCCATCAAATTATTATGAATTAATTTTATATATGACCGATTTAGTCCCACGAAAATTTTTCATCGACCATCAAAGTAAATCCAAAAGTACACATCACTCCATGCCCAATAGCTAATCTCTCATATTTTTCATTCCCTTGGAGGAAAATATCTTGTAGTTAAGAGTATTAATTAAATTAGGTGAGTTAGATCGAAACAAAAATATTATAAAAAAAATCTCAATTCAAATTTGATTCAAACCTGAACTCAATTTGAAAATTCTAAACTCAAACTCGTATAACTCGACTAATCCGAATAATTTAAAAAAATTATTTTTTATTATTTCCCTCGATAATTCTTCATTTTTATCTTAATATTTCATTATTGTTATATTAACATTATGCTAAAATATCTTAATTTTAAAAATAAAATTTAATTTAACCTAAAACAATTCAAAATCCTAAACCAAAATTGAACTTGAAAATCTCCAACTTAAATTCGATAATTTTCGGATCGACTCAGATCGTGTTGGTGAGTCAGATTTATTTTTGACACCCCTATCTACAGTGCACCACACTTGAAATTTGAACTATAGATACTTAAGTAAACTACTGAATACCTTTCCGGCACATTATTACCCATCGAGTACCTTACTACAACACCATTGCTCCAGGGCAGTTTTGAGTTCATGAACCTCCCAACTTTGAATAATGAACTGGAAATTTCTCCTTCTTGGCTAATGCGTTATTGAGCCAATCCACAGTTTTGATGTCAAATGCACCACTTTAGAGGCGATATCATATCTGAAGTTGAATTGTATATTCTTAATATGATGATCTAGAAAATATGCATTTTTTTTATTAAATTGATTGGATGCATGTTTAATTTGATCATATGAAATATATTTATTCATCTCAAACAAATATAAGTAAAGGGCATGTTAATTCGTTTGCCACTTTATATCATCAACTTGCAACCAGATAGTTATTTTCTATAAGAGAAGAATGTGAAAAAGAAATATTTTTTCTAGTCTTAATTTTCTTCGATTTCTTTTAATCAAAAGACGAAGGAAAGAAAAAATTTAAAAAAAAATTTATATGGCTTCTATTTTATTTTGATTGAAAAGTTAATTTACTCCTAGACAATGCCGGCGGCTCAAAGTAAGGTTTATGCGTAGGGTCTTAATTTTATTGGAGCTCTAATATTTATTTACGTTCCGGTTCCGTGTCGATGATAGTCGAACCATCAGTCAATAGGATGCCGCGTCAAGCTTTGTATGCCCGCCGCCGAGAGGGTCCTGAAGAAGGGAGAGCTGAACGCACGGATTAGCAGAGCGTCAGCTGGGGATCCCGGGTGGCCACTCCGACGCTCAAGTCAGGAAAAGAAAAAAAATGTAGTAGAGTGCGTAGAGAAAATTAGGATCCCTATTGTCATATCTGCGGGGTTTATATAGAAGTGGCGGGATCGATATTTTAGGATCTCAGTGTACGTGATTGGCTATGAGGGCGTGATCGACGGACCGATCTCTGACAAGTTCCCAATATCTAACGTCTTGACAACGTTAGTTATCCTCTTCCGATGGCTAGGATTGTCCGGGACCAAGTAGGGACACTTGGTCTCTATCCTGATCCTTGCAGATAAGTTGTTAAGCCTGCTGAAAAGGTCAGTGTGTTGATCCGTTGACATCTGTCCAGCTACCTGAGGTCGGAAATGGTCGATTTGTATGAGTGGTCGGGATGTGTAGGTATACCGTGCGTAAGCTTAGACGGATTGATGAGCTGAGCTAGGTATGCTCCGAGCTCTCTGTGTGCGTCATAGCTGAGGAAAGTGACTTGCCGAGCTCTTGGCACGTATCTGTTCATGAATCCCAGCGTTGGTTGAGCTCTTAATATAAATTATCAAGCTGTCTGAAACGGTTGGCTAAGCTCATGGTGTTATACGGGGATTAGGTCCCATGGTTTATTCCCGAGGTAAAGACCAGATCATGAGGTTAGCATGTGATGCTAGGAGCAGGTTATGAGGTCGGTATGTGATACCAGGACCATATCATGAGGTCGGCATGTGATGCCGGGACCAAGTCATGAGGTCGGCATGTAATGCCAGGACCAGGTCATGAGGTCAGCATGTGATGTCAGGACCAGGTCATGAGGTCGGTATGTGATACCAGGATCATGTCATGAGGTCAGCATGTGATGCCGGGACCAAGTCATGAGGTCGGCATATGATGCCAGGATCAGGTCATGAGGTCGGCATGTGAGACCGGGACTTTGCTAGGCTTGTTGTAAGAGGATGGAATCTATATACTATTGTTCTAAGTATTGTGGCCCTCGACAACCTTCTAATGAGGTTGATATACGAAGTTAGCTGGATGCTACGGGGATCCTAGGGACTCGGGTTATGTGCTGCGAGGTCCAGAAGAGCTTGGTCTATATCTTAAAATATGGTGCCGACCTCTTAATGAGGTTGGCGATGGATTACTTGTAAAAGATCGGGCTTCGTAGAGAGAGATGGAGAAGGTATCCGTCCAAGGTACGTGCCGATCTTTTGATGAGGTGGCAGTTGGCTTGGGGCGAGAGTATTGAACCCAGGAGCAAAAGAGGTCTGGACATTTTGGATGAAGATTAGGAACACCTCAGATATTGTATTGAGGAGTTTGCTATCCTCTTAGAGAGATCAACCCTATTTTGCCTTTGTTATGCCCTCAAGAGATCGGGATCTCTTTACCCTTGGTCTACGTCATTGCCAGATATTTTCTCTAGATCTTACTCATCATCCACGTCACTATGAATTACTCTCGCCGGATTACAAGCCTCCCGACCTAGTTTAGTCGAAGGAGACGAAGTTTGACTAACTGAACTCAAATTTAACTTAAATCGCCGATATCTTTCCATTCTTCTCTCTAATTTTAATTAATCGCCATCAAGATTATTCTCATAAGCTTCGCTCGCTGATTTATTCGTTCATCGTTCATCCTGTTCTCTGGTTTCGTGTTTCGACGGCTGAGATTCAACAACCGTTTAACCTTAAAATCCTTTTCTTCCTTCGTCTTCCCTACTCGCTGCGTCGAACCCTTGCCTTCTCCTGTCTTTTATTTCTGCTCATGTGCTTCCCGTCTTCCTTGCTCACACTTCGCGGAGACCCTTGCGTCCTCAGTAAGTGTCCGTAGTGTTTTTCCATTAAGTGTTCCCGTCGTGTTCCTGTCAAGCCGTGTTTGTCTCTGCCTTCGCCGGTTTTTCCCTAACCCTAGCTTTCCTCTCGGGGCACCTGCTCTCCGGTCCGCCCGCTGCTCCGTTAGTCTCATCCTCCTTCGTTCGCCTTGTCCTTTCCTGTTGGTCTTCTCTTCTCCGTCCTTGTCTTCGTTCGAGTAAGGTTTTACCGTCGTCCTCTTTACCGTACCTTTATTTTTCGTCCTGCTTGATGTCGGCGCCAACCTCGTGGTACGAAACTTGTAAGTCCTCCAGATTCTGTGAGGACAATGAGATGAATTTTTTATTGGAGCCCCTAATTTTTTTATTTTTAATATTATTTATATTTATTTTTTAAAAAACATTCATTTTAATTTTAGATCAATTTAAAACATCTATTTTTAATTTTAAATTATTTTAATTTTATTTATTGTTGATTTTTTAATTGTATATTTTATTTTTTAAAACCTACGTAACTATTATTTTTTCATATTTATCTCTCAAAAAAAGTATGATCTCATAGTCATTGATGATTTCATGTTATTTTCCTCTCTCATTGATATTTTTATGCTCTTTTTCTCTCTCTTCTATTGATCTCGTGCTCTTCGTCTCCCTTACTAATAATATTCTCAAAAGATGTTCTTTTCCTATCATCAATGATATTTTTTCTTTGCTCTTTCTTCCTCTAAAATAAGTAATTTTCCCCCAATACATAATAACCTAAAAAATACTATGACAATACTTGTTAGTATATTTTCAACATATTTTTTAAATTAAAATTAATAAAGTTTTTAATAATGTCAAAAGATTAAATAATTCATCAATAATCTTTCTTTCTCACTCTTTTTTCTCTTTCTTTCATAAGAATAAAAAGTATGGATCGTTTATTCATTCATTCAATGTGAAATAATAATGTTAGTTTTTTAAGCATTAAATTGATTTTTTATTAAATAAATTAAAAAATATCATCTTTTAATTCTCCTCATATTTTTAGATGATTTTTTTTTTGCAATTAGCATGTTTAAATTTGGAATATTTTTAAAATATGACATGTTATATGGTTTACATTTATTTTCAAAATTAAACATTTTAAAAGAAATAATAAATTCAAAATTAAGATATTAAATTTTATAAAAAAAATTTCCAATACATAAATAACTTATAAAATGTTATTGACAATACATGTTAGTATATTTTCAACAGAATTTATTCTTAAAAATTAAAATTAATAAAATTTTTAATAATGTCTAAATATTAAATAATTTAATAATTTTTACTTAAAAATTATTATCAAAATTTAAATATAAAATTTTATTACTAATTTTACTTTTTAAAAAATTAAAATTTATTTTTTAAAATTAATATATATATTTTTAAAAATAAATATTTGAAAAATTTTTGAACCTCTAAAGGAGTAGAGACGACCTTGTTGCAGAGACGATTTACCCGGGCTGATCTCTGACCTTGTTGTTAGTGATACTGTTTCGCCGTGGAACACCCGGCCCGAGTTTTCTTTGCCCTGTTGTTAGTGATACTCCAGGATTTTCTTTTCCTTTCTCATGATTTCCTCCTCACTCTTTCTTCTTTTTCCAAGAACAAAAAAAAGTAGAGATCTTTTATTATTTTAATAAAAAATGAAATCTATCACACCAACTGTAAATCTTTATTCATTCAATGTAATAGTATGCTAGCTTTAAAATATCAAATTAATTTCTTTATTAAATAAATTAAGAAATGATCATCTTTTATTTCTATGATTTTTTTTTAATTAGCATCTTTCCTTGTTAGTCTATGTCATTTCAAGACATAGACCATTAAAGCATATGCCTAGGGCTCAAATTTTATTAGAGCCCCTAATTTTTTTATTTTTTAATATTATTTATATTTATTTTTTAAAAAAATATTTATTTTAATTTTAGATCAATTTAAAAAACATCTATTTTTAATTTTAGATTATTTTAATTTTATTTGTTGTTGATTTTTTAATTGTATATTTAATTTTTTAAAACCTAATTGACTCTTCTTTTTGTATTTATCTCTAAAAATGTGAGCTAAGTAGTCATCAATATTTCTTCCCTTTCTTGTAGATGCTCCTGTGTTTTTTTTTCCTCTCTCGTCTATTAATCTCGTGCCCTTCTTTTCTTTATTAATAATACTCTGAGAAAATATTCTTTTCTTTTATCATTAATGATTTCTTTTCCTCACTCTTTTTGGATAAGAATAAAAAGCAGGGATCCTTTATTTATTCAATAAAAAAGCAGTATGTTAATTTTTTAAACATCAAATTAATTTTTTATTACATAAATTAAAAAATAACCATCTTTAATTTCTCCTCATTTACTTTTTCCAATTAGCATGTTTAAATTTTTAAAACTTTTTTAAACATGACATATTATCTTTTTATAAAAATGATTAATTCAGAATTTAAAATGAGATATTAAATTTATAAAATAAATAATTTTTTTCAATACATAAATAGCCTATAAAATACTATTGACAATACCTATTAAGTATATTTTCAACCGATTATTTTTTTAAAAATTAAAATTAATAAAATTTTTAATAATGTCAAAAAATTAAATAATTTTTTTAATTAAAAAATTATTATCAAAATTTGAATATAAAATGTTATTACTAATTTTACTTCTTAAAAAATTAAAATTTATTTTTTAATTAATATTAGTTTTTAAAAAATAATTATTTTAAAAAAATTTGGGACTCAAAGAGTTGAGACGAGGCTAGTGATTCTCTCAAAGAATTTTTTTTTTCCTCTCTCATTGGTTGATCTTCCTTTCTAATGTTTTCTTCCATTTCCTTTGATAAGAACAAATTAAAAAAATAGTGGTCCTGTATTCATTCAATATAAAGCAGTATGTTAGGTTTTTACGTATCAAATTAATTTCTTTATTAAATAAATTAAAAAATGATCATCTTTTATTTCTCTTCATATTTTTAGATGTTTTTTTTTTGCAATTAGCATGTTTAAATCTTGATTTTTTTTTTAAAAAAAAATATGGCATGTTATATGGTTTAGATTTATTCTCAAAATTAAATATTTAAAAAATAATAAATTTAAAAATTAAAAATATTAATTTTTTAAAAAAATTAAATATTCCCAATCCTATCCTATCCTAGGTAAACTGAAGTTAAAAAAAACAAAATTATTTTTCATTAATATCTTTATCAAATAAAATTATAATATTAATTTTCCCTCTAAAAAGAAAATTAAATTCTACCCATCTTAAACCTTTTTTCTAAGATTTTTTTTCTCTAGTCGTAATCTAATAAGAAATTGTGAACATATATAAATAACCCAAAAGACCAACCACGTACTGTCCCTATGTTTATATTCAATCCAAAACCAAAAATTGAACCTACAGGCAAAACACTTTTGCCAAATTAAAGTATATATATACGTAAATCGTAATAATGGAAATCATGACAAATAATTAATAATTAAGAACAGTTTAAAAAGCTTCAGCTTCCAGATATATAGAAAGTTATTCATTCTGCCAGACTGCTTCCATCTCATAGTAGGAAACTTTATAGTTAGTTTGTATTGTTTCTGGTGGTATTCAGTATGTGGATTTTATTCGTGGATTTGTAGAGGTTGGTGAATATATGAGATTGGACTTTATGCTTGGTTGTGGTTTTTGGATATGATTATGTTTTTGCTGCGAAGTTTTTATATCTTGTGATTTTTGTGTGCATGTGTTAGTTAAATAATCGTGGCCGTTGGAGCCTTATTCTTAGAGTTTATTATGTGTTATGCATCTGTGGTATGTATGGATTGTGGCCGTGTTGGCCTTTGTATGTATGTATTCAGGAAAATGACATTGTTACAAGGGAGATGCTGCCAAAATTTTTCATACAGCAGTCTCCCGGGACGCGACAATTTATTGGTATCAGAGCATGTTAGTTTCTTTCAGTATTTGTCGTAATTTTGGTCAATCTGATACCAATATATTGGTATCAGAGAAGGTTAGGTTCTTTCAGGATTTGTCATATTTTTGATCTATCTGATACCAATTTATTGGTATCAGAGCAGGTTAGGTTCTTTCAAAATTTATCATATTTTTGATCTATCTGATACCAATTTATTGGTATCAGAGCATAGTTTTACGGTCCATATGTAATTTTCCAGATTTGTCATTGCATTTTTGGGTTTATTTGATACCAATTATTTGGTATCAGAGCATATTAAACTAAGCATTAGGTTTTAGGGTTTAGGTTTAGTTTCTTTCGAGTTTGTCGTCGTATCGAGTTTATCAAATTTTGATTTACTCGATCCAGGTTGTGAGATGGGATAGACAGCGGCATGAATTCTCCAAGTAAGGAAGAATTTCTTGTGCATTTATTCTTGTTTTAGAAATTTATAGTAATGATATATTATCAGGTGATATTATGGCACCGGTAAACCGAGGACGAGGTCGACCATCGAGATGACCTGTTGCGCCAGTAGAGCCAGAGGTTTCCTAGGATGGTATGGATAGTCAGGAGATACCATTTACTGATCCGGTACCGGCTACCGCTAGTAAGGCTATAGATAAGAGTCAGATACCATTACTGGTAAAGTCCGTCAAGGATCGGTTGACTTTATTTCATGGGAGATCTGACCCATGGCTCGCTCGTTCATGGTTGGAGAACTTGACTGATACATTTGCATATATTACTTGTACTGAGGTAGAGAAAGTTGAGTTAGCTGTATACCACCTTCATAATCAGGCTGTCACGTGGTGGAAGACTCAGAGGTCTGTATTCGGAGAGCGGGAATTATCATGGTTATCTTTTCGGGAGGCTTTCGAGAGGCAGTATTTTTCAGCGGCATTCTGTCTAGCATGACGCCAGGAGTTTCTGAGCCTTAAGCAGGGCGATCGCTCAGTTACAGACTATAACACGGAGTTTTCTCGACTGACTGAGTTCTACCCACATTTGGTAGTCCAAGGCAGTGATCGGATGTTCTAGTTCACTCAGGGACTGGCTGTATACATTCGACTGAAGATGTTTGGTTTTTCGGTTAGTACGTACAGAGAGGCATTAGATCGGGCGTTGCTTATTGAGATGACTCAGCAGCAGGTGACTTGTGAGAAAAACACAGAAAAGTCGAAGAACCCGAGTTTACAGATTTCTAGTCAGAAGAGGCCAGCTCAGGGATTCGGGACACGGGATTCTTCTAGATGACAGAAGGGTAAATGACCCGCCGGATCTTCAAGTGGGTTTCAGCGGAAGGAGATTATGGAGAAGAAGTGTTATCGTTGTGGATCTGGTAGTCACCAGGTTGCAGATTGTCCATCCGATCAGGTTGTTTGCTATTATTGTAAACAACTTGGTCATATGATCGGTGATTGTACTCGGAGAGCTCAGCTAGAGCTCACGGATACTTCCACTTCTAAAGGACGATCCACACAGCCGCGATAACAGAGGGTACCAGTGAGATATAGAGCACCTCAGCAGCAGTGATCTCTATCATCTTCAGGACAGATGTATCAGATACAGGGGAAAGAGTATATAATATTACCAGTAGCTCCCCAGCTAGAGATCTGTTATGCGGCGATTTCGATGCAGCAACAGCCACCCGCAGCACCGACTTCATATAGCATGCGTTCTCATTATATCAAACAACATCTGTACCTCAGAGTCAATATCCTAATAGGGGTACTTGGTGATAGAGGGTATGACGTTTGGATCATATGACCGGGGTGCCCTGTGACAGAGGGTGAACCTTTAACCGGACTTTCTGTCGTCACCTTTACTAGAGGACCACCACATAGGACTTCAAGGTCAAATGCCAACGTAGCCTGACGAGGTCAAGTTGGTATCTTAGTTAGCATTCCTACAAAGTGGTAAACATGGAGAGTGAGGGAGTAAACATGGATTAGGAACATTACCTAGCATTGATATGAATATGAAATCCTAGACTTATCCATCTCATCCCATAAATTCCCAAGCTAATCAATCTCTCCCTACCATACCCACAATCCTCAACTTTTTCGCTTTCTTTAGAGTCTAGACAACTAGCCTTGTGACATCACTATAGCTATCAACAGTCCCTGTGGATTTGATCTTTTTATTACTTGACAACTGCCGTATACTTGTGGTTGCTATCATGAAGTTAGTTTGTACGATTATCCACATGTCCATTGAGTCTTCAAGTGGTATTCCATTTTACCCTTCTAGTAAATGAAGTCCTCTCTAGAGAATAGGGGAGGTCTAAAGGTGTTGTATCCTTCCTAATGGGCCATCTCAAAAATATTGCACAAAAATAAATAAAATAATTATTCCAAGACTTGATCTTGGATTAGTAGTGTGGGAACAATCTAAAATTTGAAAAAAAATTAAAGCGATAAAAAAATTAGCTCGATTAGTGGTTGCACTAATTTCGAGCCTCCCTTGCTCTCATACCGATTGTAGGATCGAAGTGGACGCTAGAGGGGGTGAATAGCCCTTGTCTCTTTTTCAAATATTTAAAAAATTCATAATTCAAATATCAAAGTATAGCAGAAGATTTTGTCAAACACAAGTAAATACACATTTGTTTTTACTTGGTTCACAATCACTCACTGCTACTCCAAGGCCCACAGTTCTTGATCGCTTATATTGAGCAATTCACTATTAAACTCTTTCTTATGAGAAAGAGTCTCGCCTTTACAAAGGATGCAGGATCAGTAACACTTTACTGTCCTAGTAATTTCAGTACAGAATAGACGAAAACAAAAATCAAAGTTACAGACAAGAAGAGTTAACAAGGTCGTACAATTGTCAATGTAGCGTTCCAGCGTCGCAACAACGTCTCGGGAGCGTCATTCGTGTGTAGATTGTCGTGGACTGTGTATGAATGGATGCTCTAGGGTTCCCCCTCATAACTTCTTTTATTGACTAATCCCCGGACCTGGAACTACTTTCAAGTGCGTCCATGTTGGCTCATCGATCCACTCTCGATGCTGACTTAACTTCTCCAAGTGCCTGAAATGCTGACGTGGAGGTTGCCATATCAGCTTTGATTCCGTCGTGCTTTATCCTTCTCTGAATGCCTGGAAGCTGAGGTGTCTCCAGCGACTCTTAACTTGCCACCTCATCTGCCTCACTAGTTTGAAAAGATTCCTTTTGGGCACTTAGACCGTCCGATCGCTCAGATCCATAAGGGCGCTCAGAATCTAAAGTTTCGGCCCCTTAATTTCCTATATCATAGAGTTAGCATAATACATATTACAAGAAATTAAACAGTTTTACAACTATCTGGTCTTGACTTTTAGATTTCTAGTAAAATCATAGGTCAGACCAACACCTACAATTCTAAGGGAACGCGTCCTCACCTACTCTTCTCATGAGAGTTTACCTTTTGCCAACCATCTGATTCTCTAGACCTAGTTGGACTTTTGCTCAACATCCAATCCTCGACCCCTAGGACTTCCCTCCGATGTTCGGTCCTCGTTGACCCATCAATTCGCTAGACGTTTAGTCCATTGACCCGCCTAGACTTCCTGCCTGATACTCTGATCTGTCAAATTTTCCTACCCAGTGGACCTGACTAGGATTTCCTTGTCCGATCCTACAGACTAGGACTTCCTTGCTCAGCCTCAACTAGGACTTTCCTTGTGCTACCTACACACTCAACTCATCTTGTTAGTTTACCATATAACCATAACTTGAACCCTTGTCATGATTAAAATATTAGTTCAATTATCTATTACTCCCTACACCAATAATAAGACCCACAAGAGATTGTAGAGAATATTATATTTTGGTTTTTGTTTTTATGCATGTAACATCTTGTATGATGTTGTGTCTACCTTGCTAGTGGGTGAGTGCTTGAAAAATATGAATGAAAAAAGTGGTGGATGGAAGAAACTTATTGTGAATGGGATATTAGTTCCATATTAAGAGTTGAGTAGCTTAAAAGTTGGTTTATAATGAATCACAACACTTGAAATTGTGAACATATATGGGAAGAGACTCTCTCTTACGCATGTGTCTACATGGGGGTGCAAATCTAGGACCCAAATTACCTAAATCCAAGTTACTCGTGTGTGAGCACGACCTACGCATATGTTTCCTTCTGATCGTTGGCGAGGAGATGTCCATAGCCCACCACGGTTAGGTTATGGTAGCCACCACTACCGTGGTGGGCTAGGGTTTGATGATGAGGCCCCCACTGGAAAAAAAGAAATTTTGTTATGTTTTGGTAACTTTTAGAATCTATAAAAGGAACCAAAGGGTGTCATCTCAAGGATCGAGGGGTTCTCGGAAGAAAAGCCCCATCGTGGGGTTCTCATGATAGGAGATCCCAAAAGAAAGCCATCTTCTAAGAGATCCAAGGAGTGAGAGATTTCGATCGTCAAGGAGCACGTGGAGATCATCCTAAAGTGTCATCAACATCTACAAACTAAGTTTTTTTGCACTTCTCTTTGTTTTGAGTTGTAGTCAGCTTTTGATCATGTCTTTGGCTTGTTTCTTCATCGTGATAAAGTAGTCTCCTAAATTCTAGGATTAGGAAGTAACCAAACATTGATTTGATAATTGTATGTTGCTATTCAACTCTTTTATCATATGATGTGTTCATCCTTGATTTAGTTGTTAGTATGCATAATGTGTTAATATGATCTAATAGACATTAGCATAGATCTTAGGGTGGGAGGAAGAATCAAAAGGTGAACTTCAATCATGGACCTATAATAACTAGACTTGAAGGATTGTTAATGAAAGTAATTCAAACTCTCTCGAGAATACCATTGACTATCACAGAGTGTAAAGGGTTTATACTAGTTTGGCTACCACAGAAGTAGGGGTCGTGTTAGGGTAAATACATTGATGTATTCTTGAAAGAGAGCATCAGATACCTTAGGATAGACCACCTTCAAACTTGATTGACATTGAGGGATATTACCAACTACGTTATCAATAATCATCGTGGTGAAACCAAAGTCCTCGAATTACCACAATGAACTAGTTTTCTCCCTGTCTTTTAATTCTGTTTTCTTAGTACAATTGTTTTCACAATAATTCTTCCAATTTTGATTCGTCTAGATAGCCTCTTACTTCTCATAAACTAGTACTCAACTTCACAATCCCTGAGAATGATAATTTTACTATTAGATGACGATCGTTCACTTGCGATTACCACACGTTAGATGCTCAACATGTGATGCCCCCCTTCGTAGTGATTAAAAAGATTCCAATCAATCATGGGAAGAAGCTAGAAAAGTTCATTGGGTTGAGCTTCAAGTGGTGGTAGTAGAAGACACTTTTTTACCTAACCATGTTAATTCTAGCCCGATTCTTGACGAAGGAACCTCCCAAGTCAGCTAAAGATGCTATTGATGTCCAGACCATCAACATAGTAGAAGAATGAAACCATTTAGAGTTCCTTTGTTGAAACCACATTCTTAACTACTTTGTTGACTCGTTGTATATTGTGTACAACATGAAGAGAACGACTAAGGAACTGTGAAAGTTCCTAAATAAAAAATATAAGAGAGAGGATGAGGGGACCAAAAATTTTATTATGGGTCAATTCCATGAACTTCAAGTGAATCTACACAAGATTCACTCAGAATACATGGTGTTGAATGAAACCATCAAAGTACCCACTATCATTAAGAAGCTGTCACTTGAATGGAAGGATTTCAAGAACTACTTGAAGCACAAGTGGAAGGATATGAATATCGAGGAACTTATTGTTAGACTCCAAATCGAGGAAGACAACTGGAGCTCCAATAGAAAGATGTTCACTTTAGCAACTATTAAAGCCAATGTGATCGAGCACGGTTAAAACACAAAATGGAAGAATCCAAAATGTTCCAAAGTGGGAGCCAGAGTAGGTGTAAGCAAGAAAAAATTATCTAGGAAGTGCTTCAACTATGACCCAGTTGGTCACAAATCATTGAAATGCAAAAAGCCAAAGAAGAAGCAAGAGGCCAACCTGAACGAGAGACTAGACATGGATCTCCATGTCATGGTCTTCGAAGTGAACTTGATAGGCTCAAACCCACAACAACTGTGAATCGATGTCGATGCCACCAAACATGTGTGATACCACAAGGAGCTTCTCCATAACTTTGAAGAAGTCAAAGATGAGAAAAAGCTATTCATGGGGAACTCAACAACCTTAGACATCAATGGCTGAGGCAAAAGTGGTGGACAAGGAGCTAACTTTGAAAAATGTGTTGTATGTTTCGAAAATTATAAAGAATATAATATCTGGATCACTTCTGAGCAAGCATGACTTTCATATTATTTTTGAATTGGATAGAGTTATTATGTGTCACGTTGCAAGAGATGGCTGTCTGAAAATTTTTGTCAGCATCTCCCCTGTAACAATTCAACATTTCCTGAATACATATTAACATACATGCCCACAAGGCCGCTCTACAATACAACATATGTATTCAACAAGGCTAAACTACATACATAAGGACCCACATGGCCACAACCACATATACAACACGTGCATCAACTATGTAACAACGAAAACCTCAAAGCACATCGATAGTGCTCACAACAACATCAAACAACAACTCCACCATGAAGTCAAAACATAGACATCACAAGACTAAAATCACAAAACGGCGCAAATATACACAAAACTCCACAATCACACATCGAAAATACAAACCGAAAACCACACAAAGAAACCAACAACTCCTCTTGTTGTGAGATGGGGCAATCCGGCAGAACTCTAAGCTTCAATATAATATCCTTATCTGCTACCTGAGGAGAAATAAATGGAACCCCAGGATCTGGGTGGTGAGTATATAAAATACTCAGTGGGTACTAGGTAGAAGTGCACAACATAAATATACATATAGGGAATCAACATGATATACAGTCTCCATATGATACAAATGAACAAGGTTAATATACTATGTACAAATAACAGGTATCATACAATATGAGAATAATGCATGTCATGTCACACAAATGCAACAATCATATAACATACAAGTGCAACAACCATAAATGCAGTAACAACTACCAACAAATACATGCACACATGTAACACACATCAATAGCAATATGCATGGTCACTGTTGGCTCGCCACCCCCAGACACTCACACAGGCAGTGAGCTGGGGCGCCAAATAGGACTACTGCACACACTCCATAATAGACCACTACACGTGAGTGGGAAGTGGAGAAAATATCACTGTCTGTACTCAACATCCCCAGACACCCACACTGTGCAGTGAACTGGGGTGCACAACAAGAACCACCCACTCCAACAACAGATCAGCTACACGCGAGGGGGAGGGGCAGTATTCCAGGAGAGCTATCTAGCTAGTCCTGGTGCGTCGCACCCACACAGGCAGTGCAATAATGCTCTCACTTACACAGGCAGTGAGAGTCAACAACAACAACATATTATGATGCTATGTTGCACAGTTCAACAGATAACTACTACATCTACCAAGATATGCTCCACATCAATCAATCATAATAAGTCCGCACAGATAAACAATAAATAAGGAGACTGTATTGATAGCAACAAGATCATATTCAAGGTTAACAGTAAGTATCAAGTAACGAATTAAGCAACGAATGCAATAAGGATAGCAACAGGATAATTATGCATTACAAAAAGACCTATATTGACCAAGTACAGGATACCCACCTGATATGACACATATCAAAATATGAAGAACTCCTAATAAAATTCTTCGTATATATATATAAAACAGGGTCAATGTCCTGTAATTTATAATACACAACACCCACTAAGTACAGTAATATATTAAATTTTATAACAACATAAACCTCCTACACAATTTCACACCTAGCCTCAACTAGATTTAACCTAAACCCATAAAATCCCCCAACAACTCGAAATAAACCCTAATCAACCGATCAATCCAATTTGACCGATTCAACATACAAGATAGATTGGAACCGATCATCCCAATTCCATCAAAACTCAATAGCCACCAAATTAACCAAATCAAATCCACTTGACATAACTCGGCCGGATTAACCCAACCAAGTCCAATTAAATCCATAATCCAATTAAACTCATGCTAAGGATCAATTAGAATTCCACAGATCCAACCCAACCTAACCTATAAAATACATTAACCACTTGTTCCATCAATTTCCAAACAGACAACACCATCCTAACCAAGCCATAACACAGATCAACCACATGGAAACCCAATTGAACAGAAATCTAGAATTCTGATTAAACAAGATCCATCTCAATCGAAATCACTCAAAACTCCCAAAACAACCTATCAAATTTGTTATTGAACAAGAACTAATCGAATCAAGAACCCTTACCTCTGATTCTTTCCTCTCTGTTTGGGAGAAATCGGATCTCTATGCTTTAGGATCACTGATCTTCTTCTATGTAGTTGGCGAAGCAGAGGCAGGTAATCGAACGAAGGCGGGAGAAGAGGAGAAGGTCGTCGTAGAGGTACTGGCCGTACTGGCTAAGCGCAAGCGAGGGGTCATTGGTGAGTGATGAGCGTAGGTTATATATGATTTTTAACCTTGTTTAACGCTCATCTAATTGTAATTCATTGCATATGATCTACTTTATCACACCTTATTCCTTTATTATTATATGTTTCTACTTTTTTGCTCGGAGATCTGTTCTTCGTATATTTTTGATTGATAGGATGTGATTCAAAGCTAAAATGATGCATATTTGATGGTAGAACAAGAAGTGGTGAAAAGAGACTCGTGCTGATCGTGCTCGTCATCACGGGCGGGTCTCTTACTTAGCAAACAAGAGGAAATAGAGGAAAAGAAACAACAAAGCAAAACACAACCGTGCCAAGCTAGTCACAGTCGTGCCTCACATTTTCAAGCTAGACACGACCAAGCCACACCAGGAGGCACGACCGTGTCCCTCCTAGAGATTGAAGACAACTCTAGGCCGTGCCTACTAGGCACGGTCATGCCCCAAACACAGAAGGAACCATCAGTGGTCGTGCCTACCAGGCACGGTTGTGCCTTCAACACAGAATAACACCAGTTTGGGGTCGTGCCTGCAAGGCATGGTGATGTGAGTGTTTTATTGGGAATTTTATTTATTTACTTTTATTCCCTTATTTATTGTCACTTACACCCATCAAAATTAATTATTTATTTTATTACCAAACCCCTATTTAACGCTAAAGTAATATAGAGAGGTCCGGGTCGTCTCTCTAGGATTCAATGATCAGAAGTTATTATAGACATTTGGTGCAGGAGTTTTATTATGTTTTATTCATTTCTATTTACATTTATTCACAATTAAATACTACAATCACCAAAAGAATATTAGCTATACATTATTTACAATTTAAATTAAATCATGCAATCTATTTACAAATTATACATACAACAACCATTTTACAATTACACCATGCTTCTTACATCATTTACAACATATACAGCTAACTTAATGTACAAACAACATATACAATCAACTCCATACAACATAACCAACATGAAACATACACTCCATTAATATACAACTAAGAACATGAGCAACAATATAAAACAATATAAAACATCTCACAATAATTGATACAAGCTAAAACACAATGCATAATATCTAACAACAAGCTCAATATACAACATATAATCCATTGTACAATATGATACAATAACTAGGTTACAATAATATACAACCAATTACAACCCATAATTCATGGTTCACAAGCATTATTAAAATATACAACACAACAAGATTTCAATTACATAATCTACAATCACGAATTCAAAATCATACAACAACCAATAACTTAGCATACATCATACTAATATACACAAATAACACAATCCATATACACAAATCCAATCCATATACAATCCATACACAATCCATATACAATCCATACACAATCCATATACAATCCTCAACCTAACATTTTCTACAACAATTCACCATAACTACAACTTCACTCATGTGCACATGATTCCACATAAACAAGCCTTCACCCGATTTCAACAACTACAATCTTAACAAACTTACAACCACTACAATTTCAACATTACACATGCTTCTTACATCATTTACACCCAAGCATTCCATAGTCTAATTCATGATACAAGTTCAAGTCATTTTATTCCATGGCAAACATTAACAGAACAACCCAATACACATCTTACAGCCGGCTCACAACCTTTTATAACAACCCAAACTCAACAAGTCAATAACAAAAGTTCAACAATAGTTTACAAACCAACTCTCTAACCATTCCAAAACCAGATCAATAACATATCCCTTCACTTACATCTTAACAACCAAATTGACTTCCCATTCACATGCGACTTAACACAATTAATCCAAGAATTTTGATACAATCAGCTAGCTAAAAAAAAGAAAGGAAAGAAAGGAAAGAAACATGTTAAATTAGGTTAGAATTAGGGTTAATATTATAGTTACAGTCAAGGTTAGATACAAATTAGGGTTACAGCTAATGTTAGAATTAGGGTTACCATCAAAACATATTTACACTGAAGGGGATTTTTGGTATTGTAGGTGAAGTAAATTCAGAAAAGCCAACAACAAACGAGATTAACCAGAACAAAGGAAAATGGATGACAATGGGTAGGAATTAGGGTTCTTCCTCTCCAATTCGGCACAGAACAGAAGAACCTCAGCCATTTCAGGTTGCTAGCACCCACGGGACGGCGACGCTTGCTGGAGCAACCACCCACAGCACGGCGTAGTCGGAGAAGAAGCAGGCGGGTCCTCAGATGCTAGTCCAATGCTTTGCTAAACCATAGACAAAACATTAGGAAGAAATGGAAATCGACCCTTACCTGGCCCATTTCCGGTGACGACGGCGGCGAAGACGATGGAGTCCTCCGCTGAACCACAGACGGAGTCCGGTGATTCCTGCTGAACCACAAACGGGGCCCGTAAACGATTTTCGATGCTTTTGAGGAGGTGGATGAAGGGGGCTGTCGTCGGCTGCCACCGCTGGAGCAAACCACTCACAACGGAGCCGGCGACAGAGGAAGGAAGGACGATGTTGATGCTGCAATTGGAGGTGGCTGTGGCCTTTGCTTTGCACTGATCGGGAGGAGGAAGAAGGACGGCGAGGCGCACGGCGGGGGCTCGGGACCGCGGCGGCGACGAGGAGACGAAGATGAACAGTTCTCGCGATTTTGGGAGCACTGTAGCTTCCCAAAATCGCGAGGAACCCCCCTTGAATCACTGAACCGACCGCCTTTTAACGCCAACTGCTGAACTGGCGGGATTTCTTTGTGCTGAACCTGCAGAAATGAACCGGCGGCTAATTGGGTTGGAGTTATTGAAGTGGGCCGGGCTTCTTGAAATTGAATAGGTTTGAATTGGATCGGCTTGGCCTTTGTGCTGAAACACATTAATTAAACCAGTTAAATAAATGGAATCAAGTGATTGAATTAGACCGGTGCTTGATTTAGGTTTGAATCGGACTTGAGCTGGACCACTTCAACATAACCAATTAACTTAGGTCAGTCTGAACCAAACTCGAGTTGAACCTAGCTAAACCCAATTTGAACCCTGATTGAGCCAAATAACTCCGATTTGAACCCAACTCGAACCAAATTGAATTTTTCTTGCAATTGAATTTCCTGCAAAATAATTACAACCAATTAATATCCATTCATGTCATAAATTAATGAAAAATATAATAAAGCTCAAAAATTCATACAGGATTAAGAATTAGCCCAACAAACCCTATTTATGTTATAAAATATGGTCAAACCGGTCCAAAATAACTCCAATTAAACAGGTAAAAATGTCAGTTATCACATGGCCATGCCACTCCTCTAGAGTTAAACCCGTCTCATGCCGTGCCTACCAGGCAATACCGTGTCACTCTTCCAGAGCTGAGCCATCTCGGGGTCGTGCCTATAAGGCACGACATGCCTATCCGTCAGAACCAAACCAAATTCGGGTCGTGCCTACTAGGCACGGTCGTGCCAGCGGAGGGTTTGATCTGAGCTTCTGGGGCGTGCCACGAGATACGACCGTGTCGCACCTAGAGCCTATAAATATTTCTTTTTGCAATCCTTTTGGAGATCTTGGGATCTAGGAAAACCCTAAGGTCTTGGCTTGGGGATGACGCCTCCCCTCTTGGGGGACGGCTTGAACGCTTTATCCACGATGATCCACCCTCGTCGATCTGTCTCCACTGATCCATCTTACGCCAGAGCGAGAAGATCTTCAAAGCATGCCCGAGCTTCAAGATAAGTCCTTCCCTCTCTTGTGGATGATATTTTTCTTGCATATTTATTGTAATCTTCTAGTAATGGAGTAGATCCATGAGTTTAGGATGTAGGATGAGTATTAATATGATGATGGTGATGTAAGAATTAGTTCATGTTATTTTTCCTATTTTATGAAGTGTTTACACTTGCTTCATGTATTATGTGCCTTGAACGTTTTGATGTTATGTTTGTGTGAGCGCATGTGCATGATTATGAGAGATAGATTACGGTGTAGGGAGATCTTAGGATCGTATGACCGGGGCACCTTGTGATAGAAGGTAAACCTTTAATCAGACTTTTTGAAGTGACTTTTATATGGTGGCAAACTCCCTTAGGGGATAGCTAACGACTATTGATAACTAGGAAGGGGTCCTTAATTGGGTACTCGGTGACAAAGGGTAGGATACCAGTAGTAGTATTGCTGGAGTGCCCGATGACATCTAGAGAGCTATAGAACCAGACTATCTAGGTATCATTCTGAACTAGTAGTGATAGAGTTAGAGTATCATGATTTAATTCTGACGAAGCCTGATAATTGACTATTTGACCGGGTAAATTAGGATTATTTTGGACCGATTTGATCACATTTCATATCATAAATAGGGTTTTTTGGGCTGATTCTTTATCTGGATGAATTTTTAATGTTATTCTAATTTTCTCATTAATTTATGGCATTTATGGATATTAATTGATTGTAATTTATTTTGCAAGAAATTTAATTTGGAGAAAAATCAAGTTTGGTTCGAGCTGGGTCAACGAATAATTCATTTGGCTCGATCATGTTCAAATCAGCATGGTTTAAGTTCTTTTGGTTCAACTCGAGTTCGGATCACTTGATTCAAGCTTGGGTTCATTGATTAAGCTGCTAATTCAATTTCATATAGTCCATTAAATCAGCTCAGTCCAATTCAACCGGCCCAACTATTTTGGCCCAATGTCAAGCCTGTTCGATTTCAATCACATGGTTCAAGCTGATCAAAACCCTGGGTTCAGTAGCCGGTTCAAGCGCAGGGTTAAAAGGCAAACATCAGTTCATTCACCGAGGGTTTCACTTGTGATTTTGGAAGCTACAGTGCTTCCCAAATCGTGAGCACTATTCATCGTCTCCTTGTCGCCGCCACGATCTTGAGCCCCGTCGTGCGCCCCGCCATCCCTCTCCTTCCAATCAGCGCAAAGCAACGACGCAGCTACCTCTGATTGCCAAGC
Organism: Curcuma longa; assembly: GCF_044706935.1. Lineage (NCBI taxonomy): Eukaryota > Viridiplantae > Streptophyta > Magnoliopsida > Zingiberales > Zingiberaceae > Curcuma > Curcuma longa. The sequence goes on along the minus strand of NC_133867.1, from coordinate 11,746,059 downwards.
ATCGACGCCGCTGAGGGTTCTGCCGTGAGCTCGACATGTCTCCTTCCTTCATCTGTTGTTTGGATCGGGCGGAAGTGATTTCTCCAGCGCCGATAGCCGGGCGACAGCTCGACTTCTTCACCTCCTCAGAAGCGTCAGAAATTATCGGGCTTCGTCTGTGATTTCAGTGGGGAATCACCAGACTCTGTCTATGATTTCAGCAGAGGATTCTGTCATCTTCGCCGCCACTATCACCGGAAATGGGGCAAGGTAAGGGTTAAATTTTAGTTCCCTTTCCTGATGTTCTGTATGTGATTTCAGTAGGAAATCAGACCAATGTCTGAGGATCCAAGCCTTCGTCTCTCCGTTCACACTGAGCTGTGGGTGATTTGCTCCAGCTAGGTTCGTTGTCCCGTTGGTGCTATCAATCGGAATATGCTGAGGTCCTATTCTGTGCCGGTTTGGAGAGGGAAGAACTCCACTTCTTTAACCACTGTCATCCATTTCTTCTCTGTTAATGCTCTTCCCTATTAGTTTTCTTAGCTGCTGTTTGTGTCATTTACAGTATCAAAAACACCCCCTTGTGAACAGATTGTGTTTAACCCTAATTGTGCTCTAACCTGTAAATACATAGCCCTAATTCTAATCTAACCTTGAAATTTTTAATCTGAATTCTAATTGTATGTATTTACGCTTTATTTGCACATCTTTCTGAGTTTATTGCTAAAATCTTGTGTACATTGCATCCCTTATTTATGCATTTAGGCACATATCTTGCATTTCCTAGTTCGGAGATCTGCTCGTATTTTTACTTGTTTCAGGATGGAATTTGGAGCAAAAGCGGGTAAAATGGAGTAACAATTGAAGACAAGGCAAGACAGGGCCGTGCCTCATAGGCACGGCCGTGTCTATTCAGCCTCCTGGCCGTGTTTCAAAGGGCACGGGCGTGTGCCCAAATAGAAGATCAACAAGCCTGGGCCGTGCCTCACTGGCACGGCCGTGCCAACATCCTCCCTCAGCAGCAGAAGGGGGTCGTGTCAACCAGACACGGCCGTGCTTTGAAACAGAAGCCAGACTAGACTTGGCTGTGCCTCACAGGCACGGCCGTGTTTCCAACCTGAAGGGAGCATCTGCTGTTGGCCGTGCCTACCAGGCACGGCCGTGTGCCAAAACAGAAGGGTCCAAGCATCTGGCCGTGCCTCAAGACACGGCCGTGTCCAGCAAATGAAGAGAAGACAGGCTGTGGCCGTGCCTCACAGGCACGGACGTGCCTTCAAACAGAGCCGAGTCAAGTCTGGACCGTGCCCCAGAGGCACGGCCGTGCCCCCGGACAGAAGCCTCACTGCCTCAGGCCGTGCCCCCAAGGCACGGCCGTGCCTCCTCCTGTGTCCGATGCCCACACGAGGCCGTGCCTCCCAGGCACGGCCGTGTGAGCGGGGCGTGCTGACTTCGTGACCTGCATATAAATAGGTCCTCTTTGTGACCTAAGAAAGGGGGGAGACCTTGGAGAGCCACCGGAGCTGTTCTAGAGCCACCGACGCCTGTTTCGGAGCGAGATTCGACGATCCATCCACCGATCCGACTGCTCCAGTCCATCCTCATCCCATCTCCGCAGAGTTTACAGTCCGAGGAAGAAGATAAGTCTTATTTCCTGCATTTCCTTGTTGTATCTTTTGATTGAGATGTATTCTTTCCTTCCTATGGCTTGTAAACTCCACGCTATGGAGTAGATTCCCTAGATTCTAGGATGTAGGATGAATCAGATGTAATGGATGATTGTATTTGGATTTGATTAATCTACCATTTTCTATGATATAACTGTCCATTGCTTTGTGGATTTATGCTTGTGATGAATGATAAATTGTGTGTATGAATCCATGAGGGTAGGGATTGATTATGGATTGAGGAATCATTAGGCCGTACACCGGGGCGCTTCGTGACAGGGAGAATGCCTTGAACCGGGCGAGTTTCCGAGGGGTTTCTTAATGCATAGTTAATTCTTATGAGGGATAGTTAGCGGTCATCCGTTGTTGGGGAGAGGTCCGTAAAAAGATATCCTGTGACAGGGGATAGGGTTCTTTTAGTACTCCGGGGCGCCTGAGTGACACGGGAATGCCTTGAACCGGGCTTCTAGAACCATCTCAAACCGACAACGAGTGACGTAAGAACACCAATGCTTTATTCCGAGGATACCTGACGAGGTCGAATTGGATAAATTGGTTAACATCCCTACAATTGAACAATTATTGAGGAAAGGTAGAGGATCCAAGTCAATCAATCCATACTCTGAGGAGTCCGAAGTCCTAGGATCGTTTCACAAACCAGTGTCACAGTCGATTCCTTTCTCTGAACTCTAGGATAAAGTACTTTAGAACACTCCCATCTCCCCCACACAACTCATGCTCAGTTTTCTCTCCACCTTTTTGTGCTAAATCTAGTAAGTAATTCCACGGTCCCTGTGGATTCGATCTTTTTATTACTTGACGACATTCCGTATACTTGCGGAACGCTATCAATATGTGAGAGATAAGTTTTATAATGTATTTATAAACAAATTTACATACATGTGTGGGTCTCATTTATTTTACGAATTCAAGAGCCCTTACTCTAATTCGGGAGATTGTAGGTTTTCTCCAAATGGATTGAGATCCACTATAGATAAGAATAACTTTGAAGTGAGTCCAACAAGCTGTTCTTAGCTACAGTGGTAGGTATTTCATACCGATTATATATCACATATACATAACTATCATATTATGCTATCAACTATTTGAATATTTACATAAACGTTGGGTTGTTAACACATTAAAATGTATACATCACTTGCACAACACCCAACTCCACCTCCATCTACATTGACCTTAGAGTGAGTTCAACAAATCAATGTTTCAAGTTAAAGCCAACCCGTCAATCGTGAGATTATATCTCGATGGTTCGAATATATTTACTTTCAAGTCGGGCTTGGAGTGAGTCTAACAACCCAAACAAGGAAGTAAATTCTAGTTTTTTGCCATATTAATGAAAGGTGTTAGCTCAAATAATTTTATAAGGGTTTTAGGTCTCATCCTCTTTTCATACAAACAACTAATTTATCTATATGGCATCGCAATAAATGACATGGCATAATTAATGCAACTAATTATGACTTATTTCCTGCCATGGTTATAATAAATTTTATTTAAAAAAATATGTTAAATTTGAGTTCACAAATTAAAATTCTTTAATTAGGTTAGGAAATAATTTTCGCATCTAATTACATATTTTATTCTTAGAAAATAATATTTTTAATTAGAATTCTAATTTAATTAGGAAACCGTTTTCCCAATTTGAAATTTCTAATAAATTAGGAAGTTTCTATAGAAATTCCAAATTAAATCATAAAATTTTCTTAATTAAATTTATGAATAACCAAAACACGTAAAACCATTTTACGCGTATGCCTTGCACAGCCAGACTCTGATACCACTGTTGGGATTGTCCTGGTGCAATGTACATATTTTCACGTTTCAAAAATATGCGCAGCGAAAATAAAATAATAATAATTATCAAAATTATTATAACACCGCATGCATAGTAAGGAAATAGTAAGTACAAGACAGAGCAGAAATTTAAAATTTTCCAGAATTAATTATTCTGCGCGTACCTGGCGTATGACGCTAAACGGGATGGGCATAAATCGCACGGTCCTTGTCGGAGTCCCATTTTTACTGGTGATCCATGCGAAGTGATCTTCAAGACGGCTTCCAAAGCCTCAAGTTGCGTTACAGTCTTTGGTACTAGTCGACGAGCAGTAACGACTGATACAAGAGAAAATCCTAAAATTGAAAACACGCAACAACACACGTCACGATCATTTCTGGGGCTTTCTTTTCTATCACCAAGAATCACAATTTGACAATACAGAAAATGATTGAAACAATTTCTAAAAATAGGAAAATCACTGTAGGCACATGGTGTTCTGACAATAAACCCTAACAACTATCCGATAGTTATAATTTCTCCGGCTGCCAAAGGGTTCAGCAGCACCTTCTCCGCCGAACAGTTCGGTGGCAGCAAAGGGTTGGGCAAACATTGAACCTGAGTAGAAACCAAGCTCTAGCGAGGCCGTCCAGTGGCGGTGAGTCAAGGTGGCAGAACAGGCAGCAGTGAAATAGGGCAAAGGTAGCAATTAAGACAGCGGAGATCAGAGGAGGAGAGAAAGAATTCACTAGCAATGTCATTCTCCGTTGATCGACTGAGATCATAATGCAATTCGCCGTGTGTTAGTGACGACGGCGACGGTGGTAGCATAGGGCAGAATAGGGAAAAGAGGAGGAAGAACTAGGGTTTTCTCATCACCCCTTCTCTCGGTGCTACGAGGTTTTCAAAGCCTCCTTCCCGAGATTTCGCAGGTGGATACAAAAATCGCAAAAACCCATCCATCAATTTCGATGATTTCGCCAACTGCAAGGATGAGGTCACGAGTGGCATCATGGGCGTGCGTCGCGAGCACGTGAGCATGGTTCAAGCGCGGTCTGAACCGGCAGGGAAAGAAAAACTTGATTGAATTGGACCGATTTTTCAAGGTTACTGTAACAAGCCAATTTAATTTTGATTCGCTTGGTTCGATGACCAAACGACTTCCGATTTGACCCAAACTTATTTTGTTCAATTCGTCTTCGTAAAATGAAGCTCTTCATCTCTTCTATTTTACCAAAATAATTTCCATGAGAAACCAAAATAAGTTGGTTTAATTTGATTCATATCGGATTACTTGGTTCAATAACCAAGCCTTCTCTATTTTGAACCAAACCAATTTTCTTGTTGTTTAGTCCAACCAAACTAATATTCTCTTGATCTGAGAATTCAATTCTTAAACTCATTTTATGTCCTTCACAAAACTTTGTGTTCGTGTGACCCAATAGGTTCTCGATTATATTATTCATCTGTAATTAACCATTAAATGCGGAACGATCATGAGTGTCACCTAGTAGTACATCATGATCCCTAATTTATCAAAAAATCAATGATTGATTTCAGAAGGATTTCTAAATCTTTAAGCAGCTTTAATAAATATGTCTTGTTCCTTTCACTGTCTTATACCCACTTGGTTCAGAACATGATTTATTTGTGTCAGTCCCCACTAGGCTGACTACGTCACACCTAGCCCAAGCTCCTTTCTTAGGAAATGGATTCAAATTACTTGTATATGTATCCAATGTAGGATCGATGAAAACACGCTAGAGGGGGGTGAATAACGTGTTTACCTTTTTACCGATTTTCGATTACGAGCGTGGAAGCAAAACACAGAAGCGATGAAATGAATAACAAAAAAGAAATGAACACACTTTATTTTATTTGGTTCACAACCCAAGGCTACTACTCCAAGACCCATGGTCCTTGACCATTTACTGCGGGCAATCCACTAATCAATTTGCCCCTTACGGCAGCAAATACACGCTTTTACAAAAACACAACAAAGCTCGATAACACTTGAACATTAATAATAATTCAACTAAACAAGATAAAATTAATAATCATCATGATAAATTGAACAATTTAATTTTAATAAATAATTTGAAATTAAAAATTTAAGATAATCCTAATAATAAGAAAAATTCAAACTCCAATAAAATAACTTCTAAAATAAATAATAAAAATTCAAATTTAAACAATAAAATTAATTATAATTGTGTACCCTTTAAGTATGATATATTGAATAATTCTAAAAAAAATAAATAATAAAAATTCAAAATTAAATAATAAAATTAATTATAATTGTGTACCTTTTAATTATGATACATTGAATAATTTTAAGAAATTAAAAATTTGAAATTAATTCCTAAAATTTAGGAAAATAATTTTATTTTAATAAATCAAATATAAATCTTAAAAACTTTATCAACTTAATAAAATTAATAATTCAACCAAAACTTAATCAAACTATACAAATTAATTCAAATCTAAAACTAAATCTACAAATAATTAAACTAATAGTCCATAAATAAATTAGAAACAAATTAAAATTCAAAATTCAAAATTAAAATCTAAAATTCAAAATTAAAATTTAAAATTTAAAATTTAAAATCAAAATTCAAATTTAAACTTAATAGAAATCAATTAAAAAGGCATGAACCTAATCAAAATACTTATAATTATGAAATTAATTTAAAATATTATCAAATGAAATAAAAATTTAAATAAAATTCAAAGTATGTCAAAGTGGGTTGACATACTCGCGGGTCCTCACGAAATGTATCAAATCGAGAATTTGATACATTATTAGAAACTAAAAATTATTCCGTGAATTGTTTGACTCATGCATACTTGTCATGTCATGTATATATTTTATTTTATATAACATGTCATATCATCATGTTTATTTACTGCTTAATTTAAAACGGTTAGTTGAGGACACATGAATAGATGACACTTGACAATATAGTACCAGGGTGGGGCGAGATGATAGTACGTTAGGGAAGCTTGGTCTGGGTAGTCAAGTGGGGTAAGTGTTGGGATGTATACAAGAATCCTAGCTATCTATGTAAATAAACATTCTGAAATGATAATTACTTTTAGTCAATGTTTGCATTTAGTTTTTATGCAAGTGTCTATTTAATATATATTGTAGATAAACATGGTGTGCGGAGTCACACACAGAAGACCATGTTATCAGTTCCTTATAGATTATAAATAGTGTTCACAATCAAGATGGATTGGACAAACCATTGGACTGGTTGTGGTGTAATTTGGTCTTAATCTGTCTTGACTATAGAATTACACTAGTATACTCAGTGTGTATTGAGCAGGACCATCTGAGGATTATTCGATTTATACTGACTATATAATCGAACTAAACCTATGTTACTATGGATGAACATGCTCTTAATCCCAATATAATAACAAACACATGTACTTAGTATGTACTTCTTTGATTCATCAAAGGGTGAGATTTAGAGCGATAGATCAAAAGGCCCGATGAGTTGGAAAGTAGTATTATGTACATGGTGTGTTGTTGATTATAGAAGGAATCTGTGTCCTAAATATAGGTTGATGATGTCCCCTTGAGGAGCTCATAAGAATTATCATGTAAACCCTGCAGGTGGACCACTACAACAAAAACAGTCATAGACATCGGTGGAAAACCGATGTCTATGAGAAAATCGACTGATGTCTATGAAGGCGTTGTAAAAGGTATGACATTTTAGACATCGATTTGTAACCGATGTAATACACCTCAACGACATCGGTTTGTAACCGATGTAAAACCGATGTAATATCACTCAACGACATCGGTTTCGCAACGGTGTAAAACCGATGTAATATCTGTTTAACATCAATTTTAACAACGGTTTTCGACCGATGTAATATCACAACGACATCGGTTTTGCAACGGTGTAAAACCGATGTAATATATGTTTAACATCAATTTTAACAACGGTTTTCGACCGATGTAATATCACAACGACATCGGTTTTGCAACGGTGTAAAACCGATGTAATATATGTTTAACATCAATTTTAACAACGGTTTTCGACCGATGTAATATCACAACGACATCGGTTTTGCAACGGTGTAAAACCGATGTGATATATGTTTAACATCAATTTTAACAACGGTTTTTGACCGATGTAATATCACTCAACGACAACGCTTCCAAACCGATGTCATTGAATTTAAAACTGTTGTAATAACACTTTTTTTTTTTTATGTTGTTTGTAAATTATGATCGATCAAGATGACAAAATTATCATAATATTATAAATTCATCAAACAAATCACAAATACAAAAGCACCGATATATTTAATCACCTCAATATTTACAAATAATCAAAAGTAACTAACAAAAATTATTCTTCTTGCAACATATTACATTGTTTTCATCCTCAGAAGGAACTAATATAGAATCCTCAACGTTTACAAATAACCTTTTGACTGCTGTACTTCTACAGATACAATACAAATCCAAAAGGGAAAAGTAAACAAAATCTCCATCTAGCATAGCAATGAATCATGAGCCACTCCATTCACTTACTTGGAACAGGCTTGGACCAGCAAGCTTTAAATTCTTGGATGCTCTCCGTAGACTCCATTCACTCCATTCTGTTCTTCCTTGGATGCTCTCCGTAGCATCAAATTGTATGCCTCGTCTAACTCTGCTCAATTTAAGCAATATCACAAAGCAATATCAAATTGTATGACTCCATTCACTCCATTTACCTGAATGAATGTATGACCTTGAAGTTGCAGTTCTTATTCTATTCACAGGCCAATTTGGTATCGAAACTACTTAAACAGATGGCAAATGCTTGGAATGCAGAGAGCGGATAGCGATAGTCCATTGTGAAAGTGTCTTTTGCAACCTTTCCGAATTGCAGTAGGATCTTGTCGTGCCCTGGTGCAGCAGCAGGCTGTGTTGCAGTTGCCGCACCAGCAGCAGGCGTGGCAGTGGCTGGCTGTGTTGCTGCGATCAACTGGAAGTTCTTCACTGAGGCAATTGTGACACGGCCCCGGAAGTTGAGGCACCAGCATTGCAGTTGCTCGTGCCACCGAGGCTGCTTGTTGCGGAGTACCAATGGCCTCGCCTTGACATCAGTCTCTGCGAGTTCTTCTTGAGTGATATTGCATAAACGAGCACTGCCAAAATCAAAGGAGCGATCCATGTAAGAGGAAATCGAAGAAAGGCTGCGGAAGGAATCCTCCAAGGAACGTGCAACGAGATTGTCAGGTTGGCACGTTCAATCTTCGTATGTCACCTGACCTGACACAGGATAACTACCTGATGGCACCTTGGGTGAAACTTTCTTTGAGTACCATCTTCGGCTTATTCGGCCAGGAGGAAAAAGAGCAGCCCCATCGCATGGAGGCTGAGTGTCATAGATTCTGAAGTTTGTGCCGACAAAATTTGACCTGTAATGCCAGATGAAACTAACTAGATTCAGCTTTTTCGCATCCAGCTATAATTTACAGGAGATCTTTGAAAGAATCAGTACCTCAACTTCCCAATATATGCACTGCTTGACCTTGATATCTTGGCAGCATCTATTGAAATTGTGTATTCTGTACAGGTAGTTTTCCTGTTCTTTTTAGCAGATAAGAGAAACTTCCCATTCTCAACAAGCACAGCTGCACATCAAAATCCAGTAATGAATGAAAATAGAAACAAGACAATTTATTCAAAATAATAATAATATTATTACAAGCTAAAAAGAAGAATGAAGCAGGATGTGTCATATCCAGAATGCCTAAATGAAGAACAGCATCAACCAACTTCTATAGAGAGCTAAATTAAGAGGCAAAAGTGTATTCACTGTAAATTTATCTTGCAAAAGCAGCAACTCACTCTTAGTATAGGAGTAGATATGGAAAATCTGAGGGTTATAATTAACCTCACAAAAACAGAATGTAAATACGAAATTTGTCAGCCAAAGAAGAAACAGAATTCTAGATTCATGAATAGGATTGCAGAAGTTGCTTACACATGGTTGAATCTGCCACCTTTTCCTTAGAAGCTGGCTGATAATTCTCCCAACAATTGAAGATGATGCTATACCCAGCAATTGAAGATGATGCTATACCCAAGAAGAGTCTCTCTTTTTCCCACCTGCAATGAAAAACAGAGGAAAGCAAAGGCAAACACATATCTGTAATCCTGCTAGTGCTCCTGCTTTAGTGCAAAAATCTGTGTTTCTATCACAGAGACAATAAAAGTAACAAAAGTAAAATAATTCTGATATGCAGGTCAAGTTAGTCGATGCAACAACGCTGGAAGTGATATCATGTTAATGGATCAAGATGGTAATTGTAGAAAATTGTAAAAATAAGTTGGTTCCTCTAGCATACAAAACTAATGCAAAATGCTTTTAGAAAGATGTTGGAAGTTTTGTGGGATACACCTAAATGAAAATATGTTAGTATTATGGCTTATATGGATGGGAAACAAATGAGTGACAGTTGAGTGTATTCAACAAGAGAACAAGTGTGCACACACCTGAAGCTTTACTTGTGGAATGTTTGACAAGAAGGCAAGTATGCACAAATCCAAGGTGGTAGGATCTCTATTAGTTCATCGTGTCCATAGACTGCCAAACTGAGTATAAAAAGTGAATGCATCCTTGAGACAAAGTAGATATTGTAAGAAATAACAACATAGCAATAATAAAGAAGGCTTACATTTTTCTTTTCTGGATCAGGAAGGGAAATCTGTTCTAGACAGTGCTGTGGCTTCGACGGTGTGGCTTCGACGGCGCTGACGAAGCCTGGGAGTCAGAGGGGCAAAAATCAAAGGCGCTGACAAAGCCTGCTGTGGCGAAGACAAAGCCTGCTGTGGCTGCGGCCCGCGAGGAAGAAGATGAACGCGCCGAGGCAGAGAAAACAGAGGAAGAAGATGAACGCGCCGAGGCAGAAGATGAACGCGCCGAAGCCTGCTGTGGCTGCGGCCCGCGAGGAAGAAGATGAACGCGCCGAGGCAGAGAAAACAGAGGAAGAAGATGAACGCACCGAGGCAGAAGACAGTGCTGTGGCTTCGACGGCGCTGACGAAGGCGAAAGAAGATGAAGCGGGGAGAAGGGGAGGAAGTGGAGACGAAGGTGTAGGTGGCGGTGTCGTTGAAGACGCGGCGGCGGAGATGTTCCGTCTAGGGTTTACAAGGACAAGCAGCCGGGTGTAGGGTTGGAAGCGCGGGCGGGTTTAGGGGTTTTAGAAGTTACGAAGAAATATTTGGGGGGAGTTCTATTTCACTAGTTCTATTTCACTAGCTCGATGATGTTCCGTCTAGGGTTTTGGGGCAAGTTTTATATATTCATTTTATGTAGAAGATGCTTGAGTAAGTCTACCGGTAGACGGTGGAGAAAGAAGAAGTAGGGCTCGGATTTATGAGGGAAGGGGCGCGA
>NC_133867.1:11733531-11735109 GCF_044706935.1 Curcuma longa | reverse complement strand
TGTGCGCTGTGGATGCGATCATCCGCGCGTGCATTGCGCGCTACGGATGCCTAACGACTTTTAACAACTTGCAACTGTGCAGCGTGCGATGTGCGCTGCGGATAGCATATTTGCGCGCTGCGGAAAGTCATTTTTGTTGTAGTGCTTCTACTTGGTTAATACAGGATATTTTCTTTCCTATGCATGATATCCTTCTGTTGTTGTTGATTCGATACCTTAATCGTACTCCTATTTATTGTTGATTGGATGCCTTAGTTATACTATTATTTATTCCATACTTGTCCTTAATTCGATTGACCTTATGAATATATGTGCTGTTGTTTGTATGAACTTTTGGTTATCCATGTGATTATTATTTATTATCTTTGGTTATGATACCTGTGATCAATTAAGATCTATTGTCTATACATGTTGATTTAGTATAGTAGATGTTGGTTATTGTTGCTTGATTATCATATCATGGTACATGGTGACGATTGTAATCCATAATGTTGTGGGTCTATTGTAATACCCGCAAATTTTCCTTCGATAATTTCTGGATATTTAATTAAATGATAGATTAATTATGGTAAAAAGAATTAGTATAAAATATTAAATTAGGCTTTAAAAAAATTAATAGGCCTAAAATGTTGTTTCTTGAGGGGTTAATTTTAATTTCATGGAGGCTTTGCTAAAAAAAAATGGAGGTGCCAAGGATTAAACCTTGGACCTAATAAAAAGCAAGCATTAGGAAGTGTATGAGATAACCATATGTGCTAGTAAGTTTTCTTATTAAAGATACAAGGGGAAATAAATTTAAATGAGAGATGACATCACTCTCATTTAATGAAAGGGGTTACAAATGCAAGATTTAAACTCTTTCTCCTTTTTAATTCTCTTGAACGAAAATATTGATTACTTTGGCCGAAAATTCATGGATTAAGTGGTGGAGTTAGCTTCATCATGAAGTGGGGGTTATAGAGAATAAAGAAGGGATTTATTAAGCTTAAAGGGAGGAGTTACAATGAACAAAATGCAACTCCTTTTTCCTATTTCCTTGTCCTCACCGAAAATGAGTTTTTCTCCTTCATTTTCCTTTCTTTTGCTTGATTGTAGCCGAAGGCTTTAAAGGGAGGGGAGGTTACATGAAAGAAGTTCAAGAAAGAGGAGGGGGTTACTTAAGGTGAGTTAAGAGAGGGAGGTTATAATCTTAATTCCTTTTCTCCTCATTGTATTTGTTCCTCTCATTCTTGTTGCCGAGATCTCCCTTTGCTCCTTCTTTCTTCTCATTCTTGGCCGAGCACTTTTGAAGCTCTCCTTCATCCACATGGTTCCCAAGGAGGTGGAGCTAGGAAGAAAGCTTGGAGGCATTAGGGAAAGCAAAAAGGAAGTAAGGGTTCTAAAGGTTTTCTTTTCCTCTTCCTTCTTTCTTTCTTGTTTCTTTTGGCCGAGAGGTTTTGAAGGTTTTTGTCCTCCATCACCAAGTTTTCTAGGTAAGGGATTTAAAGCAAGGGCTTAGGGGGAAACAAGGAGAAGTACCAAGAGGACAACAAGTACAAAAGGGGTTTTCATTTTCCTTTTGTTAGAGTAAAACTCTAA
>NC_133867.1:11729320-11733495 GCF_044706935.1 Curcuma longa | reverse complement strand
TCTATCATCATTAATAGTTGTCATGTAGTGGCAAGTTATAGAATAGGTGGTTAGGAATTCCTTATTTCCATCTCAGAGGATGGTTGTATGGCATGTACGCAACCGAGTCAATGTCTTGTGCCCCCGTTACCGCGGAGTGGTGGTACTCAGAGTATGGAAGTGATTCTCATAGAGGTACTCAGAGAATATGGGAGTGATACTCAGGGACGAGTATGGAGGACAGATATTGGTCATAGGATGTATGTAGCTATACATGGCTACCTACTATTTTGCCACCAGACAACTTTGTTGTAGGGCTGGATTTATGGAAGTTTGATTTCGAACATCTCCAGCATCATATATACGTGACTGGGACGAGTGTGGCAGTTGTATCATGCATATGCCTGCATTGTGTGCATTATATAGGTAATGGACCGTATATGGATACTATATTTGGATGTATACTTGGTTGATTCTTGGTTGATGCATATGTGTGTCATTGTCATTCATGTTATGCATATGGATTATGGTAGTTCATTCACTATTAGTACTGATCACTATTGATTGTTGATGTTCCTTTGTATACTTTTGCGCATGCACTATCTGTTTGATTATCCACTGAGTATTTTATACTCACCACCCAAACCCTGGGGTTTTTCTGTCTCCTCAAGTAGTAGATAGGTGATTACTACTGATGCCAAAGGAGATCTACTGGTTATGTCATCTCACAGCTGGAGAAGTATTTCGATTGTGTGGTTTTACCTTTATGGATTTGGATTGTATCTGTTTATATGGATTTCATTATGATTATACTCCGCTTGCGTAATTTCTATTAAATTTGAGACGTGTCCTAAGACAATCACCTTACGGTTATACTATTTATTGGATAAATAGTAATTCACTATTTGAGTGCACATTCCATATGTGTTTGATCGGATCTTAAACTCGAATACTGAATATCTGCAATACGATTCATAGCATTAGAGAATTTGTGATTGGATCACAACTAGTGAGCATCTCTACATGTGCAATTATGAATGTATTGAAATTATCCTTAGTCGAGGAATTGATGAGCACGGACGTCATCGATTCTATCGAGACTAGCACGTTTAGACTCCTTGGTTAATCAAGCAGCCAATCTTACTACTGGAGACATTCAATGTTGAGAGTTAAATGTGAATGCTTGTTAAAGGTAACCAGTTCATTGGAGTGACCTGCCTTGAGACTTCATATGGTTCGATATATATGTCAATGAAGATCTCACACTACAACAAAAATAACTTTTCGCAGCGCGTAAATATGCTATCCGCAGCGCACATCGCACGCTGCACAGTTGCAAGCTGTTAAAAGTCGTTAGGCATCCGCAGCGCGCAATGCACGCCGCGGATTATCGCATCCGCAGCGCACAATGCGCGTTGCAGATGTGAGCTTCCGCAGCACGCAATGCGCGCCGCGGATGTGATCATCCGTGGCGTGCATTGCGTGCTGCGAATGTGAGCTTCCACAGTGCGCAATGTACGCTGCGGATGTGATCAATCGTAGCGCGCAATGTGCGCTGTGGATAAAATAAAATAATTAAACCATTCAAATCACAATTATAAACTCAAAACTCAAATAATTAATAACATAAATACCACACACAAAAACCATATAAAATTACACATTTATAATCCAACAATTATATATAACATTGACATCTGTTTTGATAAGCTTACAAGACTTTATTATCTTGAACATAAAGAAAAACATAAAATACATGAGGTTATGTGTATATATGTGCTGATACTTAGCACATATATACTTGTTGACTGGAAGAGCTTTCTTGCTGATGAATCTATCCTTGTTGATGAATCTCTGCGAAAATACAAAATCTCTACGAAGGAACATCTTGCTGATGAATCTATCCTTGTTGACTGGAAGAGCTTTCTTCTTCCCCTTGCCCGTCTTGGGTATCTGTGATCAGGGTAAAAACCATAAGGAGCCATGCATGAAAAGAGATGATGAATTGTATGCATTTGTAAAGTTGCAATACCTCGATCCACATCTCCCTAACATTTTCGAGGACCATGTTGCAGTGGCGATCAAATGCTCTAACTTGACCAAGTAGTTTCTTGTTGTTCCTGTAATTACACTATCCATGCCAAATCAGACTAACTTGAAAAGATATGGCTAATAATATCTTAGTACCATTTCTTGCTATTCTGATCCTTTTAAAAATTTCATGCAAGTAATCAAAACAAAATTTGGTCATTTGATGCAAATTTTTTAGAAAATTTGGGTAAAAATTACCTTAGCATGATCAGGGATTTATGGGAAGTCAGATATCACTACTAGAAAAATGTTAATAGACAACGCCCCAAAGACAACGTTTTTTAGCAAAAGCGTTGTGGTATTTCAATTTACAACGTTTTTAGTCAAAAGCGTTGTCTTTTGAAATCAAAAGACAACGTTTGTACCGAAAGCGTTGTCTATTAGCGTTTATTTTGGGTCAACCACAACACTTTACAAAAGCGTTGTCGAAAACGTTGTCTTTTAGCGGATTTTTTGCCAAAGACAACGCTTTTAAAAGTATTGTCGTTTAGTGTTGTCGTTGATGGTTTATATCCAGGGTTTTTTATCGGGCGAGTCCGCGATTTCCTTCGTACGCCTCCCTCTTCTCTCCCGCACCATTTTCGTCCCTCTCCCGCTCTCGCACCTCTAGCTCGTCTTCTCCCCCGCGCCGCATTTTCGTGCCTCTCCCGCCCCCTCTCGCACCTCTAGCTAGTAGCTACTCTTCTCCCGCCCCCCCTTTCGTGCCTCTCCGCTTCTCGCGCCCCTTTCACACCTCTAGCTCCTTTTCGCGCCGCTGTGAAAAGGCGAAGACGAAGACAGAATGGAAGCTGCAACCCGTGCTCCTCCAGGCCCATGCTCCTCCAGGGCCGTGCTCCCCTCTAGGGTGGTGCTCCTCCATTTCTCCGAGTTCCAAGTCAATTTTTTTTCTTCGATTAGGGTTATAATAAGGATTTTAAATTTCTTGGCAGGTTACACCATTACATATTTTTTTCTTCGATTAGGGTTGCATAAGCAATGATTCCTTAAGTTTTATCTACTCAGAAGTACTATTATCCGTTTGATGAGAATCTGACGGCCAATAGCACACTCTCCGATAAGAAGGATCCTTTCTGTATTTACTACCATCTCGCTCTCGCTTCGTTTAAGTTCTTTCTATTTTGCACGCGAAGGCTTTCGATCCGAGCGGCAGGAGGCAGCGGTGGGGCATTAGCCGGGGAGGAGTAGACGAAGAAATGCATGGGATGGAAAGACTGCATCGCATCTTCTCGGGTGCCAGCGGGATGGGCCACTCGCCGACCGATTCCCCGTAGCTCGACTCCGCCGAGCAGGTCTACATCTCCTCTCTCGCCCTCCTGAAGATGCTCAAACACGGTAATTGCGACAGACGATCCTTATGTTTCCTGCTCTTCCTTGTATTATAGTTTGACAACGACGATGGCGATTTTTTTAAAAAATTAGTCTAAGATTAGGGTTTGTTTTGATGTTGGGAAACAGGGAGTGATGGGGCTCATGCTTGGGGAGTTCGTGGACGAGTACACCGTTAGGGTCGTCGATGTCTTCGCGATGCCGCAGAGTGGGACGGGCGTCAGTGTGGAGGAGGCCGTTGATCACGTTTTCCAGACCAACATGCTCGACATGCTGAAGCAGACAGGAAGGTCTCTCTTTTTTCCTTTTCCTAAAATTTATTTCTTTCGGATCTTTTTGTCAGATTTGTTGATCTGCTCTAGATCTGCATGCTTGGGATGAAATTGCTGTCTGCTACTTCTTTTAGTCCATCGTGTAACTGAGCTTATCTTGTTGATTCGAGTTGGAGTTTCTGCTTGTGGCTATAGGGCTTTTCAATTTTGTGTTCATAAAGACAAATCAATATGCTTCATAACTTATATCTTTTTTAGGTATATGGCAATAATGAATATTGATTTGTGAAGCTATTCATTGTGATCATAATGATCCCTTGGAGGGAAAATTAGTCGGTAGGTTTCAATTCATAGTCTCATAGGTTGGATCAGTTGTCCAAATATGTGCATCAACTGTGAAATACAGATCCGTGGGTATTGTTTAAACAAAGTGTTCGCCTAGCACTTTTCTCACTGATTGTTTTTGGAAAGACAACAATGGGCAAGTAATTTTTTTGAAACAGAATG
>NC_133867.1:11610159-11729220 GCF_044706935.1 Curcuma longa | reverse complement strand
AGCTAATACACAGTCCCTGTAGATCGATATCTTTTTATTACTTGACGACATTCCGTATACTTGCGGAACGCTATCAATCTTCTTCTTCCCGCGAGTTCTTCACCGCGAATTTCTTCCTCGTGAGTTCTTCACTGTGAGGTTTTCTTCCCTACGAGCAAAGTTGCACCGCCCTCTCCAAGATCGTGGTGAAGGAACCTTAGGAGCAAGTAGTGAGGGTGGAAAAGGAGAACCCTAGCGGTGTTCCTCTCTTCCCCTTCCTCTTCTTCTTCCCTGTGCACGACCCGCCACAAAATAGGGCACAAACAGGGGTGTGGTGTCGCTGTTCTTCTTCCCACCGACGGCGTCGATTTTCTTTCACCGGAGAAACTAAGGGAGAGCCAGCCGGAGAGGAAGGAGAAGTTCTTCTTTGTCCAAGAGAAGAAGTCGAACCACTCTATTTTCGACTGTGAGGGGAAACAACAATAGACTTTGTTCTTGTTTGCCTGAGAGAAGGCAATTGGGTTGAGCCCGTGTTCTTTGAAGTTTATTTTCAGCCATCAGTGCTCTTGTGACAGGTTGCCGATGGCCGTGAAATATTCATCGAGGATAACCGTTGTCGGAGAAGAAACGTTGTGATGTGCTTCCGCAAGTGCACGGAATATCGCCAAGTAATAAAAAGATCGAATCCACAGGGACCGTGGAATTACTTACTATACCTAGCACAATAAGGTGGAGAGAATGTTGTTCATGAGTTGTGTGGGGGAGATCGGAGTGTTCTAGAGTGCTTAATCCTAAAAAGCAGAGAAAGGGATCGACTGTGACACTTATGGGTGAAGCGATCCTAGGATTTCGGACTCCTCAGAGAATGGATTAATCGACTTGGATCCTCTACCTTTCCTCAATAACTGTTCAATTGTAGGAATGTCAACCAAATTATCCAATTCAACCTCGTCAGGTATCCTCGAATTAAATCATTAGGTTTCTTACGTCACTCGCTATTGGTTTGAAACGGTTCTAGAAGCCCGGTTCAAGGCATTCCCGTGTCACTCAGGCGCCCCGGAAATACTAAAAGAACCTTATCCACTGTCACTGGATACCCTTTTACGGATCTCTCCCCAATAACGAATGACCGCTAACTATTCCTCATAAGAATCCACTACGCATTAGGAAACCCCTCGGAATCTCGCCCGGTTCAAGGCATTCCCCATTACAGAGCGCCCCGGTATACGGCCTAATGATTCCCCAATACATAGCAAATTCCTACCCTCATGGATTCACACATACACAAGTTATCATCAATGTACAAGCACAAATCCACAAAACAATGCACAGTTACATCATAGAAAACGGTAGATTATCAAATCCAAATACAACCATCCATTACATCTGATTTATCCTACATCCTAGAATCTAGGGAAATCTACTCCATATCGAGGAGAATACAAACCAAAGGAATGAAGAAATACATCTTGTTCCCAAAGATAAACAAATAAGTGCAGGAAACTAGACTTATCTTCTTCCTCGGAGTGCAATCTCTGCGTAGATGAGATGGAAATGGTCTGGAGCAGTCGGATCGGTGATGGATCGTCGAATCTCCTCCGAAATAGGCGTCGGCGGCTCAAGAACAACTCCGGTGGCTCTCCTAAAGACTCCCCCCTTTGCTAGGTCTCCAAAGAGGCCTATTTATAGTGCAGGGTTCGGTAGCAGCTCGCCTCCGTGCACACGGCCGTGCCTGGGAGGCACGGCCTTGTGTTGGCTTCGGGCACAAGGTAAGGCACGGCCGTGCCTGGGAGGCACGGCCTGAACTTGTGAGCTCTCGGATCAGAGGCACGGCCGTGCCTCTTAGGCACGGCCCAGAATGGTCCCTCTTCTGTTTGATGGCACGGCCGTGCCTGGGAGGCACGGCCACACACTGGCTGGAGCTGAAATGAGGGACACGGCCGTGCTTATTAGGCACGGCCAGCTGCTTGGGCGCTTCTGTTCTTGCACACGGCCGTGCCTGTGAGGCACGGCCTTCAGCTGAGGCTTGCTCCAGGGTGAAGACACGGCCGTGCTTTGGAGGCACGGCCATGAACTGGCTTGGTTCTGTTTTGAAGCACGGGTGTGCTTTTGAGGCACGGCCTCTGGCTGATGCTGAGGGGATTTGGCACACGCCCGTGCCCTTTGACACACGGCCAGAAGCTGAGCTATGCATGCGTGTGTTGTGATAATAATTAGTTTAATTATTTATTTATTTCCGCTGCGCACGTTTACGAAACGTGTAAACACGCGCATTGCACCGGGACGATCCCAACAGTGGTATCAGAGCCAGGTTGTGCAAGGCCTACGCGTAAAATGGTTTTACGTGTAGTAGTTAGTCGTAAATTTAATTTAGAAAATTTTTAGAGATTTTAATTTCTAGAATTTCTAATTATAGAAATTTCCTAATTAATTAGTTAGGAAATTTCGTATTAGGAAATTTATTTCCTAATTAATTAGATTTTCTTAATTAAAATTTTATTTCCTAAAATAGAGGAATTTTATAATTTAATTCAGAATTTCTAATTATAGAAATTTCCTAATTTGTTAGGAAATTTCATATTAGGAAATTTATTTCCTAATTAATTAGATTTTCTTAATTAAGAATTTTATTTCCTAAAAGAAAATATTAAGATTTAATTTAGAATTTCTAATTATAGAATTTCCTAATTTGTTAGGAAATTTAGATTAGGAAATTTATTTCCTAATTAATTAGATTTTCTTAATTAAAGATTATATTTTCTAAAAATAAAATATGTGATTAGATAAGGAAATTTATTTCCTAATCTAATTAAAGAATTTTGATTTGTGAAATCAGATTCTTTACCATATTTTATTAAATTAGATTTACGATAACTATGGTTGAAAATAATCATAATTAGTTGCATTAATTATGTCATGTCATATAATTTGTCATGATTAGTTGCATTAATTATGTCATGTCATTTATTGTCATGTCATGTAGATAATTTATTGTTTGCATGAAAAGAGGATGAGACCTGAAAATCCCTTATAAATAATTAAAGCTAACACCTTCCGATAATATGGTTAGAACCGGAGTTTAATTTCTTGTTTGGGTTGTTGGACTCTCTCCAAGCCCGGCCTGAAATTAAACATGTTAGAACCATCGAGATATGATCTCACGATTATCGGGCTGGCTTTAACTTGAAGCGTTGATTTGTTGGACTCTCTCCAAGGTCAATGCGGATAGAGGTGAAGTCGGGTGTTATACATATGATGTATACGTGTTAATGTGTTAACAACCCGATGTTTATGCGACCATTCAATTAGTTGATAGCATAATGTGATAGTTATGTATACGTGATACATAATCGGTATATTGATACCTACCATTATAGCTAAAAATGGCTTGTTGGACTCTCTCCAAGGTTATTTTTATCTATTAATGGATATCAACCCATTTGGAGAATACCTACAATCTCCCGAATTCAAAGTAAGGGCTTTTGAATTCGTAAAATAAATGAGATTAATTAATGTATGAAAATACATTGCAAATCATCTCTCTTATTTACTCGATTGTATTTCTAGATTTAATTGATTACGCATGTTGTCTTTTATTGCGCATAATTTAGGATACCAATAATTTGATTGACCCTAACCTTTAGGACTGGTATAGGAATTTGAGAATTGTTCTCAAAATCTGAAATTGTAAATTTTATCTAGAGTCCATAAAAGGAAAGTAGACATGTGATGTCTCTTCCGCTTGAGGTAATTTCGTAATTGAATGTCATATTGTTTCCTCGTCCACTCGTGTATTGGATACTGAGTGTGGCTCTTATATATGTGATAATATAGGGCCTAAGGAACAGTAAAAGACTTGTTTGAAAATTATTACTATGTTTGGTTTTAATAAAGAATATCCATTTCTATTTCTTGTTTAAATAGAAAAGGGTCCTATTTGATTTTAGGCAACAATTGTTGTTACCTAATTTGGAATAGAGTTCTTTATGAGACCGGAACATTAAGTAATAGTGTCTACGTGTTAGATATTTCCAACGAGACATTCAATATCGAAACAAACAACAAGCGTGCTCGAAAAGATAATCAATTAACCTCCTACTCGCGGAATTATCGTCTTGACTATATAAGCAAGAAACGCATGACCGAACTCCAAACGGTTGGTAGTTTGGAATCATTTGAATTACATTCATTTGATATATGCGAATCATGCTTTATAGGCAAGATGATTAAATCACCTTTTACCGAAAAAAAGGGTGAACTAGTGGGAGAGTTACTTGGCCTTACACATTCCGATGTGTCTGGTCCAATGTTAACTCAAACACGAGGAGGTTATAACTACTTCATTACCCTTTATCGATGATCGTTCATGATTAGGGTATTGTATTTATTGAAATACAAATCTGAGGACTTTGAAAAGTTCAAAGAATTCAGAATTGAAGTAGAAAACAGCTTGACAAGAGTATTAGAACACTTCGATCCGATCGAGGTGGTGAATACTTGAGTCAAGAGTTTCAGGATTATCTTAGAGACAATGAAATATTATTATTTCACTTGGAGGAGGAGAGGAAGAAGGAGAGAAAACTCTTGAAGGAGAAGAGAAAGAATGAGAGTCAAAACCAAAATCAACACCACCCACCTCTTTAGAGTGGCCGGCCACATCAAGACCATTCAAGGCCATTTAATCCCATTAAAAGCCTTAAGTTACAAACTCTCATTGTAACCCCCATGATGTGGCATCCATGATGATGTGGAGCATCATCATTGGTCACCTCTTATGCCACCTCACCTCAAAGTCAAATGGTCAAGTCAAGCATTGACCATGAGGTGGCATAAGTCAAGTCAATATAGATGATGACATGGCAAAAAGTCAAGTCAACATTTATGATGACATGGCACAAAGTCAAGTCAAACTTGACTCCCAAAATCAAGTCAAACTTGACTATAAAGTTCTCCTTCTCAAGTCAAGTCAAACTTGACTTCTAATCTCCCAAAGTTGATCAAATCAACTCCACTAGTCTAGTTTGGATTACACTTAACCCAACTTGATTCATCACATGAATCTAATCCTCTTGGTTCATCATATGAACCTAATCTCCACCTAATTGTCCTTTGTGTGTGACCCTATAGGTTCTTGTAACGTTGGCAATGCCCTAAACTCATTTAGGTGCATAAGTAGTGAGCGGTATCTAGCAACACATCACTACTACCCAAGTTACAAGAATGTTGAGATCCAACATCACCATTGTGACTACTAATTGTGACTCTTCACAATATGTGACAAATGTCCTTCTATCCTTGATATCACGATTGATCAAACCGAGGCATAGACCGTGTCATCCTCTAATTAATCTATGTCTTGAACTCCAAGTAGACTCACTACAATCAAACGAGCTCAACATCACATGTTAACTCATTTGGGCATGGCCATGCACTTTAGTGGTCTCACTCTATCAAGAACTATGATATCACTCTCGTTATATGGGAGGGATAGATCTCATCTACATCACTCACATCCCTCCGCATAATTTTTTACATACCCAGTAATCACCTATATACACCCGAGCGTAACGGGGTATTGAGAGGCGAAATCGAACCTTGTTGGACATGGTGAGGTTAAAGATAAATCATGCAATTCTTCCAAGAACATTTTAGGCAACGCACTTGAGACAACTGTTTAATTGTTAAACAGAGTCTCGACCAAGGTGGTCTCTGCTACTCCATACGAGATATGGAATAGTAAAACCTCGGTTATCTTACTTGAAGATATGAGGTTGTCCGCTTACGTGAAGAGGACTGTATCAGATCAGCTGGAGGCTAAATCTGATAAATGTCTATTGGATACCCTAAGGAAACGAGGGGTTACCAATTATATTCTCCCGTGGAACAAAAGCGTTTGTTTCACGTCATACCGTATTCCTGGAAGAGCTTCTCTTGCAGGAAACAGTGGGAGCTGAGTTAGAACTTCGTGAAGTTCAAGAGACTCAAATAGACATAAATGAGACACCTAGTCGCGAACCACAACCGATTGCTCATAGTGATGAGCTATCGGCTGAACCTATTGAGACACAACCTCTTCGTGGATCCAGTAGGACACGTAATATTCCAGAGAAATATGGATTTCTCGTAAGTGAATCAGATTACGTGTTACTCGTCGAGCATGAGTAAACTACTGATCATGAAGAAGTTCTGAAAAGTTCAGAAAGGGATAAATGGTTTACAACCATGAAGTCAGAAACGGATTTCATTAATGCCAAGTTTGGAACTCGGTGGAATATTCATTTTGATGAGGCAATCAAAGAGTTTGATTTCTCACAAAATCTGACGAACCCTTTGTGTATAAAGAGGTTAGTGGGAGTGCGATCGTATTCCTGTAATTATATGTTGATAACATATTAATGAAAGGAAACGATATGCCTGTTCTACAGTCAGTCAAATTATGGTTAGTCAAATGTTCTCCATGAAAGACATGAGAGAAGCGACCTAAATCCTCGGGATTAAGATCTATAGAGATAGATCGAAGAGGTTGCTTGGTCTTTCGCAGTCTACACAAATAGACAAGGTGCTAAAAGGGGTTTAGCATGCTTGAATCCAAGAAAGGTTCACCTTTCGAAGTCTACGTGTCCACGGACAAAAGACGAGAGGATTTACATGAGTATGATTCCTTATGCTTCGGCAATAGGATCAATCATGTATGCTATGATGTGTACGAGGCCCGACGTATCATGTGCTCTGAGTGTCACGAGCGGATACCGATCAGATCCAGGAATAGATCATTGGGCGGCTGTCAAAATAATTATTAAAGTACTTGCGAGGAAATAATGATTTATTTTGGTACATGGAGAAAGTGATATGGTTACATGCGGGTATACGGATACCAGCTACCAGACAGACAAGGATGATTCCAAGTCTCAGTCTGGGTACCTATTCATTTTAAATTATGGCGCAATAAGTTGAAAGTGTTTCAAATAAGACAACATTGCAGCTTGTGAAGCAGCAAACGAAGCGGTTTGGATCAGGAAGTTCATTTCTGAACTTAGAATGGTTCCAACCATTGTTGAAGCATTACTTGCTTACTGCGACAACAATGGAGCAATCGCGCAAGCGATGGAACCTAGGTCTCACCGTCGATCCAAACACGTGCTTCGGCGAAATCAATAGATCAAAAGATCATTAGTAGAAGAGAAATACAATTCGAGAAGAATCCCACCGAAAGGAACCTTGCGGATCCTTTAATCTCTACCTCAAAGTAATTTTGAGGAACAAATAGAGGCGCTTGGTATTGGATACCATGAGCGATTGGCCTTAGGCCAAGTGGGAGTCTGTTAGATTTGAGAGGTGTCCTAAGGCAATCGCCTTACGGTTATACTATTTATTGGATAAATAGCAATTCACTATTTGAGTGCACATTCCATATGTGTTTGATTGGATCTTAAACTCAAATACTGAATGTCCGCAATACGATTCATAGCATGAGAGAATTTGTGATTGGATCACAACTAGTGAGCATCTCTACACGTGTAATTATGAATGTATTGAAATTATCCCTAGTCGAGGAATTGATGAGCACGGACGTCATCGATTCTGTCGAGACTAGCACGTTTTGAACTCCTTGGTTAGCCAAGCAGCTGATCTCACTGCTGTCGACATTAGATGTTGAGAGTTAAACGTGGATGCTGGTTAAAGGTAACCAGTTCATTGGAGTGACCTGCTTTGAGACTTCATATGGTTCGATATATATGTCAATGAAGATCTCAGTGCAGCTTAAGTGCGAGTTTCCTTTGACTTGCGGTATTCAAGTCACCTTGGTCATGGAGGCTTATACTTTGACATCTTAAGCAAGCATCTCCGAGGAGGTGTGGACCGAGATGATTGGGTATAAGTCGAAGTGCCCGAAGGTGTTTGAATAGCCCACAGAGGATTCACCGCTCCTTGAAAAAGGAGACGTATACCTTGCGGCCGCTTGTCAGGATTGTTACTAAAAGTCTTTGGCCAAAGCATTACATGTTAAGAGTACGGTACTCTTGGACACATGTACAAGTAACTTGAATCCACAGGACAAGAAAGCAGCTTGGGCTAGGTGTGACGTAGTCAGCCTAGTGGGGACCGACACATAGACCATGTCCTGAACCAAGCGGGTATAAGACGGTGAAAGGAACGAGGCACGATTCAGTGTAGCTGCTGAAGGGTTTAGAAGATGTTCTGGAATCAATCGTTGATTTTTTGATCAATTGGGGATCATGATGTACTACTAGGTGTCACTCATGATCGTTCCGTAATTAATGGTTAATTACGGACGACCAACATAACCGGGAACCTATTGGGTCACACGCACTACAAGTTCTCCGAAGGACTTAAAACGAGTTTGAGAATTGGATTCTCAGAATGAGAGAAATAAAATCTGGTTGGACCAGACAAAGGACAAAATGATGGAATTCGTCTTACGAAGATGAAATGAACGAAACTGATTTCGTTCAAATCAGAGGTCGTTTGGTTAGTGAACCAAATGATTCAATTTTGAACCAAATTGAACCAACTTGGTTTGGTTCATGATGGAAGAGATTTTGGCAAAACGGATGAGATGAGAAGCTTCATCTTGTGAAGACGAATTGAACAAAACTAGTTTGGGTCAAATCGGAGTTCGTTTGGTTAGTGAACCAAGCGAACCAACCCGTGAGTTCTTCACTATGAGGTTTTCTTCCCTGCAAGCAAAGCTACGCCGCCCTCTCTAAGATCGTAGTGAAGGAACCCTAGGAGCCGATGGTGAGGGTGGAAAAGGAGAACCCTAGCGGTGTTCCTCTCTTCCCCTTCCTCTTCTTCTTCCCCTGTGCACGACCTGCGACAAAACAGGGCACGAACAGGGGCATGGCGTCACTGTTATTCTTCCCATCGGCGGCGTCATTTTTCCTTTACCGGAGAAACTAAGGGAGAGCCGGCCGAAGAGGAAGGAGAAGTTCTTCTTTGTTCCAAGAGAAGAAGTCAAACTACTCTATTTTCGGCTGTGAGGGGAAACAACAATAGACTTTGTTCTTGTATGCGCGAGAGAAGGCAATTGGGTTGAGCTCGTGTTCTTTGAAGTTTATTTTCAGCCATCAGTGCTCGTGTGACGGGTTGCTGATGGCCGTGAAATATTCATCGAGGATAACCGTTGTCGGAGAAGAAACGTTGTTGATAACTCTTATAAAGAGTTATCCAAGCGTGCTCGATCAATTTCGATCGTCTGACGATTGTCCGTCAGTTTCCCGGAGGCTTGTGAAGCTCCCAGAGAATTTTCCATCAACGTCAAAAGGTTCCGGCTATTTGTCCATTATCGGCAGTCAAAGGTTGACCACCGAAAATTATATCGTAAATACGATTCTTGGTGATAGTTAGAAAGTCCCACAATGATCACGATAAACATTGTTGTGTGGTTTCCAAAATAAGGCTTCTCTCAATTCGATCATCATCGATCATTGGCTAGTACCGAAGACGATGACGCGACTCGTGACTTCCGAAGTCGTCCAGACGAGAGCTTGGCGTGGATCACCAATAGAGGCGGGACTTTGATGAGGACCGCTCGATTGATACCAATACCGCTCAAACGTCATCAAAGAGGTATGCGTAGAATAATTTTTTATTCTGTAAATTTTAATTGTGCACGTAGAATAATTGTTATTCAAAAAATTTTAATTTCCTGTCATGTCTTGTATGTTGTTATTTCCTGCTATGCATGCGCGTGTTTTTGAAACGTGAGAACACGCGCATTACACTGGGACGATCTCAATAGTTTCTGATTTCATAGACTTGTAGTTTATCGTTGTTTAGTTATAATGCATTTTAGTATGCTTTGAGGTTTTTTGTATACTCGTGGTCGGTTTATCATTGTGGTGATATATCTTTGGTATGTATTGTGGTATGCTATTTTACATGCATGTATTGGATTAGAGTGTGGTCGTGTGAGCCTTTACTTATACAGTTTAGCATATTAAATACATGTATTGTATTGTAGCCTTATGTTAAACTGTATTCGAGAAAAGTTGAATTGTTACAGGAAAGATATTGTTAAAGATATTGTTGAAATTTTTTAAACGGTCGTATTTGGGGACATGACAAGAAAAGTAAAAAAAATAAAATTACATAAATATCCATATTCTTATTTTTTCTCTTTTGTCTATTTCTTGTTGATCCATCGACTTTTCCTTCTTCCTGCTTATCTGTTGACTCTTTCCCTCTTGCATTACTCTACCAATCCTTCTTTTTCTCCTCCACGACTACTGCTTTGTGATTGTTGTTGTTCCGGTTGAGAAGTGCGTCTGGACACGTCACCAGACCTCGCTCGCCGTGGAAGTGGAGCAGGAGGAAGGGAGGAGAGCGATGCGAGCTCCAAGGGCTTCAGGACCACCACGCCAAGGAAGGAGATAGGACCAGCCACCTGGAGGCCCTGAAACATCACGGAGAAAGAGGTCATCCTGGCGCCGGGGAATCCCCGGACGGCCACTCCGACGCTCAAGTCAGCCCACGGATATAGGAAGAAGGTGAACAGTAATGAAAAATACTGTAATGGAAATACTATCATAAAGGGAGATGCCCAGCCCCTAAAAGATAAGGCTGATGAGAGAGATGAATGGAGCTCAGCCGAGAGAGAGAGAGAGAGCGGAGCTCAGCCGCGAGAGAGAGAGCTCAGAGCTCAGCCGCCAGAGAGAGAAAAGGCCCCCTTTTTTGAATACCTTCGGAGCCTTCTTATACATCAAGAAGATCTGGATGAGATCTGTGCTGACAAGACATTGCCTCGAGAAGAACACTTTTGAGATCTCATCCGCATTAATGTTAGTCTGACAAGGGATGACCTTGGAAGACCTTTCCCATTAGGTCACATCACATCTAATTATTATTGATGGAGACTCAGAGTGATGTTTGACTATTAGAGAGAGAGAGTTTATGACGGGACTGTTGAGCCGAGTGGGCTGAATGGAGCTGGCAAAGCTGAAATGCTGAGAGGGCTGAGTGGCAGAGCTGAGCTGCCGAATGACAGAGCTGAGCTGCCGAATGGCAGTGCTGAGCTGCCGAGCCGAATGACAGTGCTGAGCTGCCGAGCCGAGTGGCAGTGTTGAGCTGCCGAATAGCAGAGCTGAGTTACCGAATGACGGTACTGAGCTGCCGAATAGCAGAGCTGAGCTGCAGAATGGTAGGGCTGAGCTGCTGAATGGCAGAGCTGAGCTGCGGAATGAGCTGTGGCAGGGTTGAACTGCCGAGTGACAGTGCTGAGCTGCCGAATAGCAGAGCTGAGTTACCGAATGACGGTACTGAGCTGCCGAATAGCAGAGCTGAACTGCAGAATGGTAGGGCTGAGCTGCTGAATGGCAGAGCTGAGCTGCCGAGCCGAGTGAGCCAAGTCCTAGATAGGGGGCAATAACACTCATGTGACCGAACGGACGATTCGGCAGGCGATGGCCGAGTGGGCGATCCGGGCAGGCCGAATGGGCTATCCGGCAGGATAAGGCCGAATAGACTAAGTCCTTGATGGGGGCTATAACATCCGTAACATAAGCCTCCCCGCTAGTCTAGTCGAAGGAGCGGAAAGTCGACTGACTAGACCAAGTAGTAGCGGTAGACCGTATCCTGTTTCAATTCAGAGAGTAAGATTGAGTCGATCTCAACCGAGTTGTCGACAATGCCTGAGTTAGGTAGACCTGCGCTTGCTATGCCTTATGTTACTTAACCCAAGGTATTTGACCATGCTGGATCTGATTTTGAGTTTAGCCTCCCATGCATTTTGCTTTTTGAGATCACGTTGAGATGGGTCCCACTTTAATTTTAACTGCATCCTTTCTTTACCCACCGATTTACCCTTTGCTTGCTGTCGCCGACTTTCCCCCATGCCACCGTGTAAGGCGGCCGACCTCGCGTGGCTGGCGTGAGGGGTAGAAGAGGGGCAGTGTGCCATGTGGGATGAGCTGCAAAGGATGGGCTGCAGAGGAGATCAGGGGAGCTTGGCATAGTGCCGCATGGGTGATCGGCAGCACACCATGCACAGCTGCCGATCCGAATGGGGATCGGCAGCACGCCATCCACGGCTGCCGAGCAGAGTGGGAGGTCGGCAGCACGCCTTGCGCAGCTGCCGAGGAAGAACGACAGCGTGCTGTGTGGGCGATCGACAGTACGCCTTGTATGGCTGCCGAGGAGGAACGACAGCGTGCCGGAGGAGGCTAGGAGTCCTGCTAAGGCAGCTGCTGGAAGCGGATGACTTGGAGGAGGCTGGAGGCAAAGACGGAAAGGGAGACGTGAGTTAGCAGCAGCAACAATAGTAATGTCAGCATGCATGAAGCCGTTGAAGCAACAGCTACTGTTGTAGTGCATTTATACATCCATCTTCCTCTGTGGAGCTGGGAACTGGAGGAGCAGCTATACAGTTCGTGTCTGTTCGTTGTTTATTCAGCCCCGTGGAGTGGGCTTGCGAGCAGTCGGACGTGCTGGGGGAGATCCCAAAGGAAACCGAGCAAAAAAATGGGGGGCATCGAATTTTGTGAGCTGGATGGAGATCCGGAGGTGGAAGGAGCGTCGAGTCACCTGAGCCGGATGGGAATCCGGAGGCGGAGAGGACGTCAAGTCACCCGAGCCGAAAGGAGCGTCGAGTCGCCCGAGCCGGTTGGGGATAGGGAGGCGGAGAGTGCGTTTAGTCATCGCGATTCGGCTCGGGCAAACAGAGAAAGACTTGCTGCAGTGATTCGGCTCATCGCAGTCGGCGGAGAAAGGCAGTGCCGTTCTGCCGAATCGGCACGTGTGGCCGAGAAAGGCAGCGCCATTCTGCCGAATAGGAACGCGAGGCGGAGAAAGACAGCGCCGTTTTGCTAGTGTCGTTTTGCCGAATCGGCACGCACTGCGGAGAAGAAAGGTGGTTCGGCTGCCGTGGTTTGGTCCGGGCAGGCAGCGGAGAAGGAAGGCTTGGACTTCGTGATTCGGCGATTCGGCACATGCGGCAGAAAGAAAGGGCTGTCGGCTGCCGCGTTTTGGTCCGGGCAGGCAGCGGAAAGAGGAGGGAAGAGCTTGCTGCCGCGATTTGGCCCGAGCAAGCAGAGAGAAGAAAAGAAGTTACCGGCCTCCACGATTCGGCTCGGACGAGCGTTCGCTGTCACAGGCGACTCTGGGCCACGGCGAATCCTCTTGGGTGAGGCTTTGCTGTCGGGGGCTCGGAGATGAGCTGAGTGGCAGTTCGGGATGCCGGTGAAAGAGGCGCGAGGGTTCGGCCTCGGCGCGTGCAGGCGGTGGAAAGGGCTGCTGTCGCGGGCGTTTCCGGTCTAGGACGAGGCTTCTCGTGTCGCATCGAAGGAAACGGGCGCGGGCGAGTCGCCTGCGGCGATGCAAAAGGCAGGGGCGCAGAGTTCTGCTTGAACCGAGGCGAGCGGGAGGTTCTCGAATCATGCAAGTCGAATGGGGAGTCGAATGGGGAGTCGGCACCGAATGGGGAGTCAGAGCCGAATAGAGAGTCGGCACCCCCTCTGGCAGCCTCTCCTTGCGGCGCCAAGGCTGCATCGAAGGACATGGGCACGGGCGAGTAGCTTGTGGACAGAGGAGTCGAACAGGGAGGAGTGGGCAAAGTAGTTCCAGTCGCCGGCGGAGAGGAACGCGACAGTGGAAAGAAAAGCTTACTGTCGTGATTCGGTTCGCGCAGGCAGCTGAGAAGAAGGCTGTAAGCGAGGTCCGCGGGCGCGGGAGACGGGCGCCGGCGAAGCTTGCCGCGAGGGGCGAGGTTGCGGGGCTACGGCCGAGAGGCTGTAGGCAGTGGAGTAGAAGAATCGCGATTCGGCGTTTGCAAACAGCGGAGAGAAGAATCGCGATTCGGCGCTTGCAACCTCCGCGATCCTGCTCGTGCCACCCCCGCGATCTGGCTCGTGCAGGCGGCGGGAAGAAGAAGAGAGCTTCGGCTCGTCACAGTCGGCGGAGAGAAGAACGCTTGGCATTTGCCTCAGAAAAGAACTTAAGGACCTGCTGCCGGATGCACCTGCTCTTGTTCATACGGAGGCTGCTATCGATAGAGGCGTACCCGCCGGAGGTGCGGAAGATGCAAACTTCCGCAAGCAAGGAAAGGGATGAAAGATCTCGTGTTTGCCGTGTCCGAACCCCTCACAAACAAGAAGCTGCTTGTGTGGGTGGAGGATCTAACGACTAGGGAGGCGGCTCTACTGATACCCGATAATATTGATGTCCTCCGTGGAGCAGGGATTAGACGCGCGGCAAGGGGTGGCGTCGCATGGGATGCGCCTCGAGGGGGCAACCGAAGGGGAGAGAGGACGAAACTATTGTCATATTCTGTGCTTGGGAGGCAGGATAGCTCACGTGGGGGAGGTTAGCAAGGTATAGTGGGGCCCATTTTTGACTTTAAGCCACTTCTAGTGGAGTGAAAGGGAACGACTGTCCCAAAGCAATGATGTAAATGAAGTGATTGATTTGATGTAAATGCATGTGGAAGAATGGCTGATCCAAGGTAATCATGAACTTCTGTGTAAGCAATGCAGTCGGTTGGTGCCGGCTTGGTAAACTCTTGGTTTTGAAGTCGGCAGACTGGGTGCCACGGGCTGATATTTGTCGATGTGGAGTTAGCCAAGACTCTTGCTGATCTACTGCACAAAGAAAGGGGGAAGAGAAGCCAAAACTGACGTAACTAACTGCTTGAGACTTTGAGCTGTCAAGGGTGTGACAAACCGAGAGCTACTGATCATACTAACTGACTCAGCTGTCAAAGTGCTTGAAGGGTAGAGTCAGTTAGAGTGCTGATTGAGTCTTATCGAGTCAGAGAGAGTATTGGCTGAACTGAATAAGTCAGGGAGAGTCAGTGAGCGTTCCACCGGCTGAGCTGACTGGGTGAATGACTGAGCAGAGTCTCTGCATGAATGAAGTTGAAGCCGAGATGGCGGCAGAAAGACCGATAGGATAGCTGAGAAGCTACGTGCTGAGAAGCAGAATAGAGTGCTGACTGCTCTCATATTCTGAGTGAGCTAATGAAGCTGAGAGGGCTACTGAGTACTCAGATCCTGAGTGAACTGTCGAGCAAAATCGCTGAGCAGAGAACTGATGTGAGTTGACTCCATGCCTGTAGTAAATAACGAATTGCATGTGAACATGTTTACAAGTTCATGAATCAAATATTGTTTAATTCGATTTCGACTCATTAATTTAATCGAACAAGTTTGAATGAATTTCTTTTTAAATTGAGATCCAAATAGTTCACGAGTAGCTTAACTTATTTACCCATCATGACTGTACGGAATTGTCCAAGATTCTTTTGTATACTTTTTATTATCTTTGGATAGTTTGTATGCTTGAGTTTGTATTAGCTCCATGGTGTAAATAATACAGTGTTTTCCCATTTCTTTTATTTCTTTTATGAAAATTCTTTTCATGTGAATGCTAAAATGCGTGTGTTATGTGTTCTCTTCCATCCCAATCATATGACGAATTTGGTTTGTTGAACAAATATATAAAAATATTTTTTAAAAATAAATTAAGATATTGGATATTGAAGAATATAATTATAAATATTTTTAGTATTTTTTAATTCAATAAAGAATATTGAATTTTTATCTAGAAATGAAAAAAAACACACCAAATAAATTATTCTTTTTCTTTTTCTTTTTCTTAGGGATTTCTTTTCACTTTGCATTTTTTTTCTTTCCTCAATCCACGCCTCAAAGAAAAATAGCGAGACGAGGAGAGAGAAATCTATATACTTTCTTTAAATAATTTACTAATTAATTGTAAAACAACTCAAGTCCATATCTAAAAATTTAATTCAATTAAAAATTAGTCAAAATAAATTTAAATTAAATCTAATTTAAATCAATATGACCCTAATTATCATGTTTACTTAATGAGTTTCATCTAAACCTATTAAATATGATGCTCAAAATATAATTCATGAGTGCAACTTATTTTTTCGATTTACCTCCTCACAAATAGTCATAGAGTCAACCATGTGGAACCGCTGAAGTGGCAGACGGATTCCATCTTCTGCAGAAGAGTGCAACTTATTTTATTATCTATTTTTTTAAAAAAATACGATATGAAAATTAAATAGAATAAAAACTCAATATTTAACACAATATGGCACTTAACTTGGTAAACCCCTATTAACTCTTAAAATTAAAATTTATATCTATCCATTTAACTAAATTGGTATCCATTGTGTACCATAATTAGCTGTGAAATGAGTAACACTGTGAGAAACATGATAATATGTCACAGTTATGATGTAGTAGATTTGCTGAAGTAGACAAGGGTCGAATCTCGGTGAAGCCGAGACAATGCTCTCTTTCGTCGTGACCAACTGCAACTTCTCGATTTATTTCCTCATAGATGATCGTGAGGTCGACCGTGTGGGACTGTTGAGGTGCCACCTTTTTACTGAAATGATAATATATCACAAAATTAATGATTAAAAAATTTAATTATTAAATAAAAATTAATTAAAATTTTTAATCATAAATTAATGATAAAAGTCAGTCATTTCGTCATTTTTTTCCATTTTAATTTTGTTATCATATCATTATCAACTAAATTTCAAAATTAGTCTCGATTTTATGACCGATATTTTTAAGACTAAAAAAATAATGATCGATTAAAAATTAGAGTCACTAATATTTTACCTGTATTATTCATTGTGACAACTCACAACCAACTATAATCCCCTCCATTCTCCTGATTCGGTGATGACCCTCTTCCTTCGTCCTCGAACGTATGAGGCGCGTGATGGCACGACACGGGATGGCGTGATCATTGGCTCAGACTTTACACGTAGTGCTGTCAAACGGATTAATTCATGGTGGAATAAATTAATTTATCAAAAATTCATCATATGATGAGGCAAGATAAGCCGACCCATCGTCTTGGCAGATTGAAAAATTCCTAACCCAAT
This sequence comes from Curcuma longa, assembly GCF_044706935.1. Classification (NCBI taxonomy): domain Eukaryota; kingdom Viridiplantae; phylum Streptophyta; class Magnoliopsida; order Zingiberales; family Zingiberaceae; genus Curcuma; species Curcuma longa. Next base: position 11,712,356 of record NC_133867.1, on the reverse strand, counting down.
TTGAAGCGGTGGGAAATCTCTAATTCAAGACGGGTTATGAGTTAGGTGGATCAACCCACGAGCCCGTCAATATATATATAAATTAAATTTTTTAAATTTAAATTGTGAATTAGGTGGGCCAAACTCACAAAGTCATTGAGTTTTCTACTTTAGTTTTAAATTTTGAAAGAAATTTTTTTCTAAATCCATGAGTCAACCAAAGTCTATTGAGTTTTTCACTTTAGTTTTAAATTTTATAAGAAATTTTTTTATCTCAATTCCCAGGCCAACTCACAGGGATTGCAGGCCTAGTCAGGTCGACCCGCCTAGATCCACCTTAAAATGGGTTAATAAAATTTCAATTCAACTCGCTTAAATTGTTTGATGGATAGGTCAACCCGACGGATCTAATCCAAATTGACTGCTATGTCGCATTGTGCGACCTCCTTGGCCGCATTAAGGTGGCCGCCCTTGGTCACACAATGTGGATGCCACATCTAGATGTCATGGCCACGTGAGGAGACTAGTTGTGGCCACAACATGCAGGCACCCTTGGCCAGGCTTCGAGTGCCCCTAATGTGCCCCCGGGGCATAGCTGAGTTGGTTACGACATAGCAGAGTTACAGAAGAGGGCAAGAGTTCGAATCCTGGCGAAATCAATCAATACCCTCCTGCGTCGTGACCAACTACAGTTTCTCGATTTACCTCCTCACAAATAGTCGTGGAACTGACCGTATGAGGGCCGCTAAGGTGGTGGATTCCACTTTTATGCAGAAGAGTACCTATAATGTGATCGCTCATGGCCCCCTCCAAGTGCCCTTGGTCAAGGGCTCTTAGTGCCCTAGTGTGTCTGCCCCTAGTTAGGGTCTTTGAGTGCTTGTGGTGCTTGTGGCACATGAGGTGGTTGCTTGTGTTCGTGTGAGAAAATATCATAATTTAGTTGTGTGTGCTCGTAACCCATCCCTTCCTCATGAGTATCTAAAATCACATAGATATTAAATGATATAATATTTAACTACAATGAAAATTGATGGTATCCAAGGTTCTTTCTAGAGCACCTGCCTCACTTCTTGACTTGGCAGATTTATTTCCTGAGCACTTCCAACTTGTTAGTCTCCTTCCTCAAGCACATAGCCTTTGTCTAACAACATCTCATTCAAACTTAGGAATGCCACTCGGGAAGGCCACTCGGGATCTGTCGAACACTCAATGTTCGTCCAGCAACGACCTCATTCAGGCTTAGGAAGGCCACTAGAGATCTGCACTCCGATCCTGAGCATTTGGTGTTCGTTCAACAATGACTCCATTTGGGCTCAGGAAAGCCACTCGGGATCCACATTTCCGAGCACTCAGCATTTGTCCAGCAACATCCCATTCGAAGTCGTGAAGGTCACTTAGGATCTACACTCTTGGGCACTCAGCGTTTTTCCAATGACGACCCATTCAGACTCGAGAAATGCATCTTGAAATTCGATATTCAACCAATCTACACTTAGCTAGCCTCAACTTTCGACAAATTGACACTAATTATAAAAAAGCGACTAATGCATAAGGCTTGGAGATTTTGCCCGACCATGTCAACATATGGTTCAACAATTGTCGCCCTCAGTGCCCTAAGCACCCCTCATGCGGACAGTTGATAGGTACACAATATCCTACGTGGAGATTCCGACCGACCATGCCAACATATGGTTCAACAACTATTTCCTCTAGTGCCCTAACTGCCCTTAGGTGGAATGTTGGTGGGCATGGGAATCTTACGTGGATATTCTCTTCCGTCGACTATATAGTGGCCGATGAAAGTAAGTAAAGATATGATTTTTTTTTGCATGCAACGACAAGTCTTCTTCACTAAGTACACACTCTCTTGTATCTCTACAAGTCTCATCTCTCGACTCTATTTTGACTTGATTGTCGAAGGGACCATGCTGACAACATTGGCCCCCACTGACTTACTTTGTTTTGCAGGCCACTAACCAACCAAGAGACGGTTGTAGCTTTGATTCTGAAGGCATCAGGAGAGAAGGAGCTAGACACCATCAAAAATTATTACTACTATCAACAATCCTTGATAATATTATCAAATAACTAACTAAAAGGCATTTGGACTGGTTTTGAGATAACGTGATAAATGAATGTTCATGACCCATGAAGTTGAGTATCCGTAGTACCACCATGGATTTATTAAATTTTAACTAGAACTCAATTAAGCGTTAGAAAAAAAGAAAAGTGATGTATTTTATGATTAGTAAAACTCGCTTTTCAATAATTATATAACAATTTTCCAACGGGCACACTTGGGTTTCAAAATTTTTCAAACGATGAACTATAATTCCATATTTTTCAAGGAGTGTATTTTCTTTTCTAACATACTCCTTTTATTAAAAAATATAAAAAACAAATATCTCGCACGATTTGTCAAATGATATTCTACTGGACCACATGGGGTACTCTACTTGACCACATGGCGGCCTTGACCACTTGGCTAGAGTGAGCATGGGGCCTAATTGCTCGATCAAGGCCACCAGAAGGCTAGGACCATGATCGTGTGGTCAGGCGACCTGGCCTGCTTGCTTGACTACACGATTAGATTGTGAGGTCAGGCGACCCGCCTGATTGTTTGATCATGTGATCAGGCTGAGTGATTGTGACAGTGTTGCCAGATCAAGCAACTGCGTGGGCGATCTGGTCGAGCAACGAAATAATTTTTTTATATTTTTTATTAAAAAAATTACTTTGGAAAAAATGAATTTTAAGAAATATAAAAGTATGATGCATTTTTTAGAAATTCTAAAACTTGGGGCCTTTGAGAAAATGTCGATTATATAATATAGTTTGATATCTAATTAAGATTTAATTAAACACCGCCTGACACGGTAATAAAATAAAGTAGCATATACTGACTGATCAATGTTTCTTCTTAAATATTTAATATATTGATATTCAAACCTGATCTTTGTCGGATATCTACATATTACATACCGCTATTCCTCTGTCTCTCCCATCCTGATATAATAAATAAATCTTGACTAGGGACAGATCCAGAAATTAAAATTGGGATGGACTTGAACTTAATGAGGTGGATTACACTTTAGAGTTGACTAAATAAAAATTTACATAGAAAATAATACTAATAATAATTAACTAAGCAAGATCCCTCTCTGAGTGTACCTAAGTAATCAAACTCTTTGATTCAACATGAAACTCATCTTCATGGGTTTAGGTACACAAACCTCATTGAGCCTCTAGCAAGCCATGAGGACTACTTACTATTCTAAAAATGATAGTTACCATAAAAGTCGTTTAACAACAAGGCTATTGTGCAACACAATTTCACATTCATCTCATATTATAGCATGCCTCTAGGATCTAGATTAGTATCTTTCCCACTAGAACACACCTCAAATTTCATTTGAAACAATCAAAAACCACTAGAAGGAACTGATGGGAAAGCCTTGAAAAACCGTTTCGGTAGATTCTTGCAGAATAAAAATTTTCCGAAAACGATCTCAAGTTGCCCTCATGGTCGATCAAACGAAGTTTGATCGACTCATTTAGATCATTGGGCTCTTGTGTTTGGTTTACAGGATCCAATATGAAAAGCATAATTTAATTAACGCGGAAACATTAAATTATACCTTTCTTCGGACGGTTGTAAAGGATGAAGTTTGTACCCGAAGACCTCTTGATCTTCTGCTGTATTCCTCTCCTCTTCTCGAACGTTGTGTGGGCAACGATCCTTCGAGAATTTCTCCACCAGAATTCTCCTCTCCGATGGCTTGCTAAACTTTCCTTCCTTCTCTTTGCTTGGAGAAAAGAGAAGAAGAAGAAAGGGTTGGCTGCTGAGAGGGTCTCGGCCACCAAGAGCTATTAACTTCGTGTGTTTTCAACCCTTGGCAAACCTCCTCTTTTATAGCCTAGCTATCTCATAAACTTGGTATGATTTGTTTCATAAATATGGTATGATTTAAATCATAAACTTGGTATAATTATAATCAAATCAAATATTCTTTTCCAGATTTGATTAGAAAAATCATAACCAATTTTGTCTGCGGAAGAGATAAAATTATGATCCTAATCAAATCAAATCTCATCCAGATTTGATTCTAATCAAATCAATTCTAATTATATAGATTTGATTTCTAATCAAATCACATTCAGATTTGATTCTAATCAAATCAAATCTCATCAAGATTTGATTCTTATCAAATCAAATCTCATCTAGATTTGATTAGAAAAATCATAATTAATTTTATCATTATTTTTTATGTTAGTGCAGTAGGTATGGATTCATAACTGTTACACAATTATAATAGTTACGATTTCATATAACAGTTGCTATAACTATACAATTATATAGTAATTATGATTTTGTAGCTGTTATATATAAAATACTGACTAGTATTGATAAAAATAAACTAACTATATATCTATATTATAACTGATATAATATGATGTTGATTTATATTGACTAGGGGTGAGCAGTACCCGCCCGGCCCGCTAAACCCGCCCGCCACCTGCATCTGGAACCCGCCAATCCGCAGGTTTAAAAAAAATTAAAAATAAAAATGGATAGAAAATTGACAAACCCGCTTGTACACGGGCGGGTTTCGGATTTTAATTTTAAAATCTGACTAAACCCGACCCGCCCGCCTATTTATATACAAATAATAAAATATATGTATACATATATTAAAAATGATTTGTTTAATAATAGATAAGGACAAAAAAGAGGGGTTTCCAGCAAACCCATTCTCATACTTCGACACTTTCCTCTCTCCCAACTTTCAAGCTTCAGGAGTCAAGAATAAAGGGTTTCAAGTATGTAATTTTCACTCTTTAGTTTCAAGTTTCAAGTTTCAAGTTTCAACTTTTCACTAGTTATGTGGAATTTCGGGTATTTTCTCTAACTCTTCTCCTGGAACAAAACATTGATTCGATTCATCCAAGCTCCTGGATTGACAAGGAGTGGAATTTGCAAAAATGAATTGTGAGCTTTTGTGTCATTTCTGACCATAAAGCTAAGACAATTTGTAAAATGCTTGAGAGTTGCTTATTAGAATGGGGAATAGAGAAGTTGTTGGCCATTACAGTGGACAATGCTGCAACAAATGGAGCTGCTATGAAACATTTGAGGAAAAAAATGACCAGCTGGAAGTTTTCAGTTTTGAGCAATGAGTTCTTGCATTTGCGACGGGGTGAGCAGTACCCGCCCGGCCCGCTAAACCCGCCCGCCAATCCGCCCGTCCGCCGACACCCGCCACCCGCCGAATTTGATGCGAAAAAAAAATCGAGTTGGGTTTAAATTTTATTAACCCGCCAATGGTGGGTCGGGTGGGAAAATTGCACGAACCCGTCCGACCCGCCCGCTTGCTCAGCCCTAATATTGACTAGTATTGATCAGAAATTAAACATCTATATTATAAGAGCTATGAACTGTAATTACTATAACATAGTATTATTAGTACTGATCAGAATTAAAATACTACTATAATATAATATTGATCAGTATTGATAACAGATGAAATACTCATAATTATACTAACATCGATACAATATAATTTATTTATGTTGATTAAAGTTGAAGTATTTATATTATACACTACAAAAATTACATGATTTAGCGACGGAAATAGAGACGGAAATAAATTTCCGTCGCTATTTTAGAGACGGAAATTTATTTCCGTCTCTAAAATAGCGACGGAAATATATTTCCGTCGCTATTGGTTGATATTAGCGACGGAAATATATTTCTGTCTCTATTTCCGTCATCGAAACCCTAATTTAGCGACGGAATTATGAATTCCGTCTCTATTTTAGAGACGGAAATTTAATTCCGTCGCTAAATAGAGACGGAAATTTAATTCCGTCGCTATTTTAGAGACGGAAATTTAATTCCGTCGCTAAATAGAGACGGAAATTAAATTCCGTCGCTAAATAGCGACGGAATTAAATTCCGTCGCTAAATAGCGACGGAATTAAATTTCCGTCTCTATTTAGCGACGGAATTAAATTTCCGTCTCTAAAATAGCGACGGAATTAAATTTCCGTCTCTATTTAGCGACGGAATTAAATTTCCGTCTCTAAAATAGCGACGGAATTAAATTTCCGTCGCTAAATTTAAAATTATTTTATTAAATTTTTGGAATTAATTTCAAATTTTTTGAATTTAATTTTAAATGTTCTTGGTAATTTTAAATTAATTTATTAAAATTAAAATATTCAATTTATATTGATAATTATCAATTTTATCCTCTCCTCCGGCGACAGGTGATAACTCTCCTCCGATCGCATTCTCTCCCTCCGGCAATCAGTGATTTCTCTCCCCCGCGCTCCGCTCGCGTTCTCTCCCTCCGGCGACCGGTAAGTTCTCTCCTCTGCTGCTTCGCCCGGCTGCAACCTGCTCCTTCTTCCCTCCGGCGATCTGATTCCCGCTCAACCTTCTCCCTCTTCCCTGCTGCAGAATCTCGGCTGCTCCCTTTCCCGACTGGTTCTCCCACCTGCTCCCTTTCCTGGCTGCTTGCTCCCTTTCCCGTCAGCTTCTCCCGGCTGCTTCCTCTCCTCGGCTGCTTCTCTCGGCTGCTCCCTCTCCTCGGCTGCTTCTCCCAGCTATGATTCTCCCGGTGCTCAATTTCTTTCCGAAGGTAACCATAACAATCGTAATTACAAGTATAGCTGGATTTGGATTTTAACACTAGATGCATAAGTAGAATATGTTTTGAAATTATAGGCACATGTACAACTATATTTGGTCTTCCATCAACAATATTTTGGTTAGCTTGGATAGATTAACAACAACCGGAAGCAAGTTTGTATAGCCAGCTATATAACCAAGTTGGATTCAGGTAGACTGAAGTTTTGGATAGATCAAAAAACATCTGAAGTGGAATTGAAATAGGTGGTTGCGTATAGAACAAATCAAGGTAGGGGAAGAAATGGAGAACCAAACAAAAACAATATCTATTGGTTTCTTACCAGTGCTACCAAACAATGGCAGCATAATGAACCTTTTGAAAATGAGGAGAAAAAGTAATAGAAATACCATTCATGAGTCAAGATCCGTGGCAGCTCTTATGATCCATATAGTAATATCTTTAGTCCTAAAGCAATAAGCAATAAGTAATATCCGTGGCAGCTCTTATGATCAAGAAGGTGAAGCAATTCTAATTAAATGTTAAATTTTTACCATAGTATAATATCAGTATGATTTTTTAGTATATACCATGGAGTAAGAACTGAGGGTCGACTTATCTTATGCATGCATAAACCATGGAGTAGGAACCGAGAGGTCGAAAACAGTTAAATCATGATGCCTTCTGCTCTTGTCTTATTTTGTTACTGCACTTGAATGGGAGTAGAAAAAAAACTCATGTGATGGCAAGTAGTAGAAAAAAAACTGGATATGGAAAATTTTTGTAGGATCTTCTGATTTAGGCTAAATATGCTTATGGAAAATTTTCATATTTAGGGCTAAATAGGCTACAGATTTAGGGTTATTACTAAGTTTTTGTGACTACAAATTTAGGCTAGATCAGGCTTATGGAAAATTAAATTGATTACGAATGACACTATAAAATAGATATGTGACTTAACTGTGCTAATGAACATGATCAAAAGATATGTAATCATATTCCTCGTCTCGAATATGATCACACACACAAGAGGATGAATAAAGATCACACATTTGTGCAAATTCAATTGTGCATGCTTACCTCATCCTCAGCGTTCAATTTAACATATCATTTATATGTAATTTAAAATTTATCTTCGCAGAAGGTTACAATGTATATGAATAAATCTTGGATGTACAATAGATTAGAGATGGATTTATCCGAGCCGAATTTTATTCTGGAGTTGAAGAGTTTGTAAACTTTGTTAAGAGTCATCCAGAATGCATGAATGGTACAGAGTTACGGTGTCCGTGCAATCATTGCAAATGCAGAAATAAAGCTTTCCGTGATGAGGATACCGTCAAATTGCATATCTGTAAAAATGATTTTGTTCCAAACTACTACAATTGGTATTGTCACGGGGAGCCTTATGTTTCAGAACGAATTGGAACTTCGGCTGCTTCTTCATCTGGCACAACTGTTTTAGATGAATCAACATCTAGTGATCAGATGATGCAATCAATGGTTTATGACGCTATTAATGCAGTTGATCCATCTAATGTAGATGAACTACCAACACCTGCAGTCCAGCAACTATATGGCATGTTAAAGGCTAGTGAAAGAGAAGTGTGGGAAGGTATTCCATCTGGTCATTCCCAACTATCAGCTACTGCAAGATTATTGAACATCAAAGCTGAACATCATTTCTCAGAACAATGTTACGATGACATTTGTCAATTGATGTCAGAGTTGCTCCCTGCTGATCACCAAATGACTGATAGTTTTTACCGTACAAAGAAATTGGTGAGGGGTTTAGGTTTGCCCGTAGAGAAGATCGATTGTTGTATAAACAATTACATGATATATTGGAATGAAGATAGTGAACTGATTGAATGCAAATGTTATGGTCACCCTCGCTACAAGCATCGTAGTCGCATAGCACAGAAGAAAAAGAAAAATATTGCATGGAATGTTATGTATTATTTTCTCTTGACTGCTAGACTTCAACGCTTGTATGCATCTGCCGCCACAGCTTTCCACATGAGTTGGCATCATCAGCATATGCACGAAGGAGGTATAATGTGTCCTCCTACTTGTTGGGAGATTTTTACAAAGACACACAAGTCCAAAGATGACACTTTTATTGATGCTCGCTCGCATGCATTAGACGTAAGAAAATAATTTTTAAATTTATTTCACATTTTACCGCCATGTAATTCTTATTTTTAATCTTAAAATTTATAATAATTTAATTTTCAACAGGCTGAATATTCTGCTAGAGTTGTACAGGCGTCTACGCCTACAGTTGAGGGAGGAAAGAGGCAGGAGCTCTCAACCGACCAGTTGAATGAAATCTACTATGATGTGGTCGGTGGGAGGAAGAAGAGCTCCAGCCTCTACGGTCTAGGGTCCCAGGCGAGAGTCGTATATGATCGTGTGATGGCCCCTAGAGCCAGGGGTCGTCCCACTGGATCTTCTTCTACGATTGAAGTCCTACAAAAAGAAAATCAAGAATTAAAGGATCGACTCGCCGTATTAGAGGGGCAGCAAGATGGACTCGCCGTTTTAGAGGCGTAGGCAAAAAGTCAAGCTCGGCTTGGGCGGCAGATGGCGGCCTTCATGGAGGCCTTCGGCCAGACGCCATCGCAGCCTGCTTTTGATGCGCTACGAGCTGCGATGCAAGATGCGGACCCTGATACGGAGACTCAGGACCCTAATGCTCCTGATCAGTAGCTGTCTGCAAGGTAGGTTAGCATTTCTATTACGTCGCTAATTTTTTTAAAGTTATTACTTGTAAGCATTCATTTTCAAATAGGTTGTTATAATTAAATTATTACTAACCTATTTTTATTGTTTTTTTGTAGGATCTTCTCTTTTGGCTGGGCTCGTTTAGATAAGTTTTTTATATATTATTGTATTTTGACATTAGATACAGTATCAGTGTATCTACAGATTTGTATTGTATTCAGATATTATTGTATTCAGATTGTATTACTGTTGTAATGTGATGTATTTTGATATGTGGTGTATTCAGATTAATGTGATGTATTTTGATATGTTATATCTAGAGATTCTTGGTATGATTGTATTATTGTATCTAGAGATTTTGATATATAAACAGGAAATTCAGAAAAACAAAAAAAAGTATATAAAAAAATAAATTATTAGCGACAGAATTTATCATTCCGTCGCTAATAAACAATTTTTTTAAAAATTTTTTTCTTAAAATTTAGCGATGAAATTTTAATTTCCGTCGCTACTTTGCGACGGAATTAAACATTCCGTCGCTAATAAGTAGCGACGGAATTAAACATTCCGTCGCTAATTTGCGACGGAATTTTTAATTCCGTCGCTAATCAACGTTTATTTTTTTTTTATTGTTGATAAATTAATAGCGACGGAATTTATAATTCCGTCGCTAATTAGCGACGGAATATATATATACCGTCGCTAAATAGAGACGGAATTATAATTTCTGTCGCTATTAATTAGCGACGGAAATATTATACCGTCGCTAATTTTAGTGATGGAATTATAAATTCCGTCGCTAATTAGCGACGGAATTTATTTTCCGTCGCTAAGGTGACGTCAGCGACGGATTTTTCTGCGACGGTCGATTTCCGTCGCTAATCGATCGTTAACCTCGATTAGCGATCGAATAGCGACGGAAATGATCCGTCGCTATTTACCTTTATATTTGTAGTGGCTCTTGGCAGTCCATGATTGGTTATGAAATCCTGGCTAGTTCAATCGTCCGCACGCAAAATCACAATCAAGCGCTTGTGAAATCACGGACTAGTCACGGTAGTTCCATGAAGTACCCACTAGCCAGTTGATTAGAAGATGACATATTTATTATAATAGAATAAGAGATTAATTCTAGATAGACAGACACATGTCCTCCAACAAAAAAAAACTCCTCTCACTTTTTAGTTATTTGATATCAATTATAAATTAATTTCATAATTTATCTTCTTTTATGTAATTTAAGAAATATTGAACTGTGAGAAATATTTGAGATGAACGTAGTCATATTTTCCTACAACAGACGGGTCATGATATGATTGCTTGGATATAGTAGAAATATGCATGTGTTGACCTACAATCAATCTATCCTTTTACTCAATCAAAAATATAATGAATTGAATAAAATAAACGACGCGTGTTTTCCCTGCTGACTAAAGAAAGACGTTTTTAAAGCTACCATGAGTTGCACGCGCTGCATGCATGCTCTGATCATGCTCAAAACCATACAATAAGAAAGGAAGATGATTAGTTAATTAGTTAGATGCCCACCACATGCACCCTCTCAGTCAACTATTCACATGCACCACCACCACCTCCAAGAACAATGCAGTTGGCTTCCAAAATTAAAATTCAGTGAAATAAAATTAAACTCAAACAAAACATATTTATTTAATTTAGCACCACAACAGTTTCTCTTTTTATTTTCCTCCCTTTATTTTGTTTATTATATAAAAATATTCTTGCTACGATCATCCATGAATCACTACTTTAATTTAGTACTTTAAACACGAGCAAACCATGCACAAAACCAAGGTTGCCTTCAAAGTCTTCATCAACAACAACTTGCACTCGACGCCTTCCCATTTTTGTTTTACGTGGCCTTTTCATTTCCCTAATTATTATATATATATTGTCAATATATATAAATCAATTCACGAGCGATGGCGATGCAGAAGACATGGCCCGAGAAAATGGAGCTGTCATCTATTATTGTACTTGTTGTCTCCGTTGTTTGACGTCAACGGTGGTTGTGCCAAAGATTTTATTTTCAAAAAAATATATATAATTAGAATAAATTGATTTATGAGATAAAAAATATACTAGGATGATGTTTTAATTTTTTTAAACTAAGGTATTTTTTTATCAATGATAAAGGTGGACGTTTACATTTTACCCGATCCATTTCTTATTTGAGTTGAATCTATTCTTTCGAGGTTGTTGCCATAAATCAAGGGACAATCATGAGAAGACAAAATAAGGATGGTCATGGATGATGAATTAATCGATTTTGTTCATGTGAGTGTAAATTGATTTGATTTTGCAATAGATTTTATGTAATCCGCCACTCCAACGATCTTATACGATCGACTTTACGATCATCTATGAGGGGATAAATCAAAAAGCTGAAGTTGGTCATGACGAAGGAGGATACCGAGATTCGATCATTGTCTAGCTATTTCAACAACTCTGTTCCATTGTAACCAACTCAACTATGTTCCGAAGTCAAATTTTTTAATAGACAAACATGAAAATTTTTGATAAATTAGAATCCTAGTTGAAAATAAAAATATTTAAAGTTTTTTAAAAAAAATATATTTATCGTAATTTATTCCGTGCACCAGGAGAAGGAAAATAAATATATACGGTTCTGAATTACATGATTATAATTATTTAACCAATTGTATATATTTTTATAATAATCTTCAAACTATGAACCGGACGTCCCTTTTTATTTTTATTTTTTATCAAAATAACTTTCCACCCCACCCACTGGTTTCCTTGTAAAATTATAGGGAAGCCCTTAGTGTATTGTTTGGTCAGTTTTAATTTTTTAACGGATATATTTCGATTTTTTTACTGATTGATTTTAAGTTTAAAATCTTGATCAGACGGATTTGACATATTCAAATAATATTTATATTATAATAATTATAGTTTTATAGCAACTACAATATGTATTTGATATGTTTAAAATTATTAATATTATAACAGCTACGATTTTATAATTGATATAACTTGAATTTAACATATTCACCTAACATTCACATTATAACAATTATAAAATCATAATTGCTATAATTCAGATTTCTTGTTAACATTCATGTTGTAGTAACTATGAAATCATAACTACTATAATATTATAGTAGTTGTAGTTTCATAATTACCATAACGCAGACTTATCTCTAGTCAACTATTTATGATTTAAACTTAAAATCAATATATCAAAAAATCAAAATCGACCAAATAATTATTTTATAATAGTAGGACAACTGTGTAATTTTAAAGCAAGGGTTGATGGGGTAGAATGTTCTTTACCATTATTTATGTGGCAAAAATATAAATAAGGATAAAACGTTTGGTGTTATATGATATTGGGCGTTCTTTGATAATAATGAAAGTAGAGATGTTTTTTAAGGATTATAAGGACGAAGAAGGCTTTTTTTATTATTGCATTAAAATTCATGAAAACAAAAAAATAAATCTATTTCTATCTAAGCGTGAGCGTTGCGTCCAATCAAACGTCGTTGAGGACGACTTCTCCGTGATTCGGGAACAAAAACACATAATTTAATATTTCAAATCATTGGACTCCACCTTATTTATTTTTTCTCCATCATCAAATTTTATCACCCCATAAAATACTAATACAATTTATTACATTTTATCTCTAAAATAACTATTATTTAAATTTCTACAACAATATTGAACCAGAATAATGTTTAATAAAATTTATGATGAGTGCAGTGTTGACTTTTTTTATTATAAATAATTAAGGTGTTTTTTTACAATAACAAAAAAACGAGTTGTCCTCATAGAAAATACAGCCTCATGATAAAATTATAATTTTAATTAATTTTGTGACTAATTAATCTATTGATTAAAATATTAGTTAATTGCTTCTTAACTAATCCACGATGAAGATTATTCTTCCTTTAAATTGCCGTGTCAAATGCCAAGCCACTTAAAAATTCATTTTTAATCAAGGTGCACAAATCATATATAAAATTAACTCTAAATTACTTGTTGTTTATAGAAAAATGAGAAGACTAAACATTTTATTTAAAATATTTTTTATTTAAATTTTACGAAAGAGCATTTTGTTATTTTAAAACTATAGATGGTATTCCTGCGAATGAATAAGTGATAAGGGGCAGAGTGAAATTTTCACCATATTCGTCTTTATGTACTTTTTCTCAAAATAGTAACAGCAGAGCACAAGGGAAGCTGATCGGCGCAACCTCCATCCTTCCCCTTCCCTGCTTCCCTCTCTATATATTCTGGATCCCCCGATCGCCTCTCTCCTCTGGCGCTCTCCGAACTGCGACGTTTCGAGCTCTTTTGGGCGATCGATCGAAGCGGAGTCGAGGTAGATGGTGAAGGAGGGAAAGGAGTGAGAGTGGAGAAGCAATAGCAGAATGCCGCCGTTTCTGTCCAAGTACGTGGTTGGGCGGACGCTGGGCGAGGGCAACTTCGGGAAGGTCAAGTACGCGAGGCACGTCGAGACCGGCCGCTCCTTCGCCATCAAGATCCTCGACCGCAAGCGCATCCAATCGCTCGACCTCCACGAGCAGGTTAGTTCCATTTCGATCCCGTTTGCTTTGATCGATCGAGCAATTCATCGGCCATCTTTGCGTGCCGGATGCCGCCGATTTGATTCGTTAAACGTGGGAACAGATCAAGAGGGAGATCGGTACCTTGAAGCTTCTCAAGCACCCAAACGTCGTCCGCCTGTATGAGGTCAGTTACTTGCTTCGCCTTCTTCCTCCTACTCGATCGATCGCTGCTCGTTTTCTTACTCCATTTTAGATTTCGTTTAGGGATTTAATGAACTAACAAGTTCGGTTTCATTCGATCGTGTCGATTGCAATTGGGCGGTTATTTTTTTGGCGTGGATAATTACATGTCTTAAGAAAGGAATCTCGGCGGCTGTTTTCGTGTGGGCTTGGGTTTTGGGGAAAATTTTCATTATTTTTAGACAACCCGCTGGATTAATGCACGGCGTTGATTGGCCACGTTCCTCCGGTCCCCTTGGCAGGGCTGTCCCCCAGCGAAGCCAGTGGTTTCGAGATGCCTGGGCCTGGCCGCCTACGATCATTGCGAGCCATGGATGATGGAACCGAGTCACCGACTCCTTTTACCGGCGGCTCCCCGCGTCCCACGTTCGGCGCGGCCGATGCCACTCCAGTGGTCCATCGTGGCGTCTCTGCTACGTGGTCTGTCGGGTATCAGAAGCGCAGTAGCTGTTGAGTAATATAGTCACGTGCCCTCGTTCACGACGCCATGTTGCTTATCTGAACTGCTTTTGACATTCAATTCCAGATATTCTTTTTGGTAACATTATTGTCTTCGGCATAAAATTAGGCTTGTCTCACACAATTGAATCATTTATAAAAAAATAAATTGAGAAACTGCAAACCTCAATTATTACTTGACTTCGTCATAATTCAAATCCTTGCTCTCTTCTGCAAGTTGCATGGAAAGTATTATTTTCGTTTAGGCTTGTAGAATCATCAATAACCTCAATTATTTAGTAACAATAGTTGCATGCAAGGTCTTTTGGTTAAAATTTAAGCATTTATTCGCATTCAATATATTGTGTAGTCGGTTTTATGTTTAAGGCCTAAAAATAAATATATTGTGGTGTAGAATATCTTGAGCCTCAATTTCACTGAAACAGATACGTCTTAGAAAGTTCTAAAATGAAAATAGATTTCTCAGGAAAGGAGAAAACAGTGTCAGTGGAGACGAATTTTAAAAAGATATTTTTCATCTTTTAGTTTTTCATAATTTATGGTCGTTTGACAGGTGTCCGCTAGCAAAACCAAGATTTATATGGTCCTGGAATACGTAAATGGTGGCGAATTGTTCGACATAATTGTAAGGATCTTCGACTTGTGATATTAGGTTCTTGATTATCAGAATGCAGGGTTCCTAAAGATGGCACCTGCTAATCTTATCTGTTGAAGCCTTCGAAGGGAAAACTTTCTGAAAAGCAAGGACGAAAGCTTTTTCAACAGTTGATTGATGCGATTAGCTATTGCCATGATATGGGTGTTTACCACAGAGATCTAAAGGTATGGTTGAATAACTATGACATGTCAAGTTGCACCATAGAACATGATTATGAGATGCAAGCTACAAGGGTTCTTCACTTGTAAGATTTATTGACATTTCCTTATTCACAGCCGCAAAATGTACTTGTAGATGCAAAGAGAAACATAAAGATATCAGATTTCGGCCTCAGTGCTTTACCTCAGCATCTAGGGGTGTGTCATTCAATTTTTCAAATGAAACAAAACCCAGAGCAATCTATCTATCAACGTACAGTTTGGCTAATGTTTTCGTTTGTGTATCAGAATGACGGCTTGCTGCACACAACATGTGGAAGCCCATATTACATTGCTCCTGAGGTACATATTCCTTCCAATAATGAGATCATTTTTGTTATCTTTGCGTGTCTCAAGAGCTGTCATGATCAATGCAAACTAGGTTCTGTCCAACCGAGGTTATGATGGTGCAAGATCAGATATATGGTCGTGTGGTGTCATTTTGTATGAACTTCTCACAGGTGGTCTTCCTTTTGATGATAGAAATCTTGCTGTTCTATATCACAAGGTAAGTTTGAGAAGGATAAAATGATACAATGGGGGACCAAGTTACTTTTGGTTCATCCTAATGTGTCTTGTTTGTTCAGATATCTAGAGGAGACACCAAGATTCCCATGTGGCTCTCTCCTGGTGCTCAAAATATACTAAGAAGAATACTTGATCCAAATCCTATAACTCGGATAAATGCAGCAGGGATCAAGGCAGATGAATGGTTCAAGCAAGATTATGTACCAGCCGTCCCGAATGATGACTACAACGATGAGGAGATAAGCCTTCATAACTCTGTTCCAAGTAAAGAGGTAAACTTTGTTTATCTAACTGAAACGGAAGTAAAGATTGCTGAAAGGATCTTGAGATATAACTAATCTTTGTTTCTCTACCATTTGTATGTTTGCAGCACAATGCGGCAGATGAAAATGCAACCTCACCTAGCCATATTAATGCATTTCAGTTGATTGGAATGTCTTCATCACTTGATCTTTCTGGGTTTTTTGAGAAAGAGGTAAGGATGTTAATACTATAAATGAATTTTGTTAAGGAACAATCAGCTGGAGTTGTGTGGATGATGAACACTCTGTCGCTTGTTTGCTATTACAGGATGTCTCAGACAGGAAAATCAGATTTACATCAAACTATTCACCTAATGTTCTGTTTGATCGTATAGCGGACATTGTCAGACAAATGGGCCTTCAGATTCAGAAGGCACCTGGAAAAGTTAGTCCTATTCTGGATATTCGTCAAATTTCCATTTTAAAACGACAGCTTATTGTTCTTATCCATTGCCAGTTGAAGGTGCTTCAGAAGCTGGACTCCAAGAAGCCAAAGAACACTGGATCACTCTGCGTTTGGATAGAGGTAATTTGATACAGGAGTTAGATAGTAAACTAGTCCATTATCTAATTCAAACAAGGCATCACGATTTCCTGTGTGCAGGCGTTCGAGCTCAACCCATCTCTTTTTCTTGTAGAATTGATGAAATCACAAGGTGATTCTTCATTGTATAGAAAGGTATTGGATTTTACTTGTGATTCAAAATTTTTGAAACTCCCGCACCGATAACCGCTAAGCTCAACTTTCCTGGTTCTTGATTCACAGATGTGCTCAAAGTTATCAGGAGAGTTGGGAGTCGCTAAAGACGAGCAGCTAACAGAGAGACAAATGGTAACAATGGAGGAAGGGGAGGTGCCTTGCTCCGTTGCGACACAGGATAATTATGGGAGGTGAGTAGTATTGTGGAGCGAGGTGAGTAGTATTGTGGAGCGAAAGGGTGTACATAGCAGTAGTAACTTGATGTATGGGACAACCAAGTTTTTTTTACTGGAAAAATGGCACTAGTAATCTCATAAGCAACGCCAATAAGCTATCAAGAGTGACAGAACAAGAACAATATTAATTCTACTTAGTGGGGGCTAAGCAAAAATTAGTGTGTAGTAATTGAATTCAGAATGCTCATGCATCTTGCTTAGATATGAAATCTAAAAACAATAAATACGGGATCAATACCAATAGTCAAGTGATTGTGAAATTATCATTCTTGATAGATAAAAGCACAATGTGCATTACATGTACTAGTGCATCCACTCACAGGTGCGTTGCATTCAGATAATTTTTGCATCACCATAGTTTAGGAGAGCATCTCAAGATTTGCCACTCACACCTATATTTACTTTCTTCTCAGTATCTGGCAAACTGATAGATAATGGCTGCCAACCCGATTGGTGAGGCATAATCCACTTTTTCACATCAGTTGTTGCTTGCAATATCTGAAGAACTTCACCTAAAGCAAGATGATTCAGGCATGATTTTCTAATAGATGTTGCTGCTTGATACCTGCATAAGATTATCATTTTGATTATATAAATGCAAAAGGAAAATCAAGCATATCCATAAAGAAATATATATATATAGATATATTACCTGCTTTGTGATGTCAAAACCGAATTTTTCCCTTCTACTGACGATAGATACTTAAGAACTGCATCCCAAGTAGCCTTGGGATGTTTTGCATAAATATCCATAGTATTGACCCATTTCCAGAGTGCAATATCTTTTCCTACATAGAAAGACAATTTACCACCCAACATATGCTTCACAACATGTTTATGTTGGATAGCATAATCTAAGGCTGTCTTAATGTCAAAAGTTTGGATATTCATTTCACCATATCGAATACAATCGACTATATTTGCTTCCGTCGGGATCATTTTGTTGGCTTTTAAGATTTTCAAAGCCTTTAAAATATTCTGGACCTCGGAAGTTGGCACATGAGACCCTGGGTTTGGGAGTCCATCTTGAGACATAGATTTATCTGTTATGGGTGGAAGTGTAGGCAGAGGTGGAGCTAGAGGTCTGTTCATATGTTCAGAAGTCCGAGAGCCATTTTTATTACCACCCTTGGAACATTCTGATGGACTAGGCCTACCCTTTTCAGACAGGCTTACAGGACCAACTGATGAATTGAATGGACCACTAGGATGGCACGGCGGGCGACTATAATGGTTCAAGGTAGTATAGTTGTAGTTTAGAGAATTTGTCGAAGATGAATTCCCAGGTTGACTTTTTGGCTGCGGAGGCAATAAATCACTTGATTTTAGTAGCTGAGGCCGATGTGATTTGTGGTTACTAGGAAAGGTATTTCCATGTTCTAGGGCAAAATCAGGCCTAGGTGTTGCAGAATCTGCTACATGGCCACTAGAAGAGTTGGGCCAATTTCCTACCTTAAAAGGCATTACTTCAGAAGGCTGAGAAGGTGGCTCTGCAATTGATGACTGGGGAAAAAGACTAGTATTCTTCACTTTGGAACTGTCCTGGAATTCACTACTAGGTATACTAAATTGTTGACTACTAACATGAGAAGGAAGGGCTAAACTTGCCAGCGACTGGTTGTTGGCTGTGCGTGGTGTCAAGGCTATACCACTAGTTGACTGGATAGGATTTGATTGCTTCCTTTGTTTCCATTTTGTGCGATTATCAACTTTGGCATCGGCAGAATAGCCATTAGCTGTATCTTCAATGACTGGATTACCGATCGAGGCACTGTTAGCATAAGGCAACACAGGCAATGGCAGACCACCAGCCACAAGGTCCTTCCAGTACCAGACATTCTTTGCTGCTGCAACAAGGGCTTGTGAGACATTTGGTGGTTGGGCAAGAAGAATGTTGTATCTCCGAAAACTAAGTTGGTGGAGTGCATTCGAGAAGTCACGATCACCAGATATTAACAAGTAGTTCGCAGGAGGTGGATTATCAACTGCCCAAAGTAACATGTCGACCAAGATCTTCTTATCGCTTGCATCTTTGACGCCTGCGTAATGAAGACCAGGGTAAACGTATAAAATGACTGCAAACAAACCTTCTGAAACTACTCAACTATAGTGAATCATCCCTGTAAGTACTTTAACTATAGAAAGAAACACAGCTCTTGAAATAAAACAATTGAGAAAATTCAAAAAGCCTTTATACTTATCTACTTTGGATTGGATTAAGATAAACACAGGATATAAAGTAATCCTATATTTCCTCCATAAATCTGCTGATAACATATATCACAACATACATAAAGAGTCATTTGAACAATGATGATTGCTAGATTAGTGGTAGTGTGATTATTAGCAACAAAAGCAAAGTGGGAGTTGGTGATTGATTAGGCAGGATAATGTTTATAAATTAGGTATGACAAATGACCAAGAATCATGACATCATGAGCAACTATTCATCGAAAAGAACATGTCAACAAACCCAAAAAAAAAAGAAGAAGAAGAGATTCAACTTCTACCAGAATAATCTGACAAGTTAGAACATGTATGAAACAAATCGACTTAGTTTTCATTCACTATGCCTAACGGGAACAAAGCAGGTTCTTGCATAGGTAAACGGAGCGTACCATAAAAAGTAAAACATCAAGAAACTTTACCAGCAGGGACGTGGTTAAGAGCGATGCCGGTGCTGTTCAGCGCTTGCTGCACGGGCTGGGCGATCCCGCTCGTGTCTCCGAAGGCAGAGATTGAGACGGGGCCGCGGTATCCCACCATCGCCAACGCTGAGCTTATGTTCTGGGCGATCAGGTTCGGATCGCATGCCCTTGGGACCTGGCAGTTCTCGATATCCCACCACACCGACGTCCTCACAGTGGCATACTCATCCTCCGCCACCGGGCCGGTCGCCGCAGATCCGCTGCCCCCTCCCATCGCCTATCCCTTCCTCTCTAGGTTCCCGCGAGCATCAAAGGCTTCCGGCGGCCATCTCGCTCTCGCTCTGCAGTGGGCGGGGGGGGCTTTATTATTGGTTTATCGATCTCAGAAATTGACCGCCGAGGTCTCTAGACGCGGACTTGGGAAGGGCACAGGTTTCGGATTAGATGTTCTGTAATAGGTACGAAACGATGTTCCAAGCCAATTGAAATTGAATTTTGTGGTTTCATAAGGCAGCGCGTATCCGTGACACGTCATTGGCTGTCTGCTGTGTGGCAAATTGGAAGATGAAACGACGTGGGTGTGGATGCGAGAAAATTGAGGCTGCTGTCCGCACAGAAAGGTTCTGTGCCCTTTATTCTAACGACGTGGAAGATGAAACGACGTGGGGTAGTAGAGGCACCATCGGCCCACATGGGAACTTCCTTTTGCCCCTCCTACTTTATTATTCTGTCTTGCTGTTCTCCTTTTCCACTCAGATGAACCACTTGAAGATGATCCTGCCTTAGCCCCAAAGGAAAAAACTAAACTGTTCCTCTGTTTTATTTTTATGATTATTATTATAAATGGGAAGCCACTATTAATCATTAACAATTATTATTATTATTATTGAATAAATAAAATTTATATATTCATTAGTCTAAAATTTAATATTTAGAAGTGTCACAATCTGGTCGTCTACTCCCGCCAATATCTCGTCTCTACTCATTCTAACTGTAACACCCCCCTCTTTCTTATACTAATAGGGAGACGTTACGTACTTTAAACTTTCCTTAACTTTTACTTATTAAATAAAATCACTCAAATAACTTTTCTTTTTCTGTTTAACATGCGGAAGCAAAAGAAATAAATAACTTTTTAGACATAAAATAAATATTTATTTAATTTCTTGATCTTATTCCGCGGTTCCGTCGACACCACACATCAAACACTTTTCCAGCTGCCTCCTCTTTCCTAAAACTTTTCCTTTTATTTATCTGCAATATGAGGAATGCAAACTATAAGCAACGCTTAGTAAGTACATCATCTAACTCACAAAAACCATAGAAAACTTCGTAATAACTGATGCTATTATATGAAAGAAATGCTGGAAATGACATGAGAAAAACTTATATTATATATAAGTGAAAATAAATAAACATCCTTCTTTGGGCCCAGCGAGGTATCAATGCAGACATCTCTTATATAGGCGAACCTTGTGCCTTGAATTCCTTTTCTTATGGGCGAACCTTGTGCCCGGAATTCATTATGGGCGAACCTTGTGCCCTGGATTCCTTTCCTTGTGGGCGAACCTTGTGCCCGAAATCCCTTATGCCTTGCATTTCTTATGGGCGAACCTTGTGCCCGATACCCGCCTCTTAAAAGTAAAATATCTTTCTTATACTTCTTATATCATGCAATTCTACCATTTACATATGCTTTAACAAAATCCTGCATATACTTTAATAAAATCATACTATGGAAAAACAGAAACAACGGAACTACTCATACTGCAGGTGAGAGATGCACTTACAATATCTTACTTCTTATACCATGCAATTCTACCATATGTTTTAACAAAATCATGCATATGCTTTAACAAAATCATGTTTATGGAAAAACACAGAAAACAACGGAACTACTCATACTGCAGGTGAGAGATGCACTTACAATATCTTACTTCTTATACCATGCAATTCTACCATATGCTTTAACAAAATCATGCATATGCTTTAACAAAATCATGTTTATGGAAAAACACAGAAAACAACGGAACTACTCATACTGCAGGTGAGAGATGCACTTACAATATCTTACTTCTTATACCATGCAATTCTACCATATGCTTTAACAAAATCATGCATATGCTTTAACAAAATCATGTTTATGGAAAAACACAGAAAACAACGGAACTACTCATACTGCAGGTGAGAGATGCACTTACCTTTTGCTCTAATTTCCTTACAATTCTTCCGTTAGGGAAGAAAATCTTCTCGATCTTCTCGGCGATCTTCCTATATCTACGCGTACTTCTCGCGGAGAGGAGCGTCCTTGTAGAAGAAGTTCTCCGGAAATCTTCCTTGTAATCTTAGGGGACGGACTCCTCGTTCTTCGGGTTTGGGGCGCCGAGAGGGAGGAGAAAAGAGGGCGACGGCGTTCTGGGCGAGAGGTGAGGGAAGGGTTTTCGAAGATAATCAAAACCCTCTCTCAAGCCTCCTATTTATATTAAGTGATGCCTAGACCTAATTCGCCGATAAATAAAAATTCGGTTCCTTCTTATTCGGAACAGACTGCTGGGTCGTTTGGTTATTGGAGATATTTTAGAAGTTGTATATTTCTAAAGGTTGCGGGTTCAAATCCTGCCTTGGACGTTTTTCTTCCTATTTATTTTTGCTACTTCCGCTACTCCAAAAATTCCAGAAAAATATTCTAAAATTCTAGAAAAATCATAGAATATTTCTAAAATTATTTTTGAGATTTTTCGGGCGTTACAATCTCCCATCCTTATAAAAGTTTCGTCCTCGAAACTTAGCACAACTCCTGGGTATTTTTAGCTCCTATCTTCTTCACGTTCCTGAGTTGTTTTTTCGAATTTTTGATTCCGTCAATAGCTACCTTAATTGGGTGATTGCATTAATAATTTCTTTAAAGTGAAATCTCATTTTAAATATTTGATTAATTCATCCATTTACAAACTTGAAGAATCATTTTCTTCCTTAAGTCAACTTACAAAGAACCTTACTCTATCTTTATCTTTGCAAGTTGAAGTTAACTCAGCTCTTCTCTTAGTCTTAACCTCATCTCGCTGAGATTGAGGTCATTATTCCGCTCAGTATTAGCACGTCTTCTAGCCATCTCTTTCTATTCATACATGACAAGTAATACCAAAGTAAACTTTTATTCAATTAATACTTCATTATCTTATATACGTATATATATGAACATGTCTAAGTCGAGAATTCTTCTTTTTCTATGCATAGGGGACGAATAAGGCCAAAGGTAAGGTTAATATTCTATCAAAACCTTGCATCTATTTAACATGTATAACTTAATAATCATTCTTTAGGCTAATGATAAACATGCCTACTTAAAATCATTCGCTAGGCTAATCATAATAGCTAGGTTTGACTTAAGCATCATTCTTGAGGCTAATAATCATAAGCATGTCTAACCTAAAATCATACTAATCATAAAAGAAAGTAAAGCCTAAGTATACTTTCTTACTTGGAAAGCGGCAGGACTGGTGCTGATGTGAGTGTGGCGGAAGGGCGGAACCTGCTCTGATACCATTTGTAACACCCCCCCTCTTTCTTATACTAATAGGGAGACGTTACGTACTTTAAACTTTCCTTAACTTTTACTTATTAAATAAAATAACTCAAATAACTTTTCTTTTTCTGTTTAACATGCGGAAGCAAAAGAAATAAATAACTTTTTAGACATAAAATAAATATTTATTTAATTTCTTGATCTTATTCCGCGGTTCCGTCGACACCACACATCAAACACTTTTCCAGCTGCCTCCTCTTTCCTAAAACTTTTCCTTTTATTTATCTGCAATATGAGGAATGCAAACTATAAGCAACGCTTAGTAAGTACATCATCTAACTCACAAAAACCATAGAAAACTTCGTAATAACTGATGCTATTATATGAAAGAAATGCTGGAAATGACATGAGAAAAACTTATATTATATATAAGTGAAAATAAATAAACATCCTTCTTTGGGCCCAGCGAGGTATCAATGCAGACATCTCTTATATAGGCGAACCTTGTGCCTTGAATTCCTTTTCTTATGGGCGAACCTTGTGCCCGGAATTCATTATGGGCGAACCTTGTGCCCTGGATTCCTTTCCTTGTGGGCGAACCTTGTGCCCGAAATCCCTTATGCCTTGCATTTCTTATGGGCGAACCTTGTGCCCGATACCCGCCTCTTAAAAGTAAAATACCTTTCTTATACTTCTTATATCATGCAATTCTACCATTTACATATGCTTTAACAAAATCCTGCATATACTTTAATAAAATCATACTATGGAAAAACAGAAACAACGGAACTACTCATACTGCAGGTGACTTACAATATCTTACTTCTTATACCATGCAATTCTACCATATGTTTTAACAAAATCATGCATATGCTTTAACAAAATCATGTTTATAGAAAAATACAGAAAACAACGGAACTACTCATACTGCAGGTGAGAGATGCACTTACAATATCTTACTTCTTATACCATGCAATTCTACCATATGCTTTAACAAAATCATGCATATGCTTTAACAAAATCATGTTTATGGAAAAACACAGAAAACAACGGAACTACTCATACTGCAGGTGAGAGATGCACTTACCTTTTGCTCTAATTTCCTTACAATTCTTCCGTTAGGGAAGAAAATCTTCTCGGCGATCTTCCTATATCTACGCGTACTTCTCGCGGAGAGGAGCGTCCTTGTAGAAGAAGTTCTCCGGAAATCTTCCTTGTAATCTTAGGGGACGGACTCCTCGTTCTTCGGGTTTGGGGCGCCGAGAGGGAGGAGAAAAGAGGGCGACGGCGTTCTGGGCGAGAGGTGAGGGAAGGGTTTTCGAAGATAATCAAAACCCTCTCTCAAGCCTCCTATTTATATTAAGTGATGCCTAGATCTAATTTGCCGATAAATAAAAATTCGGTTCCTTCTTATTCGGAACAGACTGTTGGGTCGTTTGGTTATTGGAGATATTTTAGAAGTTGTATATTTCTAAAGGTTGCGGGTTCAAATCTTGCCTTGGACGTTTTTCTTCCTATTTATTTTTGCTACTTCCGCTACTCCAAAAATTTCAGAAAAATATTCTAAAATTCTAGAAAAATCATAGAATATTTCTAAAATTATTTTTGAGATTTTTCGGGCGTTACACTAACTGACTCCACTCCTAATTCATCGGCTCTACCCTCACCCGCTTTGTACTCGACGAGCCTCTTGTTGTATCCGAGGAGGCTCAGTTCATTTTCCTCCACTCTTACTGTAAGATACCAGAAAATTTTGCCATGGATACGAAAAGATTCGTCTCACGAAGACGAACCAAACGAAACTTGTTTGGACAAAATCGGAGATCGTTTGACCCCTGAACCAAGCGAACCAAAAACAAGGCCGGTTAGCTACAGTATCAGTTCAGTTTGGGTTTGGTTCGATTGTGGTTTGGTTGATGCAGGGGTTGGGTTCAGTCAAGGTCAGCCGGTTTAACTTGAGTTTAACTCGGGTTCAACTGTTAGGGTTAATGGGTATTGGATATAAACCCGTTAAACTAAAAACCACCCTTTAAGAAGCTACAGGAGCCGCGACACCTGCTCCCAATCGCGATCTCGGCCTTCTTCGATCGCGCGACGCCGCCACCGCATTCTCGCCGACGCACGCACGATCGACCCCTGTTGGTGCCATCGACGCCGGAGTTGGAAGCTAGAGGATCGCCGGTGACCTAGGATCGGATTTGTGGTTTCGATTTCCGGCGAAGCAGCTTGATTCGTCGCGTGTGGGGGGCGGTGATGGCGGCGACAGATCGCGGAAGGGAATGCCGAGAGGTAAGGGAGAAGCAAGCTAGGGTTCTGTTGTTCAGTTCTTGAGTTGGATGACTTCTCATTTGCTTGGATCTTGATGGTTTCATTCTTCCACAGTTCGGTAAGGTGGGGTTGCCGATCGGTGCTTGAGGAAGCCGAATAGGTAAGGGTTGGTTTAGATTTTGATGTGTGATCGATTTTGTAGTCTAGATACGTTGATGTCTCTGGATTTTCAGATTTCCCTTTTCGTTGCTTGGTTTCCATCGAGAGGGGATTGGATTCTTGGTTCGGTTGGAGCTTGGTTTCTTCCCTTCACTGCCGACACGGGACGATCTAACCTTGGTTTGCTGTTTTCTCCGCCAAGCCGAGAGATTGAGCTGGCCGACGCTGCTGTGATTCCTTGTTTGGTTAATTGCTGGTCGACGCTACGGTGAGCTAGGGCATTCTATAAGAATCAGTAAGTAGCATGGTTAAATTATGTTACCCTGGGATTTGGAATGTTGATTCTCGATTTTTAGATAGGATTCACAGCTTCTTAATTGGATCGGTGGAGTTGTTGGTGGTTGGCAGCTAGGAGGAAGGAAATAATTGGAAACAACCGGATCTAGAGATTGGTGTGGACCAGCAGTAAGGTAAGGGTGTTGTATTGTTTTAATAGGTTAATGATTAGGAATGAAATTGCTAGAAGTATGGATTATGGATTAGGTTAATTTTGATTACAGTAAAATTAACCTTAAGGTTGGTGAGGACCATGCGATGGTTGGTAAATATTATTCATTTTTACAGGACCTTGAGTGATTGCGGATAGTTGGATTTCTTTACGAGTATACGCATCCTATCTTGACAGGCGGGTACCTTGATTTATCTTTTATAGATATGTCTTTATTGATATGTGTATTACATGCTATCAGTAATTTATGATCCTGTTCGTATCTATCCCACTTGATACCATGATCTGCTTTCTATACCAGTTATTAGTGCTATTTGATAGTATTGGATACTTACTCATATTGTGGATATCAGTAGTCATTTATCTTGCTATCATCTGATACCTTTGCCATGTTTAGCTATCTGATACTTATGGATTTTTGACACCACCTGATACATGTTCATATGCTTTAGTCTGGTTTATCTTACTCTGTATCGGTGTTTATACTAGACATGAGACCTGATATATTCCTGATTATGGGGGTATATGACATGGACTGGTAGATGGATAGGTGGTGCATGGATCATACTGATGGATATGCATTTGGATATATGCTGCATGGACTAGTGTCATACATCATGCTTGCATATATTGCATAACTGACGTGCGGGATTCCATTGTTGTTGAGTCCGGCGTCAGTTACATGCGGGCTACCAATCAAAGGGTGTGTGTAATTGCATGTCTTGTGATCATCTGCTCCTGCTCCTATTTTAGTCGAGTCGCTCCTATTATAGTTGTAGCACAGTTCGAGCCCGTCACTCGTATATGATTTACACACACACTCCACTCATGGGTTAGTGGAAACCTTTAGGTTGGTGCATACTTGCCCTGACAGGAGCTCCGCTAGGCCACCCAGGATAGTGGTTTCGTAGCGTGGTAGCATACAGGGATCCCTCCTCTGTCATTGTGACCAGGAGATGAGAGCTTGCTCGCCCACTTATGATTTGGGTACCAGGATAGGTGTACACCTTGAGGACATCCTGTCCACTCGGTCACGCAGGAGCGGTGACGGCAGAGTGCACAGAGGTCACAGCCCTACCCACTCGACTTCACCACTGCGGATGAGTACTCTGACGGGTTTTGGCTCCCACGCGACCTCACCGCTAGAGGGGCGACTGATCTGACTGGCGTCAGGGGTGACCAGAACATGCATTGCATCATGTGCATACTGCACTATTGCATTTGTTTGTGATTGCTGCACTTGTTTGATGCACTTGGATGACATGCATGCACAGGATACCTATGTGTTGGTTTGGGGATTTCACCTTCACCTTACTACTTGTTTATCAGACTCTGGTATGTACAGATCTACTGTTATTCAGTTTCCAGCCTTATTTATCTTTCAGTAGACTGTACAACATGATATTACTGTTGATAGTTTTATACACATATCTGCTAGATACCCGCTGAGTTTCTTTTGGAACTCATCCCGTTACCTGTATCTGTTTCAGGTTGATGCCGTCTGGAGAGCTGCACTGCTAGTCCCGAACCTTGGTGTTTTGGTTTATTTACTTTACTGCATTCGTGTATTCGGACTTATTAGACTTCTTGTCATGTTTTCCATTTTGGTATCTGTTTTTCCGCTGAGTCGACATTTGTTTTCCATAATCGAGTTGTTTATCAGATTCTGACGGATTTGATATACATGCGGGGTTGTGATACTATAGTAGGATGTGTTAAGTGACCGTGTGAGTCACATTTATTTCTATTTTACTTGTATAAATTCATAGCATGTTATGGATTGACCGTGTGGGCCTTATATATGTGTATGTATTCAGGGAAAGTCCATTGTTACAGGGGAGATGCTACCGAAATTTCTCGGAAAGTCGTCTCCCGGGGCGTAACACTTACTCCTCCATCTCCACTGTTGCAGTTGGCTCCACACTCTCAACTCTCGAACTATGCCTAAATCCTACGCTCGCTCTACACCAGGGTCACCTCCTCTACATCGTCCTTTACATCCTCATCGCTCTTGCTTCCATCATTTCCGCCTCACCTTTCTTTCGAAAGTAGTCTTTTGTAGCAACATCTGACGTTGGCCAACCGCGGTTCCTGCCATGGAACTCGACAATATCGTCACTCCTCGTTCTCCGCTTGGGACTGAGAGAAGTGGTTCCCACCTTCTCCTCCCAATTTTGATTTTTTTGATCGTAAAAAGGCAGGGATCGAGGTAAGGAATCGTCGCTACCGAAAACAAAATTAACGATCGAATTTTCAACTAATCAGTTGCTATAATTGCAATTAGCAATCGATTGATGATCGAAGTTGCTATCGACATTTAGGGATAGAATATTAATTCTATTGCTAATTTTAGATAAAATTTTGATAGAATTTTTTTTATTTACTAGATTTAAATTATGTTTACATATTTACATCCAAACATTCACCATCCATGATACATATTCAACATTTACTATACATTACAAACATCCACGGTACATTCATGTTTATGTTACAAATATCCATGAAATATTTTACATTTACAAACTATACTACATTCAATATTCACAAGCTACATTCACAAACACATTCATTTATCAATAAAGCATTAATATTTAAAACATCAAACATGATTCAAAAATAAAAAAATATTATAGCAACATAAAAACATCGTACATCGTGTTGGGATTACAATCACAATCAAAATTCCACGTTAAAAATATATGAAAAAATCATGAGTTTATAAGATGTAAGATATCTTCATTAGTATAAGACCTTTTAGGTAAAATTAAAAAATAAAATTATGAGGACTTAGATCAAAAGTAGACAATATTATATTATTGTAGAGATATGTTGATTTCATCAATTCTAACAATTGGTATCAAAGTCATGGTCTATGTGGAATCATATGGAGAACCTCAAGAAAAATATAGTGCCCCCAAATGCGGTAGAAAGAAGTGGCCTCGATTGAAGTATGATGCTCTTTCTTTTGAGAGGAGGATTGTTGGATTATAATCCAAGTCTTACATTATAAATACATAGAGAAGATTATGTGTTTATAAGATAAAATATATCTATATTGATATAAGGCCTTTTGATAAAGTCTAAAAATAAATAATATAATCAAAGTTGTATATAATATCAAAATTAAGAGAATCATTTTTCATATCTTATGAGTGATAAAAAAATCTATCAAATTCTTCAACTTCATCAAAATATTCATCAGTGATAAATTTATTTTCTAATATATTA
Source organism: Curcuma longa (assembly GCF_044706935.1). NCBI lineage: Eukaryota > Viridiplantae > Streptophyta > Magnoliopsida > Zingiberales > Zingiberaceae > Curcuma > Curcuma longa. Next base: position 11,682,805 of record NC_133867.1, on the reverse strand, counting down.
TACATCCAAACTTTATTTATATATATTATAATATGAAAAAAATAAATTTATAACATTATTAAGCATGTAAAAATAAACATGCATATTGTTAAAATTTAAAAATTTAATTAAATCATTAGAACCTACAATAAGTTATATTTAAACCATCAAAGCACAATGTTTTTTTTTTGTGGACATGGAATGTTATCGTTTCACACATTATCAATTCCTTAGACACTTTTACACCCTATTTATATGTTTAATTTGTTAGTCCAATAAATCATAGTTAACATTAACCCTATTTATGGTTACTTTTTTTTCATTTCATTTTCAAATAATATCATCTTTGTCATTCTTTACTTGTTTGTCATTATATGTTTGTTATGACATTCATTGATGAATATAGTTCATGCATTAAAATTGTACGAGAAATAATTGTGAAAATTATCAACTAAATTAATGTCATTAACACCTATTGACACTCAAATATGGTAGCAACTCGTTTAACTCAACCATTGATACCTTGGCTTGGAACAAGATTTTGAAACTTGAGTTGTGCTAGACTCCGATATAATATACTTAATATACTCAAGTGATAGGTTATGAAATCCATCTTCACAAAGTTTTGATAGCATAAACATCCAAAAAAAAATTTTTTAAAATAAACTTACTACTAAATTGAGCAAAAACTTGTACTTGTGTGTCAAATGAAAACCTTAAGGTTTGAATTTGCCTTCCTAAGCAGATTCTCAAGTCAAAATCAAAATTATCAACTCCAATTGCAATAACCTCTTGCAACACAAAAACATAGGATTTAAAAAATAAAGATAGAATTTAAAACACAAACTAAGCGAACCATATGTAAACCCTAACCAAGAACTAAAATAATGGTTCCTAGTGGCTGACTAAGCTCGCTGTTAGGCTGGGGGCTTAGCTCGTGACTGAGAGCACTAGCTAAAAAAAAGGCAGCATTCTGCGACGAAATTTACGACGAATTTTGTCAAAAAATTCGCATCGCAAAAAGATTTCCAACGAAATTTGCGACGAAAAATTTTTGTTGCTATCAAATCGTCGCCAAACTTCTGCGACGAAAAATTGATGTTTGTCGCAAATATTTGCGACGAAAAACTAAATTCGTCGCAGAATTCGTCGCCAATTGGCGACGAAATTAATTCGTCGCCAAATGGCGACGAATCGTGGCGACGAATCGGTTTCGTCGCCAATTGGCGATGAATAAATTTATTCGTCGCCAATTGGCGACGAATTATGTGTTCGTCGCCAAATGGCGACGAATCATTGTTCGTCGCATTTTGGCGACGAACACCTATTTCATCGCCAATTGGTGACGAATTTTTATTCGTCGCCAATTGGCGACGAATTACTATTCGTCGCCATTTGGCGACGAACACATAATTCGTCGCCAATTGGCGACGAATTCTGCGACGAATTTAGTTTTCGTCGCAAATAATCGATAAACAGTAAGTTACGATGTAATTGCGACGATCACTGTTTCGTCGTAAAATTCGTCGCCAATTGGCGACGAATTTGATTTTCGTCGCAAATTTCGTTGCAAAATTAAAAAAAATAAACAACAACAATTTATTTTTTTAATATTCCTGTAATACATATAATATCGATCCAATCGGATCGATTTACAAATACATTTAACCTGTAACAATCAACCATATCAAATCTATAACAATCCAAACAATCCACATAACATTCAAACAAGTATATCAAATCCATAACCATCCATACAATCCAAACATCATAAACAATCCAAACATCATATACAAACTCCATAACAATCCATACAATCCAAACATCAGATACAAACTCCATAACAAGTCAAACAATATCCATAAACAATCCATACAAAGTACTGGTCCACCGAGAAATCCATACAAAGTCAAAGTAACAACGCGCATCATCAAAATCCAACAAATCCATACAAAGTCTAAACAAATCAGATGAGATATGAATAAAAGATAGGAAGAAGATCATCGTGGTCCCCCAGAAACTCTGCTGGATTCTTCGTCACTATCTTTTATTCGCCTGCATACAAAAATAAAAACAGAGATAAAGTAATATCATTCAGATGCAATAAAAACTAAAACCTATAAATTAAATATGTAAAGAATTACCTTTTTTTTTGGATTTGTTTAAAAAAACCACCTGTTAAAAAAAATTAAATAGTATTAGTAACAAAATGTTAAAAAAATTCCTATTAAATAGTATTAGTAACAATTTAGGGTTTAGGGTTTAGAGTTTAGAGTTTAGGATTTAGGATTTATCTGGCAGGCCATTACTTGATCTATTTAACTACAGTGATCGGAAGTTACATGACATTTTTTATTCCAAAATAAAAAATGCCTTGTAATTCCGATCACTATATTTAAATAGAAAAGGTGGTAATCATGGACACCTCTAAGTAGGACCTGCACAATCAAATTTACAAATTTAGAGTTTAGGGTTTAGGGTTTAGGGTTTAGGATTTAGTGGTTTATGGTTTAGGGTTTAGGTTTTAGGGTTTAGGGTTTAGGGTTTAGGGTTTAGGGTTTAGGGTTTAGGGTTTAGGTTTTATAGGGTTTAAGATTTAGGGTTTAGTGGGAATTTAGTTTTTGGATTTAGGGTTTAAGATTACGATTTAGGATTTAGGTTTATGGTTTAGGTTTTCAGGTTTAAAGTTAAACAAATTTAAGGGTTTAACATTTTAAAGTTTACGGTTTACGATTTATGATTTGAGAGTTGTGGATTTAGAGAGATAAAAACCATATTAAAAGACATACAAAACATATCATAATTAAACTCTATAACAATCATAAAATATATAAGACAATCATGGTAAATGCTTTTAACAATAACAAAATTAAACTTACAGATTTGGCAGGTCATTACTTGATCTATTTAACTACAGCGATAGAAAATTACATGACATTTTTTTCCTTAGCAAAATAAAAAATATCATGTAACTCCTATCGCTATAGTTAAATAGAAAATGTAGTAATCATGTTTATATATCAATTAACAATAACAAAATTATACTTACAACAGGTGAAAGCAGAAGTATACGTAGGACCGCGTGCCCTCAAAGCAGGAGTATGCTGGAATTCACGAAACGTGTAAACCTGCAAAAACAATATTCAAAAATTAATCAACACTAAATTCACATCATGTATCTTAAAAATTATGTAATATTTATACAACACACTAAACTAAATTAACATCATGTATCCTACACCAATGCAAGCACCGGCCAGGCCCCGCCAGCACCTCCCCGCGCCGACCGGTGCCTCCCCGCGCCCGGACAGCACCTCCCCGCGCCCGGACAGCACCTCCCCGCGCCGGCCAGCACCTCCCCGCGCCGACCAGCGCCTACCGCGCCCGCGCCCTCCCCGGCCGGGCAGCACCTCCCCGCGCCGACCGGCGCCTCCCCGCGCACGCCAGCGCCTCCCTGCGCCGGCCAGCACCTCCCCGCGCCGGCCACCACCTCCCCGCGCGACCGGCGCCAGCGCCTCCCCGCGGCCGGCCAGCACCTCCCCGCGCCGGCCACCACCTCCCTGCGCCGACCGGCGCCTCCCGCGGCCGGCCAGCACGTCCCCGCGCCGACCGGCGCCTCCCCGCGCCCGGCCAGCACCACCTGGAGCCGGCCGCCACCTCCCCGCGCCGATCGCCGGCGGCTCGCGCCCGGCCACGGCCAAGCAGGGGCCGCCAGCGGCCGCCAGCGCACCGGCGGCGTCCCGCGCCCGGCCAGGGCCAAGCAGGGGCCGACAGCGGCCGCCAGCGGCCGGCCGCGCACCGGCGGCGGCCCGCGCCCGGCTAGGTGCACTCCGGCGGCGAAACCGAACCCACAACGAAAAATAAACGAGGAAGAAGGGAGGACGATGCTTACCCGTCGTTTCCGGCGAGATCCAGAGGCCAAATCGTGGGTTTTCCGACGAGATCCGGCGAGATCCGAGCGCAGTCGGCGAAGTCGGCGAAGAGGAGAGGAAAGAAATCGCGAGCGCGTAAAGGAAAAGAACCGGATCTAGGGTTTAATAAGTGATTTGCGACGAAACATTTTCGTCGCAAAATTCGTCGCCAAATTGGCGACGAATAAGGTCTTTCGTCCCCGATTCGGCGACAAAAATTAGCATTCGTCGCCAAATTGGCGACGAATTCGGTGTTCGTCGTCGAATTTTGGCGCGGAACAATATCTTTGGCTAAAATTTGGCGACGAACACGTAATTCGTCGCCCATTTGGCGACGAACAGGGTTTTTCATCGCCAAATTGGCGACGAACCAGAACTTCGTCGCCAATTTGGCGACGAATTTCTTTTTCATCGCCAATTTGGCGACGAAACAGCCTGTTCGTCGCCAAATTGGCGACGAATTACGTGTTCGTCGCAATATTTCAGCGCCATTTGAGGATACTGTCTTTTTTTGCAACGATTTCATTTTTCGTCGCCAAATTGCGACGAATTATTTATTCGTTGCAAATTTTGCGACGAATTCGGCGACGAATTATTTTTTGCGACGAATTTGGCGACGAATTATTTTAGTTGCTAAATCGGCAACTAATACTCTTTTCGTCCCAAATTTTGTTGCAGATTTGCGACGAAAATAAATTTCGTCCCAAAATTCGTTGCCAATTGGCGACGAATATATTTCGTCCCAAAAATTCATCGCAAATTGGCTATTTTTTTGTAGTGATTAATATTTCGATCGTTAAATTAATTAATTTAATTAACGAAGAAATTAAATTTTATCATTAATTCCGTCTTTGTTCGAGTATTTTCTTCCCGTGCGCATCCAACATCACCTCTCGCCTGCCGTCCCAAGACGAAGAAGATATCTGAAAGGTTAAGAATAATAATTTCTTCAATACTCTTGAACTTTTTGATATATATTTTACTTATTCAAAAAATAAATAAGTCTATTCCAGTCTAACTCAATTGTATTCAAATTCATTTATTAAAATTTTTATTGAGCTTAAGTCAACCTCAAATTTGTTCATAAAATTTTTTAATTGAACTCGACTATTTATTCTTATAATTTATATTAATTTTTTATATATTCATAAAATATATATATATATTTTTTACTTTTTAATATATTATGAATACTAAATTTGAAAAGAATATACAATTTTTTCAAAATTATTCATGAATATTTTTATATATACTATTTTTAAAAATAATTTTATTTATAAATTATTCACAAATATTAATGAACCAAACTCACTAATGTACAAGTTTATTTATTTCCAAACACTAAACTTGTTTACGAACATCCAATTCATTTACGGCTCTACATCTATCTAAGGGATCAACAACAACAACCAAGTCTTATCCCACTAAGTGGGATCGGCTATATGGATCCTTTTATGCCATTGAGCTCTATCTCCTATTATATCATCATTTATATTTAAATAAATTTTATCTTGTTTTATTGTTGCTAACCAAGTCTTTTTTGGTCTACCTCACCCTCGTTTGATATGCGTATTTGTCATAGTTTCACACCGCCTAACTGGAACATTTATCGGTCGTCTAAGTACATGTCTGTACCACCTTAAACGTGTCTCACGGAGTTTTTCCTCAATAGATGCAACTCCAACTTTCTCTCTAATGCTCTCATTTCTTATTCTGTCATTCTTCGTATGTCCACACATTCATCTTAGCATCCTCATCTCCGCAACTCTCATCTTTTGCTCATGTGCTCGAGTCATAGCCCAACATTCAGCGTCATATAACATGGCAGGTCTAACTGTCGTTTTATAGAGCTTTCCTTTAAGTTTTAGAGGCACTTTACGATCACATAAAATACCTGATGCTCTCCTCCACTTCAACCATCCTGTTTGTATTCTATGTAAGACATCTCTCTCAATTCCTCCATCGGCTTGCAAAAATGATCCTAAATATTTAAAACTCTCAGTTCCAGACAACTCATCATCTCCTATTTTAATACTTGTCTCATTACGTTCAATATTGCTAAACTTAAATTCCATATATTCTGTCTTTACTCTACTAAGCCTAAAACCTTTCTCTTCTAGTGTTTCTCGCCAAAATTCTAATTTAGCATTTACTCCCTCACGTGTCTCATCTACCAATACAATATCATCTGCAAACAACATGCACCATGGTACGGTATCTTGAATGTGTCCAGTAAGTTCATCCATGATTAGTGTAAAAAGATAAGGACTTAGAGCTGACCCTTGATGTAACCCTATCTTTATTGGAAATGATTCAGTTAATCCGCCTGAAGTCTTCACTCTAGTCGTTACTTCCTCATACATATCCTTAATTAGCTCAATATATACTACGCTAACATCCCTCTTTTCTAGAATCCTCCATATAATTTCCCTTGGGACTCTATCATAAGCTTTTTCTAAATCAACAAATATCATATGTAGATCTTACTTTTGCCCCCGATACTTTTCAATTAGTTGTCTGAGAAGATGTATAGCTTCTATTGTCGACCTACCAGACATAAACCTAAATTGATTTTTGGTGACCATAGTCTCTTTCCTTAATCGTTTTTCTATTACTCTTTCCAAAGTTTCATGGTATGACTCATTAATTTAATGCCCCTATAATTTGCACAATTTTGTACGTCCCCCTTATTCTTATATAAGGAAATTAGAGTACTTACTCTCCATTGATCTGACATTTTCTTTGTTTTCAATATCATGTTAAATAATTTTGTAAGTCATTCAATACCTTGTTTCCCTAGGCACTTCCATACCTCTATCGGGATATCATCTGGTCCAACGGCTTTTCCATTTTTCATTCCGTTTAAAGCTTGTTCTACTTCTGAAATTTGAATTCTACGGTAAAAATTTAAATTTCTATACTTATTTGACCTGCTTAAATTACCTAAGTTAAGTTAATCACCTACACCTTCATTAAAAAGTTGATGAAAATACATCTTCCACCGCTCGTTTATTTCTCCATTATTTACTAATACCCTATTGCATTCATCTTTAATACATCTTATTTGGCTAATATCTTTTGTCTTCCTCTCTCTCACTTTAGCTATTTTATAAATGTCTTTTTCTCCTTCTTTTGTATCCAATTTTCGATATAACTGCTCAAAAGTTGTATTTTTAGCTTCATTCACTATTTTTTTAGCCTCTTTCTTAGCTAATGTATATTTTTTTAAATTTTCTTCATTCTTGCAAATATATAATTTCTTATAGGCTATTCGTTTTTCCTTCACTTTTTCCTGTACTTTCTCATTCCACCACCAAGATTCTTTACTTGGTGGTACATGCCCCTTTGACTCGCCGAGTATACTCTTGGCTATTATTTTCAACTTTGATACTATTTTATCTCATGTCGTAGTAGGGTCACCGTATACTTCACCTAATACTTGTCCTTCTACCTTCTCCTTAATTATGTTTTGTTTCTCATCCTTCAACTTCCACCACTTAATTCTAGAAGTAGTGGATATTTTCTTTTTATGGATATTATGCTTAAGACGTATATCCAATACTACTAACCTATGTTGGGTAGTTAAACTTTCTCCAGGAATGACCTTACAATCTTTACAAATCTTTCTATCTCTCTTCCTAACCATAAGAAAGTCAATTTGCGATTTATTATTCCCGCTTTTAAATGTGATCAAGTGTTCTTCTCTTTTCTTAAAAAACGTATTAGCTAGTATAAGATCATATGCTATTGCAAAATCTAGTATAGTTTTACCTTCCTCATTTCTTGTTCCAAACCCATAATCCCCATGCACCCTCTCATATTCCTCATTTTTCACTCCAACATGTCCATTTAGATCACCTCCTATTAAAATCATTTCATTTGATGGAATATTTTGTAATACTTCATCTAGGTCATCCCAAAACCTTGATTTGGTATTTTCATCTAATCCTGCTTGAGGTGCATATACACTAATTACATTTATAGTGTTTTTCTCCACTACTATTTTGAGAGCTATAATTCTATCTCCCTTTCTATTTACTCCTACAACTTCATTCTTTAACGAACTATCTACAATAACACCAACTCCATTTCTTGTTTTACTCTTCCCTGTGTACCATAACTTATAACCCGAGTTCTCTATCAACTTTGCCTTTTCGCCTACCCATTTTGTCTCTTGTACATACAAAATACTAATTCTTCTCCTAATCATCGTATCTACTACCTCCATTGTTTTACCAGTAAGGATTCCTATATTCCATGTTCCAAATCTTAGACTATTAATTTTCCTATAATTTTTATTCTTACCCAACCTATGGTGTGAGAACTTTTGCTCATTTAACACTACACCCAAGTTCTCATGGAGATGTAGCGGTCCTTGCCGAGACGTTACAGTCGGACCCTGCAACGCGTTCCTTCCGGGGAACATCCTAGCATTAACACAATAGTTTAATGGATCCATTCATGAGTGTTTGCCTTAGTTTAACGCTGGCTGGCAACCTAACGCAACTCTCCTCCTTTATCCGGGCTTGGGACCGGCAATGATAAGGTAAACTTATCACAGGCGGAGTTCTATCTAAGGGATCAGTTGGTAATAAAATAAATTTAATTACATAACAATGTTCCACTCTAATAACACACCCATTCATTGTATTTGGCATAATCATTGTCTATCGCAAGATTTGAGAACCTTCCTAACTATTATTTGCAAAGGTTTTCTGAAAAATCTAATCAACTACTTTAAAGAATGAGGATTTAGTACAATTCTAGAGACAATTTTCTGATTCATATCCTGAATTAGAAACGTGGAATTTAGGTTCAGTACCTTTCCAGCAAGTAGACAATTGGACAGAAAGAAGAATAAAAATGGGCATGAAAGCTAACACAAAGAACTCGCGAGATGCAAGAAGCGAAAGTTTATGCACACATGTTATTCCTTCACCATCAAGATTCTGAGGGGTGATTGGCCGAAGATCATTTGTAGAGCTCCTACAATAGGTTGAATCAGCAGCTGCAACTTGCAACCTAAGTGGATCCACAATTGATAACTTCTTAATGAGCAAGAATTGACCCTATGGAAGGGGTTCTTGCGAGTCTCCAAGCCGTGAGAGATGAAGATAAGCATCCGTCCCTGGGTAGAGAAGCAAGAAATCTCAGTGAAAACATTAACAGTGAGGTTTACCATAAAAAGCAATTTGTTTAAGTTAGATTTACTAAGATTAAGTTAAATCAATGAAAAATTTGTTGCTGCCTGTTGATTCAACAAAAAAGTGTCATGTTCTCAACTTAACTGATTGAAATGACTGACAACTACAATTTTGTTTCTATACTACTTTCCATCCCTCATTGTCATGTTGGGTGATCTTGAAGTTCAAGATCCATATCCTTGAGGCAAATGAGGCCTTGCTAGCTTGGACTATTGAGATAAGAATTAGATTCTTGTCAAGAAGATACAATGAAGCCTCCCTGGCTTGTACAACATATAAATGAATTAGCCAATAGTAGACTCTTTCCAAACTTGAAGATGGAACTCTACTCTAATTCTTTGATTCTCCCATGAAAGTTCTAAGAAGCCCAACATAATTGGCAATGAATGAGCCATATTGGAATTCAAGCAGCACAAATTGAACTTGAGATTAAGTATTGCATACAGAAAGAATTGGAGTTACCATATCCTTCCATAGAGATAATTTGTAAATCACCACCAAAATAGCGAGCATAGAGACGACTAATCGGAAGCCCGTAACCATAACCAGCCATAATTACTCCATCTGAGCTTCCTTCATAGTTTTCCTCGACTGGATTTTTAGCAGTGCTATAGAGATATGTGAAAATCTTTGGAAGACCACTTCTTGGTATGCCACCCCCTTCATCTGATATCTGCAATAATTGATAGCATATCAAGATCTATATTATATAACATTATTCCAAAGCTAGAAAAACTAGATGATTGATATGGAACAAGAAATTCCTCGAACCATGAGTATTAACAAACAGAACAATACCATCAGATATAATTTAATCATATTGAGAAGAAGATAAATTAGAAAAATTAGAAAATTGTTTTGCATTTATCTGGGTGTTATACTTGTATCAACAGCAGATGATGATATACATGTTGGCAGAAAAAGATTTTCAACAGGTTCTGACATATTCTTGTATGCATATGGTCAGATATAGACAAAGTGGAAGACTCTTGGATTTCACATAATCATTGTCTGGTTTAAAAGTAACCGGTGGCAACGAGCCCCAAATTCGTGAAATATTTGAGAACTTTCCTAACTATCATTTGTAATGGTTTTCTGATAAATCTGATTAACCACTTTAAAGAGTGAGGAGTTAGTCCAATTATGTTCTTCAATGTATAATTATTCTGTGTCTTGCAAATCTACATCTGGTGGTTCCGCAATATCAACACATTTCAAGATATCAAAACTGCCTGCACGACATCAGTAACTGTCAAGAATTCCCAAAGAAAATATAGTTTAAATTCATATCTTTCTTCTTCACTAGAAGGGGAGCTTTGGCACAATGGTAAAGTCACTACCATGTGACCTTGTGGTCACAGATTCAAGTTGCAAAAAAAATCTCTTGCAATGCAAGATAAGATTGCGTACAATTGACCCAATGTGATCCAACCTTTCCCTGAGACCCGCATTGACAAGAGTTTCGTTCATCGGACTGCCCTTTCTATTTTCTAGAGTACCTAGTATACTGAGTTAAATACAAATTCTGTAACTTGCCAAGACAGCATAAATATTCAACTAATCCTTTCTCATTCTTGAAGTCTTGCAATCTTGCTTAGCAAGCAGAATAACAGTAACTGAAGATTAAGTATTTATTGGTATTGTACCTTTATTGTAACATCTTCAATCCCATCGGCAACAATAATTCTAACAGGAGGGACATCCTTATCAGAATTCATAAAACATTCTTGAACCGCACGCAAAGAGTTTTTTACCAACTCAAAGACCATAAGGTGCAAATGAGAAGGAACATACCTGGTCCACAGTAACAAGTTGAAAGCAATAATTAGATAAGTCATAGGTATACGATATCATCAAAAAATTATTTATACAGGAAGAATGTGAACCTCAAACAAAAACAAAGTTATCATCATATTACTCTGAAATGAAAGGATTGGGACTTATTGCTTTCCTTGGCTATTATTGCTAATAGGCTAGCTTCCTTGCTTGCTTCCTTTTTGTTTTTGTTGTATTTAGCTTTACTTGTCGGGATTGGCTCACTACGCCCCTCAACACTTGAACAAGAGAACAAATGCAATATAAGGAAAAAGGAAAACAGACTGGAGCAATGGCTGAGAAGCGTGGTTTATGTCCCAACTAAGTAAGTCAATTATCTTCCTATATTTCCCTAAAAGGATATTGCAGCAAACTGGAAAATTACACCGGAGATGCAGAGTAGTCGTGAGGAACAGAGTAGCTAAGAGGCACCTAGTAGTCTTTGAATTAAAATCATCCACTGCTTTCATTAAGTGCATCAACCCTGACTTTCTTTTCTCAATGGAATTTATTGTTGGGCCAAGTGAAGGCAGAACATATTTCATACAGGAAAAAACATCATCAACTTGCAAAACAGTACATAATTGGCATGGTATATCATCAATTAGAATTGCTATTATGCAATGTCATGCCATAACTACTCTAGCTTTGACACAGATACTATATGGAAAGCAAGTCCAAGCTTATGGATCACTGCATACAGTGACATTACCATTGGTACTTAAGAATAAGTGCCCATGGACCAGAAAAAAGATAAGATAGAAGTGGACCAAAGTTGGGACAGAAATGGAAACAAATCAAATAAGGAAACTGAGTCATTAGCCAGGAGAGCAGTTTTCCTAACGATTGTACACTTAACACACATTAATCTGATATCACTACAGATCAAAATCAAGAGATTAAAGGGAAAACAACCAATTGAAAGTCTCTAAAAAGTTGCTTCGTGTAAAATGATAAACAATTAGCATAAATGAATTTATAAGTAACACTCACGGGAAGGTGAAATTTGGATCTCCATATATATTCACCTCAGGAGCACTCCCATATTCCCTGGAACAGATACAGCGAGCATCTTCACTAGCAGCTCGTGCAACTTGCATCGGAGAAAGTCTAGTGTTTATTTGTCCAACACAGCCTGGTTCTGGGTCAGGATCATGCAACGCCACATGCTGCCCTGAATTTAACAAATATATCGTGAGTTTTGAGCTTCCTTATCACCACTTCAACTTTTCCTTGAGGTTGGCTAAACAGTGAGATCATGCTTATTTGTGCTTCCATATAGTTAATACACACACATCATGCTGGAAACAAAGGACAGTGTAGTTAATGCATTATGAAAATGCTTTTTGTTTTACCTATAAGCATGCGAATACCAATTCTTGACATGTAAAAACGGTCAAGAAATTGATGAATCTCTTGTAGTTCTGTTGGCATGACCTTGAGTTTCAGGTCTCTTTTTAGCTGTTGTACTCCTAAAGCCATAGCTGGTACCACATTGTTGTGCCTCACCTTGATCATCTTAATCATTTGGGTAAAAGCTAATTCATCGCTTGTGTCTTTGATTTCGGGAAATGACCGGAGATCACGGAAAGAATCCAGATACCAATCTCTGACCTTAAAAAGAGGGATGTCAAAGTCAGCCTTGAAAAATTTAGCGTGTACTCAAGTTTAATATTCAAGGATACAACATTTCATAGTGATGAATTTTCAGTTAATTTTGTGATTTAACTAAAATATACAGGCCATAAAGAAGGAAAAGCCAAAATGAAATGAAAAAAAAATCATTATTTTATGGTCATCAACCTAATGCAACTTTGCAAGAATTGCTTGCATTACAATGTATCTAAAAAACCTTTCACTGGGCAGTGCGTAGCTATGAGAGCAAAATGGCAATTGCAGGATCATGTCCCACGAGTTCTGCTTGGCACATGTCCAAATAATGCAGAAGCGTATATCAAGTAAGCATGAGCGAAAATAAAAATAGCTCAAAGTAGCATATGGCATCTGATACGGTCATAAACAAAACCTTCTTAAAATACAGATTCAAGCAGAAGGGGAAAATGAATGTCAAAAACATAAACAAATGCATACTGAACAACCAAAAACATGTATAAAAATGTGTTTAAGAGAGTCAGCTGTAAACTTTAGAGACCTTCAAACCTAGCTAGCACCTCAGAATTTCTTAAACCTACCGTCGCTCTATCTCGGGCATTCCATTCTGTGTTAATTAAAGTATTATCTCAAAAAAAAAAAAATGCTGCAAACAAGCCTATTTAATACAGTTATCTCCCCGGAACTGAATGTAAGCAGCCTTAGGTGAGGGTTTGTCTACGGTAAAATACATGTCGAGGCATGGAGCCAGAAGAAAATCCAATGACCTGCGATCAAATATCAAAACAAACGGCAACATCAAAAAACAGTTGAATCTTTCCCTTCAATTGGTATAAGTCTGTAACACGAGATTCCATGACGAAGTTTCAGAATAAATTAAGGGGAAGGTCCCCGACAACCAAAGCGTCTTTATTCCTCAAAATTGCAATAAAGAAGCCAGATTCCACAGGCAATTGCATAAAAGAGTCGGAATCTTGAACAGGAACGCGCATCCACTGCCGATACCAACACCGACCAAACCGTTCACAGGAAAGTTGGGAGAACGGGAATCTCGAAACAAGAAACCCCGCGGAAAGAAAATCTCAATTACCTTTAACACGGCGGGTTTCTCGGACAAGCCGAAGGGCAGGGACTCCAGCTCAATAGCCCTCCGCGCGATTCTAATCGGGAGCTCCTTGTGGAGGAACTGGGCGGAGATGAGGAGGTTATTCTGGTCGGGCCGGGCTCCGAACTCCATCATGTACCGGAGGCTAACCCCGTTCTGCTTCATGCTTCCCCATCGCTGCACCTCCTCTGCCAGCGCCTTGGAGAACGACTCGGCCGCCTTCTTCACCGCCATAGCGTGGCCAAAAAGCTCAAATCAGAGGTGAGGAAGAGGACGACGAAGAAGAAAATCAACGTCCGAAGGCGGAGTTAACGAGCTACGGAGGCGAAGGCATCGAAAGAGAGAGAGAGAGAGAGAGAGAGCGGAGGAGGCAGAAGAAAGGCGCTGTTCTGTTCTGTTCTGTTCTGGAGGGGATTATTAGTGGAGGAGATGGGCAGAACGAAGACAGCCACGAGATCGAGCCGGCCCTTTTATGCAAACGCAACACTTCAATTCTCTTTTTTTCAAAATGGTCCTCTTATCCACACTCGAAATGGGCCTTTGGATAATAGTAAACATATCGAGGGGTCGTCCGTGAATTGCTCGTTGCAATACTATTAAAATAAATTTATTTTAGGAAATAAAAAAATAGGTTAGTGATCTCTTAATGTTTTATTTTAATGAGGCACGTCATTTTGATTTTTGAACGATAATCTTTTTTATCGAAATTATAAAGGGCATCATTTTGTATTTGTTTTTATCAAAGGATCCGTCCGATGACATAATGACTCTCGAATATACTATGTGATATTATTTTTTTTATATTTAAGTACTAAATTTTAAATCGAACAAATATATATTTCATAATTATTATAATATATACGTAGATTTAATTTGCTCATATAAGTCAATCGTGAATCTGAGGCAAGCAGGGCCTCGTGAACAGAGGTAGGTCGTGGTCAAGATTCTATTTTAGATTCTGTCGTAGGTTGAAACCTTGGATTCTTGTTTTACCCAAAAAGCTTGGATTATGATCGAGTCAAAAACAAAACATCAACGGCTATTAATGTGCCATGGCCATTAGAAATTATTTTTTTATATATATTTTATTTTACTTTGTTTCTCATGAGTATCTACAAATTTCAACAAAACATTAGCATGGCATGACGAAGATAAAGATTGAATAGATCATCAATTCTAAATACTAAAAATCCTTATGTCTATGTATGACCTAAGACAGTAAAGCAGGGCCGTCTCAAGATTTCATGAGGTCCTAGGTTAAATTTTTTTTAGACCTTTAATATAATTTTTTTAAATATAAAATTTTTCCTCATCCTTTTCATCCTTTTATATAAAATATATTTTTATATAAAATTTAATTTTCTAACTTATTAATTTAAAATTAGATTTTTATATAAAATTTAATTTTCTAACTTTTAGAGATATAAATTTATTAATTAAATTTTTATATTCAAAATTTATTAATAAGTTTTTCTTAATTGATAAAATTGCTAGATTATTTAATCTTTCATGAAACATTGTTGAACGTAAATAAGACTTTATTAATTTTAATTTTAAAAAATTTATATATGTTGAAGCTACATGGTATAGTTAATAATATTCTATAAGATATACATGTATTTAGCAAAAGAATTTAATTTTTTTTATAAGCTTCAACACCTCAATAAATTTTTTTTATAATGTTGGGTCCCAATAAAATTTCATTAAAATAATTTTTTTTAAATATTAATGGGCCCCAATAAAATTGGAGCCCAAGGCATAGGCCTTAAGTCGGGCCTGCGGTAAAGGCAAATGACATGAAGATCATGTCCAAATGTGACCTAAGAATATAGGAGTATATGATGTGGGAACTATGCTCAAATGTGACCTAGGTCTATAGTATGATTTGTAAGACTAGAAGCACAAGCAACTCAAATTGGAGAGTTCGGAGTAGAGATCTTAGAATGGAGAGTTCGGAATGACTCAAATCGAATTGGCTCAGCTCGGGAGGTTGACCTTGTGATATTAGTATGAAATTATTAGTCTTCTATTTAGTGTAAAAATTGATTGATTTTAATATATAATTAGATTTCATGATTTTTAAACTAAATATATAGGAGAAATAAAAGAAACTTTAAGCTAAGTTTAACTATACAACTTTAAAGTAGTGAAAATAAAAGTTGGAATGACTTTAGAACTTTAAATTTAATCAATTAAATAACTTAAGTTGCTTACTTAATTTGATACCACTTCTTGTTTTCAATGCTACATTGGTAAGGGGAAAAAATGTTCCATGCATCACATGCAAAAATGTTTTGTAACTTCTACAAATAGTAAATTGGACATTAAAATTTTCACATTTATTATTTAAAATTATAACATTTTAGACTTATGTGATCATAAATTTTAAGATCTTGCATGAATATTGACAATGGGTCCTTAATTTTTAAAGAATTTGATTCTTTGCTATTTTTTATGTTTTAAAATATATTAGATTGATTTAATATTTATAACATTCTTATATAAAAACACATTTTAATATAAAAATAAATGCAAAGTGAAGGTAAATTAAATTATTATGATGATCTTCTAGCTATATAATTTTGGCTAATGAGCAACATCAAATTTAGTTAGTGTGAACAAACTATTTAGTTATTTTGAAAGGGTCAATTAATATTGGCTCCTCATTTAAAAATGCAACACGTGTCTAATTTTGTTAGGGCAAATTGATGTAAATGACGAATCAAATTTATTTTATTTTTTTTAAAAAAAAATTGATTTGGATTTCATTAACATGTGCATGGGGGCCACTTCCACATGCATGAAAGATAATGCTAATTAAATTTGATTTTTGTCTAATTTGCTTACGCATGAAATATATTTTATATAATAAATAAGTTCATAATATTCATAGTCAAATTGTCATGCTTGGAGTTTTACTTGCTCATGTTATCAAAGTTTATGTATTCACGTAGTTACTTTCGAGGCATAGTTGAGTTGGTTACAACGCAGTAGAGTTGTAGAAGAAGGTAAAGGTTCGCCAGACAATACCCTCTTGCGTCATGATCAATTGTAGTTTCTCGATTTACTTTCTCACAGATATGATTTACCTTCTCACATATGGTCGTGGGCCCGACCGTGAAATGCATATATTAAAATAAACGTAAATTTTGCACTGGACAGCTCTATATTATTATATTTCCTTGAAGCGCATGGGAGGAGCGTCGTAAGGGCAATTTAGTCTTCTCACCTTACCAAGGGGAGGGCCACGGCTTGTACCCGAGCCGCCACGTCATTTTCTTCTGCGACCAAAATTTGGACTTTGCGGCGCTCTTGGTTTGTCCGGGGCAAATGTGGTCCGGACACGAACCACAGCCCCAGTAGCTTCCAATTTTATAGGCGCCAGAGTTGTGGGGGGAGAGCCGTTTGATTGCCTTGTTTGTTCTCCGTGAAGGAGAAATACGCGTGAAGAAGGAGAAAGGAGAGATTTTGAGCTTCCTGTCACCAGTTTTGGTGAGTGCACCTCTCTAGGTATTCTTCTATTTAGCATCCGCGGGAGGCTCTTCTAGAGGTGGGGCAATTATGTCGACAAAGACGTTGAGGAGTGGCGATGCAAGGGGGAGTACTAATCAACGTTGTGTGTTTTTTTGAATATTTTTTGAAGGATTTTATCATCTGGAGCAACTGCTGCTCCCTACCGACTCTATTTATTTGGAGATCGATCGAGTTTTGTGGCGACTTGCAACAATAAAAAAAAACTTGATTCGGCTTGAGGCTTCATTTTTCTTTGTCCTTGCAAGAAGTCAGGGAAGTTCTGATCGGAAAGGAGCAAACTAGGTGGCAAAGCTTGCCGCTTGCGCTTTGTTTCAGCGCTTTGTGGTCTCAGTTGATGCCGTTGAAGTAAGGAAACTGTCTTCTTGTGATTTCTGTGTTTGACTTTTCTTTCTTCAACCTGTGGTTGCCTTTCATGGAACGATAGCTGTACCATTCGTGATTGTTTTGCGGTTCTTGAGATATCCAGGGAAAAATTATGTATTTTTGTGGGAAATGATTCTTCATTCTATTTTTACAGTGAAAATTACGGCTTTGGCTTTTGGTGTCGCTTGGGAGTTAAATGCAAACAGTGTCAGTTTGTTCTTTGATTTCTGCAATTGGTCCAAAGACCAGTAGCTGTCCTTTTGAATTTCCATTAGATTTGGGGAAGCTGTATCCACTTGTTGCCTGAATGGTCTTGCAGGGAAAATGGGAATTCTGTTTTGAAGGCATCATCCTGAATTATAGTGCTGATTTGCTGATGTCCGCGGCGGAGAAAGTCGAGCCTTTGACCTCCTCTTCATCTTCTCTAGAGGTGGATCCACTTCTCAAGGATTTAACTGAGAAAAAGTTGATCTTTAAGAAGAACGTAGCTACGTTGGCAGCGGAGCTGAAAGATGCCCGGCGCCGCTTGGTTTTGCAGGAGCAGTCTTTCGCGAAAGAGGCCCATGCGAGGAAGGTAGGTTTTGATTGTAGTTTTGTAGATCGGGATTGGTGGATGCCATGGTGGAGGATGAAATGGTCAAGTCCTTGACAGGTAGCAGAGATGAAAGCAGGGAGCATGGAAGAGGAAATAGGCCGGTTGCAGATGTGCTTGCAAGAGAAGGATGAGAGGCTCAATGCAACCTTGAGTACCACTCAGCAGGTAAAAGTATTAGAATTTTTCTATTTGTCTTAGTTTTATGTCCTCTATTTTCTTTTTCATACATTAAGTGGAGATTCTGGCTGATAAAGTATATTATGTACATACACAAAGTTCCAATTATAAGTAAGGTTTTTGTGTGATTCCATCTTTGAACCCTAAATTTTAGTAGGAAAGTCAAATGGAATTTTGATCTTATTTGAATGAGAAACATCAAATTTTGATGGTCAATTCACTTTCTTCTGTTTGATGAACATTTTGTTAACCAGATATTGGTACAAGAACGAAATTTCCTAGTTTTCTCTTACAGCCACATCCTTGTATGTTTGGGTGAGTGATGTTTTTTTGGAGAATTTGACTACAAGAGAAGTATGGAAATGTTTAATTATTATCGCACACATACTGTTTTTTACATGGAAATGAAGTTCTTTCTGTAATGAGTTAAATCTGTGGAATCTTATTTCCCATATCATTGGACTTGTTGGCTATCAGCCATCTGGGATTCAACGCAATAATAAATGCCAAGGGAATAGGATTATAAGTCCATATAAGAGGTAAGATTGTAACTTCCCAATGATATATTAGTTAGGTATTAGTAAATGAGGTATCAAATTAACAATCTTGAAAAATACTACTCTTCCTGGGGATATTTTTTCCTAGAATTAATTTGACTGGCTTTATACTGAACAAGGAGAAGCGAGGTAACAGCTTAAATGGAAAATCTTCAAAGAAGATAGTGAAAGTACACTTCATACTGCCTATAATAAGCACTTTTACAGGTCTTAAATGTATGTTAACAAATTAAGTATCAACAGTGTTATCTTCTCAAAATAATTAAAACTTTCCATGTTATATTCTGGTACATATCTTCTACTCTGCTAATTATCATATTGCCTAATTCACAATATCCTTTCCGTATAAATTTACACAGTCAGTATAATTATTTATTTGCGCATGTTGTCTAAATTTGATTCATGTCACAGTATACAGAGGAGTTGGATGTTTTAAAATCTCAATTGTCAATCACTCAAGCAACTGCTGAGGCTAGTGTTGTATCAGCTAAATCAGCTCAAACTCAATGCTTAGATTTGTTAAGAGAGCTGGATGAAAAAAATAGTTTGCTAGAAGCACATGAAGACAAAGTAAATAAACTTGGGAACCAGATAGACCTTCTGCAAAGAGATATTGAATCAAGAGAACTCTCACAAAGGCGACTGAGGGAGGAAGTATTGCGAATAGAGAAAGAAATAATGGAAGTTGTTGAAATAGTTGGAGCTAAAAAGGACTGTGAATTTAGGAAGATTTTGACTGAAGTTTTGCCAAAGAACATTGAGAATATCAATAAGCATCTGACTGCAAAAGATGAAGAAATTGGTAGGTTGAGGAATGAGATTAGAGTCTTGTCTGCGCACTGGAAACAGCAAAGTGAGGAATTACAAGCACAGGTTAGTCTTCATTTAACTGCAAACATGATTTTCAACAGAATTATGTTTTTTGCTTATCTGGTACATGTGCTGTAGCTAGAGCAACAACGTAGAGTTGATCAGGAGCTGACGAAGAGGATAATGAAACTTGAATTTTGTCTTCAAGAAGCACGGACCCAGATGAGAAAATTTCAGAAGGTAACTTGTTTAGGAAGAGCCAAGATGTTCTGTTATTTTTTTGTAATTTTGTTTTTAGTCGCCTATCTGTGTTTGTATAGATCTCATCTTTCGTTATACTACCTAATAGGAATTTCCATAGTTTCCATTACCATTTTGTATTCCCCAAAATACACGAACATGTGATATTTCCTGTAAAATATTAGCAATGTGACTTCAATGAAACAACTGCACCTTTAGATCAACAAGCCATAGCTATGGCACGTCTACTTCGATTCAGTTTCATGCCTTGCTCTTGATCCTCTACCTCATCTTGTCTTTTGTTTAAACTATTTCAGTGGACAAGTTACTTTTCTTTCTTCATCATTGTCTTATTTCCTATGTTTTTCTCCTCAATTCTTCTTGATCAATGCCGATCAACCCTACCTCTTACTCACATGGTATGTCAGTTAGTACTAAAATTGTCTTCTAGATGAATATTGTAACCTTGACATAGAACTTGATTTTAAACCTTGGTGTGCACATATATATGATTCTCTCTATCAACTGACATGATTTTGTTTAACAATATCAACATGTTATCAAAATCATCTTCGTGTATTGTGACTCTGACACAATAAGATTAAACTTCAAAGCACATGAATATTTATGATTCACTTTTTTTGCTAGATCACAAGGGCTTTTGCACTCTATTGAGATGAAGGTTGATCTAGCACCTTTTGCTAGATTTTCTACCTCAAACTGTATGTTTCATGTAGATCTAAATTTGGTGTTTCTAAAATTTGGAATTAACTTCACGAGAAGCTAGTGGAGACTTTGCCTCCCACATTAGATTAACACAAACACTCTAAAAGAACAAAAGCAATTTATCGTAGTTTGGCAAAAGCTTACTGCACAAAGAGAATCCATGTCTATCTACTGAATTAAAGGAAAGCACAATGAAAATCAACAAAAGACTGTTGCATAAAAAAAAGTTCTCTCAATCTAACATGCCCTACTCTCCAACCTTACCCCTTGCACTCTTTGAGAACAAAATCTTCTTCTCTACAGTATATGATCTCCCACAATCCCAAAACATCTTTTGGATTTCAGAATGCTCTACAAATGAGAATATTACAATTATCATGGAATTCTAGATGAAAATTCACCTAATTCATGAAAACTTTTACTGGCCTTGTTGTTTTAATTGAGCTATCATGTAGGGGTACATTGCTTGGTTTTATTGCTTCTCCATGCTAGGCTATGCTAGTCTAGCATTTTCATTGAACTCATTAATCTCCACCTCAGTGAGATACTGCATCACTATTGCACTTGATACTCTAAAGTGATTGACTTGGCATGGTTTTGTATTGCACATGCTTAAGTCATCTAATCCCCGTTTTGACTCCTCGGCCAAGCCCTGTGCAGGAACTACTTGTTCAGTAATCTGATTTGATCTTGGTATAACTATGATGCTATTGTAGAAAATGAAAAGATGCACACATTAGACTAGATAGGTTTGGGCAAAAAAATTTGATCCAATGCATATTCAACTCGGCCTAAATATTTGGATTATTAATGGATTAAGGTTGGTTCATCAATGATCATTTGTAGGATATCAATATCTAATTTCATATACCAACCTTACCCAACTTTAATTATGGATATATATAATATAGTAAATCATTCAATGATTGTTCCTATTGCTAATTAATAAGACTAATTTATTATATATAAACTTTATGCATTACTAAATTTTAAAACTATCAATTGTAAAAATAGATTAGTGCCATTAGAAAGTTTAGAATCCTATATGGCCTAATTAACTGGAGGATTCATAAGATAATTATTTATTTTTGACTTAAGATATTTGAATTTAATTTTTCTTGCTTTAAGTAACCTTTTTGACTTAGATAAGAGTGCTGATAATCTAAAACTAGATATTCGGCCCAACCCAACTCATGTTGAGTAAAATCTCCCATACTTGGTTTCAGATACAGTCTCGGATCAATATTTTTCTTGATCCACTTTTTTTTTTTATTGAATCAAATTTTGGTCAAGGACTGAACTGACCCAACCTAGTTCCACCCCTAAGACCAACTAAGACAATTCAAAATAAAGATTAGATAGGGTTCACAAAAAAAGAAGTGATCCTATAGTAGGTTCTCAAGTTCTTAAAAATTTGCCAGTTTGTATCTGTGTATTAGTGGGTTGTTAAATTTAAATTTAATTACAGATGACTGGATTCTATTACAATTATACTTATTGAAAAGTTACTTTAATTTGCTTTTTTTCAATATTTTTTGTTTTTATCTGACATTATGTGACATCACCTTCTTCAAAAGTAAAATGGAAAATCAAATTAGAAGGAATTCTTAGGATCTAATAGAGTTTGCTTTGCTTTCTGAGCATCCTTAGTCACACTACTGATACTATACCAACCTACCCAGTTTAGCATTCGAGAAAAGCTACTTTGGGATGATACACTTTCCGTGTTCTTGTGCCCATAATCCCATTCATATGCCAAACACTTTCTACCTGTCATTTAAATTTGTAACTCATGGCCGAAAGGATGACTACTTGAAATGTTTGCTTGGTACATATTATGACTTATCAGAAATCAGGGAACGTTAGGCAGTGCCTAATTTAATTGATTAGCATGCTTATCAAGTTATTGTAGCTGGTTGCCAACTTAAGTGATGCAATCTCTGAGTATTTTTACTTATCGTATTTGTGCTACTAAAGGGCGCACTTTGAAAACTGAACCTTCCAGTTCAACCAGTTGAATCATGAAATGAAAAATGGCCAATTTAGTATTACTTTTCTGGTTCGACTGGATTTATTACCGATTCAACCTGAAAAACAGTTATCAGGGAGTTTGATAGGTCCATCTTCCCAAACTGGTTGTCAAAAACACCAACTGAAATTATACTTTTGGTTATAACTTAAAATAGCACTGTTAGTTGTCTTAAGTTCCTTTAAAGCTTATGTTCTTTGAGACCTTCTGTCAATAATGTATCTTTGTTATTGTAACAGATGAGTGAGAAAAGAGACAAGGCAATTAAGGAGTTAAAGGATCAATTGGCTACAAAGCAGACGAACTGTTCAAATTGCGATAATAGAGTAAATTTTTGGGAGAGACAAGGGTTTAAGATCATTGCTTCGATGTCTATGCTGGTCCTTGTTATTTTTGCAAAGAGATAGAGTAAGAGCTTTTTTGTTGTTGCCTTTGTAAATGAACGTAGGCTCAGTTTCACATTACAAAATATATACTTACAGACTTGATCAATATCATGTATAAATATGTGCACTTTGTGGTAGTCTAAATTTTAAAAGGAGCAATTTTTCTAGAGGCTATCCTTGGTAGGATGGATTGATGGAATGATTCATATTTGGTATGTTTGATTCTTTTTTTTTACGTTGTATTGTTTGTTCGATTTGTTCCGCATGCTTAGTGCTCTTAGTTTGCTCGAGTGATATTGTTCTTGGTTTGTTTAGTATGTTTGGTCCAATTGACTCATCTAGATTGCATAGTTTGTTCAACTTGCTAGGTTTACCCATTAGGTTTGTCGATCCATTTGGCTCATTAAATTTTTCATATTTTTGGACTTGTTTGGTTAGTTTGCTTTGCAAGGTTTGTTTAGCATATCCAAAGCACTCTCTCTTATTGTTCATCAATGATTTTGTCTTTATTTTTAAATTGAAAATGTCAAATAATAATATTAGATTAATTTTTCACTAATTAGTGCCCCATATCTATGCAATTTGTTTCACTTGTTTATTTGAGAAGTATCTATTGTCTTAGATAATATATTATTTATTGGATAAATAAAATTATTATTTGAGTGTACATTCTCTATATATCTGACTATATCTTAAACTCAATTAATGAAGTCCATAATACAATGCATAATATGAGAGAAATTGTAATTGGATCATAATTAGTAGGTATCTCTATATGTGTAATTATACACGTATGAAAATATTTTCTAATTAATGAATTGATGAAATTGGATATTATTGATTCTGTAAGACTAGTATATGTTAGACTCATTGGTTTTATCAAAAAGTCAATCCTAACTAGCTGGAAATATTGAGATGTTGAGAGTTAACATATGAATGTTGGTTAAGAGTAAATGATTCATTGAATGTGATCTGTCATGAGACTTCATGTGGTTCTATATATATCTATGAAGATCATATTGCAGCTTGAGTGTAAGTTTTTTTCGACTTGAAGTATTCAAGTCATATTGGTCATGGAGACTTATATTTTGACATCTTAAATAAATGTCTCTTTGAAAGTATGACTCCGATGTAGGATCGGGTTGGACCGGCTAGAGGGGGGTGAATAGACGGTTTGGCAGAATCGCACAAGTCTTTTAAAAAAAAACTTGGTTGCAACTGGATCGTTGCTTCCAAGGCAGTTAACACTCAATAAGAACTCCTTTAGGCGGAGAAGCCTTTACAATTGTAGCACAGAGACTTAGCTAGAAGAAAGAATACAAAGTAATTGATGATTTTACTTCTAGAACTCTAAGTCTTATTTATAACCTAAGAAAATAGATCTGGATCGTTGATCGTAGATGAACTTTCTCTTGGTCGTTGATCCGTTGATGCGATCCTAATCGTTGATCGGAGATAATCTTAAATCTCGAACATTGATTTGATAAAAGGATAAATTTTATCCTTTTTCTTTAATTTAAAAGTTTCCAAAGTTTTCAAACTTCCAACGTTTAATCCACCTAAGTCATGCCTTCCAACGTTTAAAAAAATCTCCAATGTTTAAGCCATGCAACGTTGCACGTTGCATTCTCCAATTAAGCCATGCAACATGGTTAATTAATCTCCAATTAAACCATGCATGTTGCACTCTCCATTAAGCCATGCAACATGGTTAATTAATCTCCAATTAAGCCATGCATGTTGCACTCTCCAATTAAGCCTGGTCCAAGTCAAATGTTGACTTGGTCAAAGTCAACTTGGTTGACTTTTTGTAGGTAGATCTTTTGGGTGATTTCTGGCCAACCGGAGTTAGGCTCACCCGAACCCGACTCCGGCCTTTTGCCCCTCGAGCGTGCTTCCTCCCGGCTTCTCGTCCCTCGGACGTCGCGCACGTCCTTCTCGCTCCACCGGCGTACTCTTCCGTAGCTTCCGCGTCCCTCGGATTGCACCGAGCCCGTCGGCTCACTTCCCCGCGCAACCCTTCTCGTTCGCTACGTCTTACGCTCGACTTCCTCCGTACCTAAGTTCCTGCACACTTAGCAAAGGGATTAGAATAACACAGGACCTAACTTAATCTGGTTGATCACATCAAAACTAACCGGGGCACCAACAATCTCCCCCTTTTTGATGTGCATCAACCCAGGTTCAGTTAGGGTTAAACCAAAAAATAATAAAAGCAATAAAACTAAATAAACAGTTAAGTATAAAAAGAAATTTGCATGTCAAAATTATAACCTCCCCCTGAACTTCAGCCTACTCTCCCCCTTTGATCACAGCAAAAACGGGGTATTGAAAACTAAGTAAGGGGAAAAAAAATGCAAGTCTGATTTAAACTGAAAAAAAATTCTGAAAATTTTTTTTAATTGTCTAATAAATGTAGAACATATAAAAAATTTGGTTGTCAAAAATGACTTAAATATTTTACATTTAAACTATAATTTTCACTTAAAAATTTATAGAAAATAATTTCATTGTCATAAAAATTTGAAAATTTTTGTAAAAGTTGAATAAAAAGTTTGGGAACAGTACAAAAATTTTCAGAATTAATTGAATTATTTGTGAGAAAAAATAAATTAAATATTTAGATAATAAAATTTTAAAGAATGAATTTTTTAATATTTAAAGAAACACATTGTAGAGTTTCAGATTGAGAAATAAAATTTTTATCTATTTTTAAGAAAATTTGAATTTGAGAAAATTTCCAAAAAATTTTGAAAAAATTTCAAAGATGACATTTCTGTGCATTGAGGAAAAATAGAAACACAATTTTTCTTTAGCAAAAACCAATCGAACTGAATTTTCTAAAATAATGAATAATAAAAAAAAGTTAGTCAACTAAATACATATGTAATAAAAAATCAGTTTAAAAAAGATTTAGGAACCCAAAATAAGTTCCTATCTACCGGGTTAATTAAAAATTTTGGGGGTACATAATTTCTGAGAATTTTTCTAAGTTGACCCTTATGATTTTTAACATACCAATTTAACCCTTGAGTATAATAATTCTTTTTCTGTCGCAGACATGTAATATCAATTTCCAATTTCGCAACTAAATTTTCTAAATTTTCATTTCTATTTTTTAAATTATCAAACATGCTTAATGGACATGATGTAGATAATTGCTTTTTCAAATTCAAAAGTTTTCTTCTATTTTTGCATAAATTATTAAAAAGAGATTTTATAGCAAAAAATAATTCGTTAGGAGATAGTTTGCATACCTCACTTACCATGTCGTCATACCTATCACTTAGTGGTTCATCGTCGCTGCTGCTTTCATCGGATGACTCTCCCCCTTGATCGATGCTCATCCGGATGTGTTTTCTTCGTCGTCCTCCTCTTGATGACTTGCCATTAGAGCAAGTCCAGCATACTCCTCAATTTCTGACTCGTCGGAAGACGTCTCATCCCAAGTTGCTTTCAAGGCCTTCTTCTTCTTTGCCTGGGAGTCCTTCTTCTTGTTCTTTAGTTTAGGACAATTTTCCTTTATGTGACCATCTTCGTCACAATTGTAGCATTTTACTGTCCTCCTTTTTGGAGATCTCTTCTTTCCCTGAAATTTTGAAAACTGATTAGATTTAATAAATTTTTTAAATTTTCTTACCAGATATCCTTTTTCTCCTCCTTCTTCATCATCCGAGGACGCCGATTCTGGTTCCGTTGTTTTCACGTTCAGGGCTACACCGTTCGCCTTTCGACTTCCTACAATTCTTGATTCGTGAAGTTCAAATGTTGAAAATAAATTCTCGAGCGAAGTTGTCTCGAGATCTTTAGCAATAAAAAATGAATCGACAAAGGAAGACCAATCAGAATTTCTTGGGAACGAATTAAGTGCGTACCTCAGCGAATCTCGGTTGCTTACCTTTTCCCCGAGATTCGTCAGTTCGGTTATCAAACCTTTTATCTTCGAGTGCAGATGCGCTACCGTTTCGCCTTCTTCCATCCGGAGGTTGGTCAGTTGGTTTCGGAGAAGGTCCCTTTTGGCGAGTTTGGCCTTCCGAAGTCCCTTCGTGTAACTCTAGGAATTTTTCCCAGAGTTCTTTCGCAGATGTGTATGTACCGATTCGGTTGACCTCTTGCGCCGGGAGTACAGAAAGCAGATGGTAAACTGCTTTTCCATTCGCCACAAAATCAGATTGGTCCTTCTTGCTCCATTTGGTTAAATCCTTTTCTATGGGAGCTGCAAAACCAGACTGCATTATTATAAATAATTCAAATTCTGTCGTGAAGAATACCTCCATTTTGCGCTTCCATTCGGCGAACTCCCCCTCGAATTTTGGCGGGTAGATGACGGGTCCGACCATTTTGGTTGACGGTGCTGCAGTTGGCGGTTAGTCCTTCTGCGGCGAACTCGCTCTGATACCACTTGTAGGATCGGGTTGGACCGGCTAGAGGGGGGTGAATAGACGGTTTGGCAGAATCGCACAAGTCTTTTAAAAAAAACTTGGTTGCAACTGGATCGTTGCTTCCAAGGCAGTTAACACTCAATAAGAACTCCTTTAGGCGGAGAAGCCTTTACAATTGTAGCACAGAGACTTAGAGAGAAAGAATACAAAGTAATTGATGATTTTACTTCTAGAACTCTAAGTCTTATTTATAACCTAAGAAAATAGATCTGGATCGTTGATCGTAGATGAACTTCCTCTTGGTCGTTGATCCGTTGATGCGATCCTAATCGTTGATCGGAGATAATCTTAAATCTCGAACATTGATTTGATAAAAGGATAAACTTTATCCTTTTTCTTCCAACGTTTAAAACTTTCCAAAGCTTTCAAACTTCCAACGTTTAATCCACCTAAGCCATGCCTTCCAACGTTTAAAAAAATCTCCAATGTTTAAGCCATGCAACGTTGCACGTTGCAACGTTTAACGTTGCAACATGGTTAATTAATCTCCAATTAAACCATGCATGTTGCACATGCAACATGGTTAATTAATCTCCAATTAAGCCATGTATGTTGCACTCTCCAATTAAGCCTGGTCCAAGTCAAATGTTGACTTGGTCAAAGTCAACTTGGTTGACTTTTTGTAGGTAGATCTTCTGGGTGATTTCTGGCCAACCGGAGTTAGGCTCACCCGAACCCGACTCCGGCCTTTTGCCCCTCGAGCGTGCTTCCTCCCGGCTTCTCGTCCCTCGGACGTCGCGCACGTCCTTCTCGCTCCACCGGCGTACTCTTCCGTAGCTTCCGCGTCCCTCGGATTGCACCGAGCCCGTCGGCTCACTTCCCCGCGCAACCCTTCTCGTCCGCTACGTCTTACGCTCGACTTCCTCCGTACCTAAGTTCCTGCACACTTAGCAAAGGGATTAGAACAACACAGGACCTAACTTAATCTGGTTGATCACATCAAAACTAACCGGGGCACCAACATATAAAACCTAAGGGTTATGCTTTCTCTTCTACTCCTCATCTTCTTGCCACCACCCCTCCTCTTCTTCATGCCACCGCCCCTCTTCTTGTCGCCGCCGACCACCTTTGGTTGTGTAGGGGTCATCCAAGCATGTCTTCGACCTTCCCCTCTCCATCGACAAGCCAACTCCCTCAGCTAACCAACCACCCTGTCAAGGGAGCTTCAGTCGTGCCGAACAACCGTCGAATAGTAGAGTTTCAGCCACGAGGTTCTTCTTCCACTGCCTTTGGCTATTGTTCCAACGAGCAAATGTTGTTGTCGGAACTCTGATGCCATTAGACCTGCTGTCCCTTGTCGACAACATGCATCCGACCTTCGAACGATGACTTCATTGCCTTCGTTCAGTTCGTTTCGTATCGTTGGGTTGTTTTGAGCTGTCGAATACCGAATTGAACCGTGGATTCTATCACGGATCGTTTTGTCTCCTTCCTTTGATTAGTATCGAAATAGAGACACCACACATAACTTAATAAAATCGTCTCACAGAGATCTCGACGTGGATACAAGTAAAGGTAATTGTTTTGAAGGTTGTTGGTTGATGTCGTTTCCGCTTCACGTCATCCAATAGGTATAATTTATTTATACCGTCTATTTCTCCGATTATGTCTGCACGTGTGTGTATCCACGTATAGTTTTTGATGTGCATATTGTAATAATTTAGATTATTATACTTACGCTATTTATTTATCAAAATAAAATTTTAAAACGTGCATAGAGAAACTCAACATCACTATCGATATGTTAAATATTAAGTCATTTTTGTGATGAGGATCTTGATAGAGAGGGCCAAAGAATGTTGATAGATGTTCTTAATTTTAAATTTGGGATAAAGATCAAATGTTAGAGATCTTCAAAAGAGAGAGGGTTATGAGAATGGTCTTGAAAGAAACACATTTAGGCGATGAAATAACTATCAAATGGATAAAAAAAAAAGAAATAAATTTATTCAACTTAATAATGTTTAAGCTATGTTTTTTTTACTATAAATTTTATCAAACTGGATACTTAAGCTTATTCACGAACTTCCAATTGATTCATCTATAATCCCAAACACTTGTGTGTTATTGGAAAGATAAGCTTAACCCATCAAACCTACTGTTATATTAGCTTCAAACTTAACCTTTGAAAGTTGTCTCTCTTGATATGCACTACTTAATTAAACATGTAAAATGTAAGGATTCAATCATGATTTTATTTTTATTCAGAGAACCGAACACGACACAAGCTAACTTGATACTCAAATTATCATGTACCAATTTCAATCACTGGAAAGGACATAAAATTGTCTGTATTACTGAAAAATAATGAGCATCATCTGAGATTTGTTCTGACAAAATGCTCAAGGGAAAATAAATATACAGCAGTTTCTGCTCAAGTTCATAAGCTCCTGGCATTTGCTGACTACAGAATTCTGAAAAGGATCCAATTCCCATAATCTTAATAGCAAGCAAGCAATTGGATGGTGGCCCTTCCTAGATTAGACTGAAAAGAAAGATATCACTTTGGAAATTAGATAGCACAAGTGTGCTTGTTAGTTATTTCAACTTCTTGAACTGTGACATGTGCACGAGGCACGATGCAACATAACTAAGCAAGTAGATAAAATTGAGAGCTTAAAGGTCAGAAAACATTTAACAGCATACTCGGAAAACATCTAATAGTAAACTAAGCTTACTTATTAGCTTGCCGCATACTCACATATAAACTTCAATTGGTTTATGGAAGCTCATTCTGAATCATTGATCAGCAAGTCGCTGAAGAAAGAATCGGAAAGAGACTCTGTAGCAGATCCATATTCATTCAAGCGTTTTTTGAAAGAACGAAGATCTCTCTCATCCTTTGCTGTTCGTTTCTGTCAGAAACAAGGTGTTTTAAGAAGTTGGATTTCTATATATATCGTTTCTGTCATCCTTTGCTAGAGGGTAAGATGAAAAATAAGAGAGGATTATTAGAAAATTATAACTGAACTTACAAATGATTTCTTTGTCAACAAGATATCCACCAGATATATTAACCAGAGAACATTGGTCTTGGGGAAACTGCGAAATGAGAATTTGCATAGTACATACATGAAGATGTTAATTCAGAACAGTTATAACATCGCTGATTAGTTTATTTTCATGATGGCTGCTCTAGGCGACAAGCCATTTTATTTGTGGTAGATTAAGTTTCTTGATCTTTATGCTAAATGAATCATAGTCTGCTCAATTTGTCATGAAGCACTATGGACTCGTCAAGCAACAAATTTCTACTAGTGACAAAATTAAAATTTCTACTAGTGATTTTGCCTTCCAAACATAGACTGATGCAAATGTTCTAGCGGAAAGTGTCAACTAGTTTAATTTACAAGCGCATTGAATTTTGAAAGTTTATTGCTAAGGGATGCATGCTCCTGGTTTCATTCAGTATGTGGGAAAGATCTTAACTGTCTTATTTTGTAATTCAAACTTCAAGGATGACACAACATGTAAAGAATAATTGATTTTTTTCCACAAGTTTAATTTTACCTTCCTTCCCAATAGTCTTCAGTTAAGTCTCTCATTTTGCGGTACGTTTCAAACTGGCAATAACATTAAGTTATGTGAAATAATTAAACTAAGCAAAGAAAGAGATGATGTTTGCTACCAACTTGTTTATCTCCTTTTGGACCCTCAAAGAGTCCAGGATCAGCAGACAAGTCAAGAAATAATATGGCTTCGCCTGTTAAGATGGTAGACACATTAAATTTTATTTTTTCGCATACAAGCAGAAAATAAAATTCAATAATAATTTTTGTGAAAATTATTGTAAATCCTTCTTTGAACATTGCATCATTTTTTGAATGTTGCTTGTGGAAGAGATTGTCGCAATACTCACACAACTATCCTAATTGCAATGAAATGAGTTCAGTTAATTATTTAAATAAGCACAAGGCACTAAAAGAGAACAATTTTCACAAAAGGAAATAGTGTTTCCTATTTCATTAATATTAGACTTGGCTCTTCTACTATGAATAACGAAGCAAGAGTCTAAAATTCCATCTGAATGTTATACAATATCTCCTTTCAAAATGACAAATAAAAAAAGAACTATTTTTATCATAGTAAGAGTTCCCAAAGATGGTATCCTAAAGGTTTAATATCAATAAAAGAAATATCAACTATTTTTGAATATTTAGTCTCTTACATTGGCCTCCTAAATTGTTGCACCTAATGAAAATCAAGCCGAAGGAAATTAGTAAAGCTTTGGAAGAAAACATTTCCATTTTGCAATTTAAAATAATTGATTTGCATGTTCAATTCATACTTTATAAAAATCTGATTAAGTTTATTTTTGCATCTTACATTTTGTGTCACTGTTATAGCTGTAAGCAATTAACCCATTAATCAAGCATCAAGATCAGAATGCAAAGAGTTATTTTGTCCTCTATGCTGGCAACATGGAAACTAGTCTCATTTTCTACCCCGTGATAAAAAAACAAAAGTTCATAATACATTATGGGATTTAGAACATTAGTAAAATACTTACCAGTATTGATACGGGAGAGAGTAAAATCTATTATTGATATAGCTAACCCAAATGTCTTAGCTCTCATCTTTTTTCCATGAAGAGTAAAATTTGTTGAAATATCTTTTGTATGAGTTAAAAGAATATTTCCCCTGCACAATAAATATATGGCTAGCAAAGAAGAAACAGATCTAACAAGAATAAAAATAATGATTTTGATCAAATTGCTTGAAATAAAAAAAATAAACAAACCAATGCAAATCTCGATGTTCAAACTCGCAAGCAGTTTCTGCCACAGCCAAAGCAATAGTAGTCTACAATAGTCAAGTAAAATTAGTAAATAATTGGAAATCCAACTTAATGGCATTTGAAAGGAAGAACAAATGACTTACTTGCACCAATAAACTTCGAGCCTCATCATAGTTAACTAGTACAAAACTTTCCAGATCTTTCCCACCATCAGCCAGTACAAATACTATATAGCACTGAAGGAATTGGGGTTATCTTAATTGAATAATAAGATTACAATCCGTGTATCTATGGCACCCAAGCCTAATAATATTTGAGTAAATAATAATGCAAGAGCAAAATAACTATTTGTAATAGTTTCTCTAGAGTCGAATCATAGATATCTATCATGTTCAACAATCACACACCAAAACAAAAACAAAGTTCCAACAAGAGGTTTGATGAAATTATAGATAATACATAACAAAGTTTATGGCTCATCACTTTTTTTGGACAAAATGACATGTTAGATGGAGTGACATGATAGTTAAAATCAACATGTTTAATACATTAATGAAATATTGGATTGCTTGAAATATAAATGATTGTCTGATTGTTGGAATGTTTTATTTCTTGGATTTTCATGTTCTAGTTACCTGCAACATAGGTGTAAAAGATTGATGCAGAGAGGGGGCTACTACATGCAAAGGAAAAGGAGTCATGGCAAGGATCAGCAACAGGAGGCTTCTTGAGAGTAACACGAAGATGTAGAGAGGGGGGATCAAGTTGCACGGCTTGGAGAAATGATCATAGCACAATTCTAGGTATGTCATGATGCACGTGTGTGCAAGGGATGAACAATTGTGTAATGCAAGTGTTGAAAATTAGGTTTCTTCTCTATAGAATAATGTGATCACAACACATTTATATAATCTCAAACCTACTAATATACTGGTACATGACTAAAACTGCTATTTCTAATCTGTAGCACTACATTGATATGTTTGTTCCTATAACAATGCTTGCTCATAAAACAGTCGTACAAGGCTAGCGATAACCAATAAGAATATTTTTGTTGTTTATAATCTATATCCAAAATTTTATTTTTCTAAAAGATGTAAAAAACCTGATTCTCCACGAACTCTTTGGGATGATCATTTTCAGAACCATGCACTGCATCCCAATCTTCCCAAGCACTAATCAATCCATCATCATAGGGTCCTTGGCAGATGCAAAAACTGAAGAGAGAAAGAATAAATCAAAATAATAATAAAAACACTACTTTTATATAAAAGTGAATATACAATAAAAAGAGAGCCCGATAAGCATAAAGTTTCACCAGTCTTATGCTTGACGATCATCAAGACTCAAGGATGAAAATATGCTTCAACAAATATTTCATATTACAGTAAATTAGAGAGTTGGGAGTGTACTCTTTTGTTTCAATGAAGCCAGAGCATGCATTTTTAGTGTTAGTTTCCTTTTGTCTACCCCTTAAACTATTTAATGTCAAAGAAAGCATAACTTCCTCAAGCACTTCCTCAGATTTCTGTTCCCCCAAAAAAAAACACAAATCTGGTTAGTATAACCCTTTAAAGTTTGAATATCAAAGAAAATCAACTATACTTTTACAGACCTTCTGAACTTCTCCATTTACTAGCAGATCTCCATCAATAGGTACTACTTTGCAAACAGTTTCACCAGCTTTGAAAGCCTCTCCATATGTGCCTTCACCAATTTTGACAATACTGCTCAACTCACTGTGGAAAATGGATATTAGTGTTAGTAACCAATTGTCCAGCAGTTTCTTGAAATAGTTCTCAATTTCAGTGAAGAAAATAACTGATCAAACACATGTTAAGGTGGTGAACAATCAGATTGTTGTAGTTAAATGCATCTTCACCACTGGCAATTAAGACACAAAAGCAAAGACAATGTAAGTTGCTGATCTTTTGTTTAGAAGATGATGTCCTTATTAAACACACATAACCACGTTGAAACAAAGTACTGAACACTGCCAGCAATCTGTATTTTCAGTAAGCTAAACAAACATATGTAGAGGCCCTAGCAAATACCCAGTAATTGATAGACCCCTTCAAGTTTCAAGAATAAAGAAGTGCAAACACAAATGCCATAGGAAATTGAGAAAATAGATAATTTCCAGAGGACTTGAAGAAAATAGAGCATACCAGTGTCTAGAGAAGACTTCTCCAAGATTGATTGGCGCAGACTGTCGGCAAATCATCAGAAGTTGGTCAAATGCCTTCAAATATTCCCCATCGGATGTCTTAAATTGTGATGCATCAATTTGAGTAGCTTTTTTTGACTCACTAGAGAAATGCCCTTCTTGCAAGATTTCCACATTTTCACAGATCCCATTTTCTACTTCGTTATCCTTTATGATAAGTGAATCAAAGGAAGCCACAATGCTGTTATCAACCAAATTTTTTATTGAACTATTTGAAATCAGTTCTGGTTTATGGCTTTCCTTGTAGGAACCAAACTTCGACGGAAGCTTTGTCCTCAAATCCCTTTCAGGTGTTTTATCAGTCAAATTGTTGGAGGAACCACAACTGCCAAGTACAGAAGGAACTGAAAATGGCGTTTCCATGATTTTGAATAAATGTTGTGAAGAGCCACATTGCGAAACAAGTTTTGAGATTTTCCATCTCTCTAAAATGGCGGGCAAATCATGCACAACCGCAACTTGTTTTGCACCCATGGTCCAGGTGCTAAAATTCTTAGGCGAAGGACTCTCTTCCAGTAACTCAAAGGAATCGACCTCTAGGAAGTAATTCTTCTCCTTTGTAAAATCTGGAGAATCCTGGCCAGTTTTCTTCTGCAAGCAAACCAATGAAATAAAAACCAAATTTCCTTGGTCTCAATTCAATTTACTAAACTAAATTGGAACGCTTAAGTTCATACTGCTCTGCCTCCTTTCTTCCCTCTCTTGGGTGCTCCTCTTTGTTTGACTTGGGGCCTAAAATTTACCCCCGTCGCGACAACAATACTTTCCCGTCCTCTATAAGAAGAAAGTTAAAAAAAAAACACACTAGATTATGTAGCGCTCAAGTCATAATAATGCACAAGCTAGAACTTTTCTCTCTCCATGTAATGGGAAGCAACAGCCCCAACCACTAGAGGAAATAACAAAGTTCAAGATACCAATTTTCAAGTCATAAAACAACCAACCCGTGCAGAAGCTACAAACGACAAAGATAAATAAAAAACCTGGTGGAAAGGGATCGATTCCAGCTAGGTCTCTTGGTCGGGGCAAAGCTCACTCGGCCTTCCCTGCTCGGTCGACTTTTTCATAGGAAAAAAAATGATCAGTTTCCCAGAAAACTTTTAAGTGTCGGGGAATGCAATCGACGCAGCGGCAACTGATTCTCACATCTGCACTTGCTTAGGGTTCGCATCCGAGGCCGTTCTCCTTCTTCTTTCGTAAACCACAGCAACTTGAGGCGCTGCCGGCGGTTGCTCCCCTTGGGAGACGATCTCCGCCCAGAGATCGCTTCCGTCGCCTGGAAAGAGCGACGATTAGGAAGGAAACATGGAAGAGACTAGCGAAGGAGGACACAGAAAGAGAGATTTCCTTCATCGGCACCTGTCGTTGGAGAAGCCATCGGTCGGCGTAGCGTAGATTGGAGGGAGATTTTGAAAGGGGCTTCTCCTTCTTGAAGACGATGCTTTCAAGAAAAAAAGAAAGTTGGGCTTGGGCCCAACAACACAGAGCCTTTACGGCCCAACAAGTTCAGGGCCAAATTAAATTAAAAAATCGATTGATTTCGATTTTAAAATTTTAAATACGATTAAATTAATTAAATCGAATCAATAGCACTCAATTACTATATTATCAACCGTCAATTATATTATTTAAATTGCACACGCAATTCGATTAATCGATTGATAAATTGGATTGACTTGACTATTCAATAGCATTATCAATCGATTGGTATGAAAATTTTAATTAATTTAATAATCGATCGAATTAATTAATTTATATGTATATATGTATGAATAGTTGAGTCAAATACGATGAATTAATCGAAGAGGTGCCATGACGTTTAAGGACTAAAAGTGTAGAAAGAATTATTAGTAGCATTATTAGGTGAAGAACATTGTCAAGATAAACATGTGCCAACTGCATTACTTGTCTCCACCTACCAAAATTATGGCCATTATTTTTAACAATCGGTCCAAATCACATCATGCAAGTTGGCCTCTCCATTTATTATTCTTATTATTGTTTTATTTTTTTTTATAATTGAGGTATTTGTCATTTGAGCTCAACTTATTCTAAAGACGATATAGGTGTCAACAATACTATAGAGATGTCAATTTTGATGAGTCAAATGGATTCGGATCGAAATAACCATATTATAAAAAAAAATCTCAATTTGAATTCGAGTCCGACCAAAAATCCCAAACTCAAATCCGAGCTTAAATAACTTGAATAACTCGACCAACTTAATTAAATTTTTTAAATTATTTTTTCAAGCAATTCTTCATTTCTATCTCAATACTTCATCATTATTTCATGATTGTTATATTAACTTTTCTGCTATTGATCGATATACACAAAATATTTTAATTTTTAAAATAAAATTTAATTTAACTCTCAATCCAAATCAATTCGAACCCAACTCAATCCAAAAACTTGAATTCAATCTGAACACAAAAATTCCCAATTTTAATTCGATATTTTTCGAATCAAATTCATTCTTGACACCCTTAGAAGACAGGTGATCTTCCTCTAATAAATCCAAAAGTATGAGTGACTCTTCACTAGCCGTTAATGCCCTAAATTTTTTATTTCAAAAAATACTCTACAATGCATCATAATTACAATTCAAACTATAGATGCGACATCCCAATATAATTAGTTATTCAAACGTCGCATATATATATATATTATGTAAATTTTGAATTTTTGATGAAGTTAAGGTTCTTTTTCATTGTGGTTAATTGTAATTTTTTGATTTATTTTTTTATAAATAGTTATGGAACTGATTGTATTGGATCGTTGGATTGACGAATTTCAAACTTTTTTTAATAAAGTAAATTTTAAATTTTGATTACTTAGATAAAATATCAGGTCTCTTACCCCACACTATACACGGGGCATTCCTTATAAAGGAAGTCATTTAGTCCTTTTTGTAACAATTAATCTAATGCACCAGATTTCTCTTAACAAAAAAAAACATAAAAATGGTAAATTATTAATTAGGTCAGCATTGATTCGGAGCAAATATTCAAGTTAAACCCCGGACAATTCTAATATTGCATTCAAATAAACTGTATTTTTTTAAAAAATAAAGTTTGCTGCAATGAGAATCGGGCACGTGGCGCTGCGCGCAGATTCAACCGAGCAAAAAGGTCAATAAAACGCTCCAAAGGAACGGGGCCCATGCTCAATTATGGGGTTTTAAATGACCAATAGACTTCATGAATCACGTGCCATATTTACTGAAATGATTATTACTTTGTCCCCGGGGTGATGGTGCCGCAGTAGGACATCCAAGTTGTCACCTAAGTACCCGCGATTCGATCCTCAGCTACAACATATTTGTAGGAATTTTCCTCCAAATGAGGATCGCAATCAAAGGATGCTGAGCATCTGGGTAGGCCGCTGTGTGCGCTTTCCGTTTTACCTTGGTGGCCGATGGGAAACTTCCGTGAGACCGGACCGGGTAGGCCGCTGTGTGCGCTTCCCGATTTACCTTGGTGGCCGGTAGAAAACTTTCGTAGGACCGGACCGGTCACCCCCAGGGATTGAGTCCATGCGACTAACTGGGATTATCATTTTTTTTTGAAATGATTATTACTTGCCCTCTTCGGTTCCGTAAAAAAGGTGAAATTCGTAACCTTAACTATCGATCTCATGATCATATGTGAAAAAGTAAATCGAAAAAGATAATAATGCAGGAGGATATTGTATTAAGATTTAAACTCTTGTCCTCTTATGTAATTTTGTTATATCGTACCTAACTCTTCTACAAAAGATAAAATCTACCACCTTAGCAGCTCCACACGCTCAGCTCCACAATCATATATGAAAAGGTAAATCGAAAACTACAATTGATCATGCAGTGATATTACCTAACTTCACACAATTCCAGCGATCATTGTACTCAACTCAACTATCCCTATCGGCTATTACGTTGCCCTCGATTTACTGAAACTGGATAGTAAGATCTAGAGGTTGATTTTTAACAGATGGCTTCTTGCTTTTTTACTTGGTTTAGAATCTACGCTTCTTCCTTCTGTTATTATCACTACCAACCGCCCTGCCCTGCGAGGTGCGAACCCACTTCTCATGTGAGATAACCAAGGAGGAGAAGGAGAAGGTGAGAGAACGCCACTCCTCCTCCTTTTTCTTTTTTTATACAGCAGCTGCTTCTTTCGCTGCCGACAATGCGCCAAGTACCTGCCGCGACTCGAAGGGGATGACCTGTGGTCGCCTCACCTGCCGGGAGAAGAGGAAGCCAACCACTGACTCCCCTGCGATGAGATCTCCCAGGGAAGTCCTCTCGTAGATTCTCCCGTGAAGTGTGGGGGCTGGCGGCCGAGGAGGTATAAGGCTATAAGCAGGTGAGGTGAGTCCGCCCCTCAAAGTTAAGATTTTGGAGGTAGGGTGATTGTCAAGTTAGGGTTTTTGATTGTCTGTCATGTTCCGATGAATGTTTTCTGATTCGTTCGATGGGTTATGGACGCCTGATTTCTTGTTCTTTGGATTGATTTTCCCATTGCCGTCGCTTGCTATCTTCCGTCTCGGATTCTAGTGTTTTGAGATATGTTTCTGATGTTTGCGTTTACACAATCATGTTATTTTTTGCTTGCTTATTTGGCCGCGATCGTATGTTGCGTTCCCCGTGATTAATTTGGTCAGGAGATGCACAAAAACTCGGCCTTTTTCACTTTTATTTCGATTCTGGCGTGACTAGCAGACTATGACAGGTGAAAGTTCAGCCCTTTTTTTGTTTTTATTTCATATGGGAAATTGCAGTTACTGTTGCTTCTGGCATAGTTGTTTTCTTGGACAGTGACCCTATTTTCTGTCATCTTGTATCAATTTAAAGGTGCTAGGAACATCTGTCCACGAGTTATCTTCTCAAGTGGCCATGATTTCTCCATGTTCATGATTTTATTTAGCTTCATCTCAACCTGTTATTTTCTTGCAGATAGCGTGTCATCAAAAACATGTCATCCCCCAGTCCCTCTCTTTCTGATCACCTATCGAGAAAGATTAGTCCTTTTGGCCTCAGAGTGTGGGAGATAATTGGTATTAGTTTTGGAGCTGTCCTGTTATGTGCACTATCACTGTTGTTGATGTGTGTCTGTTGCCAGAACCGAAGAAGATATAGAAGGGCTTCTGGTTACTTTTCCACCACTGAGATACCTGCATTTACACGAGACATTGAGGAAGTTCCAACTGAGAAGCCCATAAAAGATGATTCTGCTCTTCTTAAAGTCTACGATGGCTCTAGTGACAATGATTCAAACAAGGGTATGGACTTGGGAAAACCAGAACCAGGTGAAGACAATAGCAATTTTGGCTCATTATATTTCGTCCAGAAACATACTAGCTCCAAATCCTCTCAAATTGGAAGAACAGCGATGGATGTGGCAAACAGGCAGCACTCTGCAGACCCAGCTGTTGTTCCAGAGTTTTCTCACCTAGGTTGGGGCCATTGGTTCACCTTAAGAGACTTAGAAATTGCGACAAATTGGTTTTCAAAGGATAATGTTATCGGTGAGGGCGGTTATGGAGTTGTTTATCGGGGGAAGCTGATCAATGGAACTCCCGTAGCAATCAAGAGGCTTCTCAACAATTTGTAAGTAGATGCGAATAAATGTGGATTATTTTGTAAGTTTTCTTAACCATTGTCTTTTCATTTCCTAAGAATTTTGTGGTATTGTGGATTCTAGTGGCCAAGCAGAGAAAGAGTTTAGGGTGGAAGTTGAAGCAATTGGTCATGTTCGCCACAAGAACCTAGTTCGGCTCCTTGGATTCTGTGTGGAAGGCACTCAAAGGTTCAAAGTTTTTTGACATGAAATCTCTATTCACTCACACAAACTTTGACAAGTTGCTGACAATAGTGGATCAAACCAATTGCATTGTCTTTCAATTACAAGTGTTCTAGTTTCAGATTAACGAGCGAAATAAAGAATCTTCTTCATTGTGTCTCATAAGTGTTACATGTTTGTGATCCATTAACTTTATCTTGTCTAACAAACGATCAGGATGCTGGTTTATGAGTATGTCAATAATGGGAATCTTGAACAGTGGCTTCATGGGGTTGTAGAACAAAAGGGTTCTCTTACTTGGGATGCCCGTATCAAGATTATCTTGGGAACAGCTAAAGCGTAAGTAAATCATCTGAAGGTTGCTCTCACTTTTTCTTTTCCATTTACACATGCCTAAGTCAAAGGATTTTGCTGTTGGATTGGGCTTCTTTGGTAAATCATTACACTTTACAAAAATCAAAATGCTATATACATATGTTTGTAATATAAAAAATATTTCTGATTATAGTTAAAACTCTGGTGTGTCTTTACTAATCAAACCTTTCAACCTTGACATATTTATTCATTGAGATAGACTCACTGTTGTATATTTGTGGTTTTAAACCTTTATGTACATTGATAGGCTTGCCTATTTACATGAGGCTGTTGAGCCAAAAGTTGTTCATCGGGATATCAAGTCCAGTAACATATTGATCGATGAAGACTTTAATGCCAAAATGTCTGATTTTGGCTTAGCAAAGCTATTGGGTGCTGGGAAAAGCCATATCACTACCCGCGTGATGGGCACTTTTGGGTAAATATTCTAGCTAGAATGTGAAACTATTTCATAGTTGCTAAATATTTCAAAACTCCTTATTTAATTTCAAGGCATAGTGCAAAAACAATGTTATCCACTATCATAATATTTTTTTTCATGCAGGTATGTTGCACCAGAATATGCAAATTCTGGATGCCTTAATGAAAAGAGTGACATATACAGCTTTGGTGTTCTTCTCCTGGAGGCCATTACTGGGAGGGGTCCAGTCGACTATCGACGTCCTCCTGATGAGGTAGAACACTGATAGACAATGACAATGTCTACTGTTTAATTAAGCAGTCCAAAACAGCATCATTCAGCTGTGCTTAGGAACCTTAAAATATGGTCTGAAAGAATGTTAACTATTACCTGGTTATGTTTGTACCTTCTTCTCTTTTCCATCCTAACCAGATAAAATGCATGTATCAGAGAAAATGAATCAACCCCAGCCCTTTTTTCTACGATTTGCTGAAGTCTACACACCACTAAACAACATGCAGAGTACCCCAAAAGTGAAAAATTAATTCCAATTCCTGTTGTGAATTGGATTTCTAACTCCCAAAGCTACTAGGGTAGTTTTTCTTCAGCAACCTGATAGATATCTCAGATTTGCATTTACTAGTTTAACTTGAAATCCCTTGGTTTCTCCTTAATAGAAGCTTTTCATGCTTGATTTACTTTTCCAATGTAATATAATGTGTTTAACAGCTTTCTGAAAGATTTTTATTGTTCTTTTTGTTATCCGGAAAAGATATTTATTAACAAGGCCTACTTATTTATCTCAGAAATTTGGTGATTACCATAGTAGAAAGTTATGATTCAACCACTCAAAAATTCTTAGGAAAATTATTCTGGACTGCTTGTAGAACACAGGAAGGAAATTTCAACAAAGTAAATTTTGATTTGGTTAACTTTCCATATTACATTCTAGGATCAAGAGTTTGCCGTATTACTGATACTTTGAGTACAGCAAACTTTTATCGTAGGTCAATCAACATAAAGAATCTCACAGAACTAATGCATCAACTCTTTGAGATGAATCATCTATAACTGTCACCTGCACTAATATGATCTTTGCTAACTAGTTCACTGCAACTAGTGAAATAAAATATCTTTCAGAGACAAAATTGTGAAAGAGTGGAAACTAATACAAGTTTCTAAGTATGTTATGCAAAAATCAACAGTCCGATTCAGCCATTTTCCTAACCTTCCTCACTAAAATCTTTCATGGTATGATTACAGGTAAATCTTGTTGACTGGCTTAAATGGATGATTGCCAACCGTCGTTCTGAAGAAGTGGTAGATCCAAGCATAGCGATTAGGCCAACTTCTAAAGCTCTTAAAAAAGTCCTTTTAGTAGCATTGAGATGTGTTGATCTTGATTCAGATAAGAGACCCACAATGGGGCAGGTTGTCCAAATGCTGGAACAGGAGAATACTAAATCAAACGAGGTTCGCTTTTTTAATCTCGCAGTTCAATACCGTACAATATAAATAGTAGATAAAAGTGACAGTCAAGGTGAAGAGGATAAATTGCCCCATGATTTGAGCTAAGTTCATTTCTTTTTTAGTAATGGTCTTCAAAAGGCTTGTCTAACTTACTCTCAATCCATCAACACATTACTTTCGATCCATCATTCACATGT
Source organism: Curcuma longa (assembly GCF_044706935.1). NCBI lineage: Eukaryota > Viridiplantae > Streptophyta > Magnoliopsida > Zingiberales > Zingiberaceae > Curcuma > Curcuma longa. The sequence goes on along the minus strand of NC_133867.1, from coordinate 11,640,131 downwards.
GTTACTCAAGATAGAACATCCTAAGATGTTTTTCATCCTAAACAGTTTGAATGTCAACTACATTTTCTGCATGATCTATTCCTACTCCACAATAGTATTGACTTTCTGCGAAATCTTCTACCAGTCAGTCTGGTTCGCCTTTGCTGATACAATGGAGATAAAACTTCTAACTCAGACACTAGTGTGAGTTTTGAGTAATATTGTTTGTCAAAAACTGCTCTTATCATTTGTTCAGACTTTGTGATCTTGGACTGTGAGTACAAGCCGTTGTATCTATGCATGCATTGTCACGAACGACATCGATACTTCATATCTAACAAACTCAGTTTAGATGATTAAGTCAATATTTTAATGATTTACAGGATCAAAGGCCTCGGCACAATAGAGTTTCAAAGAGAGATTCTGAAACAAAACGGGAGGATCTTGATTCTAAATCCAAAGGACCAAGAGAGAACCCGAAAAATGATAGGAGGGACAACTAAAGTGCAGACAATGCTTAGGATATGGATATATATATATATATATTTTAAATAAAATGTTGATTAGACTTTTAGAGGGCATCAACTTTGCCTGTGTTCATTGTATTTTTTTTTTCTCAAAGTTGTTTACAGAGTGATAGATTTAAGATTGTTTTAGGAAAGTGTGTTATGTGGTTGTGTACATGGTAAAAGTTGACAACACGCATTGGGATCCAATTTAGTGTTAACATTAAATGAAACTATGTATGTGCTAAGAAGAATACTATGTTTGTGTGGCAAAGAATTCATCATCGTGTTCGAAAATTAAGACATGTGGGCTACTACACCATTGGGTTGCTCGCGTTTCTGGATTTTTCTAGTGGTAGAATCAGGGGAAGATCGTCTACCTCGAGAATTATTCGGGTGTGGATACATATGATCTTTTTGTTTTTTTTAAGGTTTGATTTCACTTTTTGATTCAAATAAGATTATTTGAGAAAATTCCAACATAAATCCAAGTTCTAATTCATTTAGTTTTCTTGAATTGAATAGAAGCTATCAAACTAGATACCATTAGAGAGAGAGAAAAATAAAATTTAAAAATCATGATATTTTTTTTTCAAAATTATATAATTTTTTTCACATTCAAGTAAGATTTGACTATGAATATCTTTTGAAATATTATTGTTTATATTTCCAATGGATGGTTGCATGGTTTTAATATAAAATCTTAGTTAAAATTTGTTTTTTGTATAGTTATTTCATGTTTAACAAGGGATGTTAGAGATATATTTAGTGTAAAGTATATTATATAATTCTTATAAATTGTAGATCCTAAATAACCATAATCTATATTTTTTTATTTTTTACTTTTTCTAAAACATTAAATTTTGGCTTAAATTTTATTTTTTAAAAAGAAGTTAGAGAAATGATAGACTGTATGAAAATGCAGCATGAAAATACAGCATGATACATTACACTACATGGAGGTGGACCCAGGTCTATAGTGTGTCATGCTGCATTTTCATATAGTCTATCATTTCTCAAGAAGTTATTTTGGATCTTTTAGAAATAAGAGGTGTTAAATTGATTATTTATAAAATGGTTGCACGAACACTTTTTTTTATTTTTATTATCAAAAGAAAGCTTCAAATTTTATTTTTTAAAAATTATGAAAAATTAATAGAAGTGATTATTTTAAAAAAAACATACTTTATATAAATAATAGAAATTTGTAAACTCAAATTTAATATTCTATTTTTTTAACATATTTTTTTATTTTTAAAATCAAAATTCATAACTATTTTATAAAATTAAAATTCTCTGTCGTCAAACCCGTTAAAGTCGGTCCCAAACTTGATTAAAAAAGGACGAGAATTGCACGTTAGGTTACCAACTAGTATGGACTTTCAGACAAATATTCAATGAATGGATCAATCAAACTATTGTGCTAATGCTAGGATGTTCTTCGAAATGAATGAGTTGTAGGGTTCGACTGTAATATCTTAACAAGGACCGTTGCATCTCTATGAAAAATTGAGTATAGTGTTAAATATGTAACAGGTCTCACATCATAAGTTGGGTAAGAATAAATATTATAAGAAAATTAATTGTCTAAGATTTGAAACATGAAATCTAAAGACACTTACCGATAAAATAATAGAAATAGTAGATACAATAATTAAGAAAAAAATTAATATTTTATGTGTACAAGAAATAAAATAGATAAGAAAGAAGGTAAAGATGATAAAGAATTTAGATTTTAAATTATGATACATAGGAAAGAGTAAAACAAGAAATGAAGTAGGTATTGTTGTCGATATTTCACTTAAGGATGAAGTAGTAGAAGTCATTAGAAAAGGGGATATGATTATACCTCTCAAAATAATGGTGATGAAAGAAACTATTAATGTAATTATCATATATACATCTCAATTAAGATTAGATGAATACATCAAATTTAGATTTTGAGACACCCTAAATGAGATATTATAAAATATTTCTATCAACCGAAATAATTTTAATAAGAAGAGATCTAAATGAGTATATAAGAGTGAAAATGAAGAATATGATAGGGTGCATGAGACTTATGAATTTGGAACAAGAAATGAAGAAGGGAAAATTATATTGGATTTTGTGATAATATATAATTTATATTAGCTAATATATTTTTTTTAAAAGAGAAGAATACTTGATCACATATAAAAGTGGGAATAATAAATCATAAAATGACTTTCTTATAGTTTAAAAAAAATGATAGAAAGATTTGTAAAAATTACAAAGTCATCCTACGAGAAAATTTAATTACCTAATATAGGTTAGTAGTATTGGATATACGCCTCAAGCATAATATTCATAGATGATAAATATGCATGACTCCTACAATTAAGTGATGAAAGTTAAAGGATGGAAAGGAAAATATATTTAAGGAGAGGGTAAGAGTACAAGTATTAAGAGACATATTCGGCGACTTGAATACAACATGAGATAAGATGATATCAAAATTGAAAATAGTAGCAAAGAGTGTACTCGATGAGTCAAAGAGACATGCACCACCAAGAAAAGAATTTTGATGGTAAAATGAAAAAATACAAGAGAAAATGAAGAAAAAATGAACATATTATAAGGAATTATATACTTTTAAGAATGAAGAAAACTATATATATATATATATATATATATATATATTATCCAAGAAAGATGTCAAAAAATCAGAAGCTAAGGTTGAAACTTTTGAATGTTTATATCAAAAATTTAATACAAAAAAGGAAAAATGGATAGTTACAGAATAGTCAAAGCGAGAGAGAGGGAAATAAAAGATTTTTTTTTCAAATAAAATGTATTATAGATGAATGTAATAGGGTACTAGTAATTGATGTGGAAATAAAAAAGCGATGGAAGAGATATTTTTATCAATTTTTTAATGAATGTTTAGACTATCAACTTAACTTAGGTAATGTAAATAGGTCACATGAGTATAAAAATTTAAATTTTTATCATAAAATTCAAACTTTAAAAGTAGAACAAACTTTAAATGGAATGCAAAATAAAAAAATAGTTAAACTGAATGATATTCCGATAGCGATATGGAAATATCTTGGGAAATAAAGTATTGAATGACTTACAAAGTTATTCAACTTGCTATTGAAAACTAAAAAAATATTTGATCAATTGAGGATAAGTACTATGATTCCCTTATATAATAATAAAGAAGACGTATAAAATTATGTAAATTATAGAGATATTAAACTAATGAATTATACTATGAAAATTTAGGAAAGAATAATAAAAAAAGACTAAAGAAGAAGACCACGGTGACTGAAAATCAATTTAAATTTATGTCTAAAAAGTCAACAATAAAAGTTATGCACCTTCTTAGACAGCTAATTGAAAAATATTGAGAACAAAAGCAAGACTTACATATGGTATTCATCGACCTAGAAAAATCTTATGATAGAGTTAGCATAGCATATATTGAACTAATTAAGGATATATGAGGATATAATGACAAGAGTGAAGATTTTAGGCGAATTAACCAAAGTGTTTCTTATAAAAATAAGATTAAGATCAACTCTAAATCTTTATCTTTTTACATTAATCAATATGGATGAACTTATTAGACACATTTAAGATATAGTATCACAATGCATGTTGTTTATAGATGATATTATTTTAATAGATGAGATACGTGAAGGAGTAAATATTAAACTCGAATCTTCATAGAAAATACTAGAAGTGAAAGATTTTAGATTTGGTAAAGTAAAGATAGAATATATGAAATTTAAATAGCAATATTAAACGTAATGAGATAATTGTTAAATGAAGATGATAAGTTAAGGTTTAAATATTTAAGATCATTTTTATAAAAGGATAAAATGATTGAGAGATGTCCTATATAAAATACAAATGAATGTTAAATGAAAAAAAATATCAAGTGTTCTTTGTAATCGTAAAATATTTTTAAGCCTTAAAAAAAATATAAAATAATAATTAAACTTGCTATGTTGTATTAAGCTGAATGCTAGATTATAACTCGAGCACATGAGCAAAATATGAAAATTACAAAGATGAGAATGTTAAATGGATATGTAAATATACAAGGATAAATATGATAAAAAAATAAAAATATTAAAGAAAAAATCATGATTGTACCTATTGAAGAAAAATTTTAAAAAATACATTTAAAAAGTACAGATATATTTAATTATTATTGTTATATTGAATTAATATTGTAAGGATAAGTCAGAAAAAATTTTAGATTTGGGTGTCCTTTCGATAAAAGACTAACAAATAATGTCTAAGAACTAGAGGCACCCTTTTTGTATTTCTTACAAGAAGATAATTCCTAGAATTTAGTATTACAAATCAATTAATCTTTCCAAGAAATGGCTATTACAAACTTTTCAATCTGGTCCCAATCGTCGTCGCTAGCTATTCTGTTGCTTTTCTTTTAATTAAGCGTGATCGAAGACTATTTGAAACTACATCAAAATGAATCGATCTCAGAGTTTGCCTGACCAACAAGTCCTATCTCTTTGCCATCAAATCGAATTTTACAAATGCATTTAGAACAAAATGCAGGATGCAAATTGTGGAACAATCAAGATCAAACTCACAGGACAAATTCAAGTTCAAAGGATATTCAAAACTAGTGGGCAGAGGTTTGAAATAATGGATCCATTGAGGACGATGGTGGTATATATAATCTACAGGTTAGGATAGGACTGCACTTAACTCTTGACGCATGATAGGAGCCCAATAAATCAGATCAGGGTTCACATTCCGGGGCCTTCTCCAGGTTGGCCGGACCGAGTATTCAGTAGCGGCTGTAAAGCTTTGACGACGATGCTCATGTTTGGTCGGAAATCAGCTTCATATTGCACGCACAATGCAGCCACAGCAGCAAACTGTTTGACAAAATGAAGGCATCATCATTTGTTATTTAAAGTTCATAGTATCCTAGATCCAGTGTATTCAAATTAATAAAAATTGACTTGCATATAGACAGAGAGGAAATAATCAAAGTAGTTTTGCTTGATGTCTCTTTTGGTATCAGACTTCAAAATCTCAAGAAAACTATTTCTGAGAAAAAAATAACTGAAGATCTCTAGTAAATCAATTTCAATATGGAAAAGGAACACTGAAAAAACAAACAGAAATATTAATTTCTAAAATTAGATGATTTGAAATATAATTACTGTTACTTTGCAGTTGGAATGCTTAATTACTGAGTTATAAACCCTGACGTTCTTACACGCTGAATACAACCTCACTTCATATGGGATTTACATCTGTAAGATTTCTGTGACAACCAGATTTAGATTTCCTATAAAATTTCACGACAAGGCAAAAGATCCTATAACAAACAAACACTAGAAGAAAGTTCATTAGTTTGTTATGGGATTATCCACTAGAAGAAAGTTCATTGATTAAGCACTAGAAGCAATTCAATGGTTATCAGATAGAAGTATAATCAGGTTCCCCAGCACAAGTAGGTAGGTGAGATGAGTTTAAATAGCATTACGGTAGTTTTTGTTTTACTTTCTAGATGTCAGCATCTATATTAATATGCCAGATTTGTGAATTTGTTACAGCATTCATCACGATCTATAAAGCCTATGTGGCTCTAACTTGCTTATGGGACTAGATAAGCTTATGCAATCAAAATCATAATAATTAAGCAAGCTAAATCAATAGCCATGTCCAAACTAATGTGGGTGGTTTGACTAAACAACTTTTTCAAATAGATAAACAAGAAACATATTTTATTTCTTGCCTTAATCAAGGTATGCATTTTCTTTGTTATAGGCTGTGTTGTTTGTTAACAAGCATTAATTGATATTATGTTTTTGTATTACACTATTTGATTACATGCATATACATATATATCTTTCTACATTTTGGATCTCTTAGGAAATTCATAATCCTTTGATATTTCAAGTCATGGTGGAGTTTCAGTTTTTGGTCGGAATGAGGTTGTTTTGTTACCGTACTGGAGTATTGATGCATGGTGCCAGTGATGAATTAGAGTTGAAGGGAAGAAGAAGATGAAAAAAAAAGAGAACGTAACTATGAAGAATTAAAAACCAATACAATAGAATTTCAATCTCCAATTGAACACGTATAGTTTCAACACCCTGTCGTGCTGACACTCAACATTTTTTAGCATGCATTGGATTAATTTTGTTCAATGATAAAGTACCAATTACACATTTGGAAAAAAAAATGTTAAAATATGTCACAATTTGATCCTCTTTCACTTAAATTTTCAATTTTTAATAGGATTGTCTCAATAGTAATTGAATTTAAAATAATTTTTATTTACTTCTTACTTTAATATGTGCCAAGACGAATTTATATGTTTTACTCCATCCATCTTTTCCTCTTTACTTATTTCCTTGACAAAATATAAGTATATAACTACAAGAATTAGATAATAATTTGAATTAGAATTTTGGATAACCAAGAAAATAATGAAACAAACATTACTTAAATTCATCTTGATATTTGTCATCGAGTGCCAAGTAGAGTGTCAAGTGTCAACACTATCGACATCGAAAAAATATGTAGTGCCAACCAGTATTGAAGTTTGATAATTAATCGAAATGATGTGTATTCACCATGCCACTTTTTATGGTATGAGATGTCAAACTATTAATATAATTGTTAAGTAAAATGTATTTATTTTTTACTAGTTACTTAGGACTTGATATGGTACCTAGTTTATAAAAATGTATTTTTATATGCATGATGAAAATTATGGCTAATATACACTATATGTTATTTCTTATAAAAAAAAATGGACAACATACTACATATGCATCTTGTAATGACTCAACTGCTTATTGCCTAGCAAGTGTTTTTAAAACTTTAAAATTCGTATAATCTTGCACAATGTTTTATGTGTACGTAGAAGCTTGTATTGCTTTTTTAAGTATTTAATGTCATATGCTATATATTCGTAGCCTAAATTTCTCATTTTAGACGGATGATCCATAATTTAGTATTTAAGTAGTCTTGGTTAAGTATTTAGATAGATATATTTATTTTTTCCTTGTCAAATTCATGGTAATAGAAATGTTATCAAACCCAATACACCAGTTCTAAGAACTAGATTTACTTAGTTATTGAAAATTTTATATTACATATTTAATAAGGTTATCAATGGAAAAAAAAAATCTTTAGTTCATGTTTGAGCTAGCCAAAAATCTTTAGTTCATGTTTGAGCTAGCCTATATTCACAAATTAGTCTAGCTCACAACCTTCTACTTCAACCTCATCCATATTCACAAACTTAGTCTAGCTCACCAAGCTTTTTAGTTCTTAAGTGAAAATTGAGCTCAGTTTGAGCCTGAAAGAGCTCAAACTGCACTAAGCTTCTAGTCATACTTTCGCTTAGCTCACTCTATTTCAGGCCTAAAATTCTACACGAGATACTACGAAATAGAGTATAAGATGATTACCTTGGCAACTGCTTTGGAGGGATACTCTCCATTTAGCCTTGAGTCAATGCATTGTCTTACTTTGTCTTCACTGAGTCTTGGCGTTGCCTGTATGTTTTCAATTGCCAAATGACTTAAGATGATTTATCTAGTCAGCTTTACATCATCACTCCATTAAATAAAAAAACAAGCCAAAAAAATCAATCACTTTACCCAAGTGACAAGACTTTGTTGTCCTCTTGGTAATGTGTGATCCACAGGCTTACGACCAGTCAAAAGCTCTAATAGAACAACCCCAAAGCTGTATACATCACTTTTAGAGCTAAGCTGACCAGTCATTGCATACCTGCAGGCTCCAAAAAAAAACTCAAATCAATAGCATGCTGATTACCACATAACAAGTATAATTCAGCTGCATAGTGGTTCTAGCCTTGAATGTAATTGGCAGACAAGTTAACAATAACTTACTCAGGTGCATGATATCCAAAAGTCCCCAAAACTCTAGTAGAATGAAGTCGAGCAGCCATATCAGGAGCTTGATTTGATAGGTCAAAATCAGCTATTTTTGCAACATCATCATCAAAGAGTAAAACATTGCTGGACTTTATATCACGATGAATGATATGAGGTTGGGCTTTCTCATGCAGGTACTCCAGTCCTTTTGCTGCTCCAACAGCAATCTTAACTCTTTGATGCCACGACATCACCGGACCTGGCTGTGCTCCTTTAACTCCTTTTCGTCCTGTCCATAATGATAGACATCAATTTGCTACTTTCAAACAGAAATCACTTTTTTTTAAAATGCTAGATCCATCATAACTTTAAGCACTTTCTAGGCAAGCTTGACAGATGACATCATAGGACAAAGCATCAAACAACATCAACATGATGATGAGGGAATCCTGTCTATTGCTTCACTCTTTATATCTACTTTAGCATTTAGCTCAGCAGTAAAATAAACAAATGATTTGGAACAATCTGATCATCTACATGTGTTACCATCTATTACAGGGAGAAAGGAGATCTCAATAAGAGGTATAAATGATGAACATTTTCACAGTTGGAATAATCACGAGATATACCACATTCAATTGGTAGTACCAGAGATAAAAAACAATAATTCAGAATAATATATGTGGAAAATTGTAGTTTCCTATGTTCCTTGCGTAATTCTACTTAATTGTTTAATCAGTACATTTCTTTGTAACTATTACTTTGTACATGTGAGCAAGAAATATAGACAAAAGCCAGCCATCCTTCTCACATGAAAAACAACTTAGGCACTTATCTTCAACCCTTGATATTAACATAATCTGAACAGTTACCTGTTCAACAAGAATAGGAACAGGAACATCACCACAGGTCCCTCTGCTTAAGTGATGAAAAGGGCAGCCCAATACACGAAGCTCCTGCCAATGCAAGTAGGACTACACTGGGTCTATTATATGCAGCCTTACTCTACATTGCAAGAGACTGTTTCCGCGACTTAAATTCACAGGGTCACAAGACAACAACTTTACCGTCGTGCCAAGATTCCCCTTCACTTATGTGATGAAATTAATCTTTTATTGAATTTTGTTTCGAATATGATCATGTTTGAAAATAGCTTTGTTTAAGATCCATTGTGAAAACTACAAGTGGCCAAATGAAAACATCAGATTGCCAATGAAGGATGAAGCTCTCCATAAAGGAAATGGACAATCTTAAACCTGTCTAAGACAGACAGTTTGCTAAAATCTGAGGGCAAAATCAAAGTGAGATGTTTGAAACTTCATGGGTCAGACTGAGACAAAAGGAAGGCATTTAGGAGGCATCTTAAAATTTGGCCACACTTTTATCTGAAAGTGATACAACAACTCCAGAAATCCAACTTTGGCCGGCACAAATAAGATTTGCTTGTAAATAATTTGATCTAATAAATGAGTGTTACAAGGAGACTAAAACCTTTTTATCAGTTACAATTCAATTTACAAACTGACAGGCTAAGGGAAGTAAAATGTGTAACAAGACTATCGATGCAACATGTCTTCCTCAAAAAGGGATCTTGCTGTCATTGTCATCATCATCAAGTGATCAAAGCATGTTTTAACATAGACTTTCTATGTTCATAGATTTAGACAAATTTAACATTAATTGTTTGGGCCTGTTGCAAACATCAACTTATTCATCGGGCTTGAAATGGGCAATGGCAGTCTTACTTAAAAAGGATTAAGATTCTTAAAATCTGGAAATCATGTATATGAAGAAAATATAGAACAAGGCTATCATAAATTATACATATACACCAAGGACTTATTGTATATCCTATGTGCAATCAGATAATGCTCTTGATGTGTTTGTATGATGTGTAGATGACCTACAATATGCGAGTTAATATTTGGTACATGCGAAAAATATGTTGTTAGTGTATGTAACCAAGTCCCTAATTGAGCTGAAATCAAATTGTTTGAAATCCAATCAAATTTGACGTCCTCAAACCTCTAATACTATGAAGTTAGGAATTCAATAGTGAAGTTTGTATATACAAGCTATAACTTGGCATTGTAAGTGTTAATAAATTGCAGTTGAAAATACAAATAATTTGTAATGTTATTTAGTATATATAGCTTTTTTCACATATAGATCTTTATGTTGGATAATCCATATGCTATGTGATAGATATGAAATTTTCTAGCTTATTTAGATTCATTACATTGATGTGAAATTTTCTTTTGGCAAAAATCAAAGGAGCTCTTTTTCTTAATCATCAAAGAGGCACCCCTTTTTTTTGCCAAACGTAAAGGGTGTTTGACCTGAAGTGTTCTTCTATAAATACCCTAAAATCAAAATCCACTAGACTCCATTGCCTATCTGCAAAAAAAAAAAAAGACTAACCATCCAACTGATCTAATGCACATGCCCAAGCAAACTCATGTAGCAATTTTAGTCAAAATTAGTACATGAATTATAATTTTAAAATTATTAAAAACTATATTTAAAAAATGTAATAAAGACCATAGCAAAATACATTTTTCCATAAAATTTTTAAAAACATTTATAATTTTCAATATCTTTATTAAAAATTTTAAACTACTACATGAATCTCTTTAGATGTGTGAGTTAGACCAATTAGGATAGATCTAATTTTTTTGGCAGTGATTTATGTGGGTTTAAAGTGATAAATTGGTTTAAAATAAGGATGGACGCCCATGAGATATGCAGATGTGCACTTAAATTTATTCTTCATGTACAATATTCTCTCATCAATATAGTTAAAAATATATATTTTAACAAAATATGTGTCCACATACATCCGCATCCCTTATATGAGCTATGCAGCAAGTGGGTTGATCCTATATTGTTTGTATGTGTGTGTGTGTGTTTTTTTTTTAAACTTACTTTAATTTATGTGCCACTAAGGTTGCTGCCATGTGACCTAGAGGTCACGAGTTCAAATCCTGGAAACAGCCTCTTGCCAAAGGCAAGGTAAGGCTGCGTACAATGGATCCTTTCCCCGGACCCCGCATGGCGGGAGCTTCGTGCACCGGACTGCCCTTTTTTACTTTAATTTATGTGCCACTGTAATAACATAAAGTTGCAATAATGGACAATTTTGCATCAGAAAGGTTCATACCGTGAAGAATGTCGTGAAGAGACCCCATTGTAGCAAACTCATATGCTAATAGACGGAGATTTCCTTCAATGCTGTAACCCACTAACTCCACAACATTTTCATTCTTCAGCCGTGACACCATGGAAACCTGTAAAAATTTTCATATGAGCATGACATCCCAACTAACAAGGTTGAAATAAGTATGAACGATAGGAAAACCTGTGCCAAGAACTCTTGGTCTGGCTGCTTGCTTGAGTCTAACTTTTTTACAGCTGTACTTCTCCCATTCTTGAGGACACCAAAATACACTCTGCCAAATGAACCCTCACCAATTAAAGCTTCATCAGCAAAATTTTGAGTGATCTCCCTTATCTCATCAAGAGGAATAGCTGGGACTGCAATAGGCTGCGCTTTAACAGTTTGTACACCCTTGGAAGGAGGATTTGCAGTTTGATATGTTCCATCACTTCCTGCAGAATAGAGTTATTCATATCCATCAGAACTGGAAAAAATGCTAATGATGCTCAGCAAGGAGATTTAGTTGTCCAGTTGAAGTGGCAGAATAATACTGATTTAATTTGGGATAGTACTTGAAGGAAAAAAAAATCTAGCAACCATTTTAGGTTTCCTTACCAGCTGAATGGTTTGCCACATGAGGACCACCACTGGCAGCAGTTCGATTAATATCATTCTCTTCACAGCATCCAAAGCACGACATAATGTGATTTTTTCAGAGTGCTCCAGATATGCTGCCTGACTTGTAAGTTGTAACTCAGGAAACCTGTTTACAAAAGGAAAATCCAGCAGACACAATTGACTCAGTTTGTAAAATAAACAAAAATCACAGAACACATATAGGTTGGATCTGAACAGTTTATGCAGGTATAGTATGAAAAAAAATAATAAAATGCAGTAAGATTATTCAAAAATAAAAAAAGAGTGCATCAGAAATGCAAAATGTAGCTTATCCTTTATTGATTCTTGGAAACAAATGTGAAAATATTAAATATACCAAAAAAATTCAAACTGTATATCCCTACTTGATGACAACCACACAAAATAGCCACAACTAAGAGTAACAAAATATTGTTAATTGTGCAAAGTTATAAATGTAAATGATCTTCCATTCCTTTTTACAAATCATAGCAAAAGATTCACAACAATGTATTAAATGCTGCTTTAGCATTCAACTTACACCATAGAGTTGCAGGTCAATTACTAAATCATTAAAAGAAGATGAAATCAAGAAATCCACAGAATCTTAATGGACTTTCTCCTGGACGGATTTAAAATCTGTAAGGAGTTACTCTAGCTCATATAAAAGATACGAAATTAGATGGGAAATAATGACTGCCCCCAGCAAACTCCTTCCTGTAAAAGATAAACACAAAAACTACAGGAAAAATGTTACTCTGCTAACAGATCTGTTTCAAAATGTCTATATTTCTTATTCATTAACACATGAACAAGAAGATCCTTATGTGAAAAAAAAAATGACATATGCGACTTCATGCATTGGTATACCACCTGCATTATCATCCAGTTCTATTGGAATAGATGTGTACGCTAAACAACTTTCAGTACAATCCCCAATTCGCCCATTGTTTCGGAAGCGTGTAAAATAGACCAAACAGTAGTAACGGAAATGAGACGAGAACATGCAAACAAAATTTGCAATAGCAGAAATTTGGAAGTCTAAATAATAAAAAGGCGCTGCTGTAGCAATTATAGTATTGCTAATCTAACTAGTAAGCAGCTTTTAAAACAGAAATTTGGCAGCAGAATAGAGACGATTTTTGCAATTCATAGCCCTTAAAAAGAAACAACTCACAGATTGGGAGAAAACAACATCAAAGTCCCAAATAATTACTCAAATTTTCGACGATCACAGATCCCTCGTAAGTCGAACATGGCGGGCCAGAAATCAGTCAAAGTAAGAACCTAGAAAGTATACTTCCACGAACACCGACCAGATCCGATAGAGGGCGGTAGAAAACTGACCTGCTGTGGAACTCCTTGAGGAAGGGGCTCTGATCTTAGAAAGCGAAGGGCGCAGGACAGCCGGAAAGGAAGCCGAAGCTGTACAGTCGATTTAGGACGCATCCAAGTAACCGTCGGTGAGCTCACCGCCCGATTAGCATTTAGCATCCGACCAGCAGGTCAGGTCCAGCTATACAATCAAGGAAATTACTAAAAGTAAAAAATAATAATTTAAAAAAAAATTGACTTTGTTTCTAAAATCATTTTTGGACTAAATGTATTCCAAAAATGCCACTGTCCGCATAGATCGCAACGGATCTGAGCACTAGGCGTGCCAACGGACCTAATAAATATTTTTCAGTTCATGAGCCGATTCGATTCCTTTGCCCTCCCAGCCCGCATACAGGTTCAATTACCATAATGCCCTCCTTCTGGATCACGGACTCGCCGCTTTCCAAAATCTACGGTAGGAGCAAAGTCCGCATTTCTTCCTAACCTAGACGGTGGATCCCGCATCATTGGTGTTGGTGGTCCGTAGGCCGCCGGTTTGAATCGGCCATATATACGAAAGCTCGATCACACGCTTAGTTCATTCACGTATAATGAGCTCGGCCACTCACTCAAGAACTGAAACGCGTCATTCTGTTGCCAGATCCACGTATGCCAACTTCAACCAATCACAGCACAAGACAATAGCCCCCGGTGATTGACGCCGTTCCGCTTCATCGCTCGTCGGTGGTTAAAGTTATTTTAAATAATTCAGTTTGATTTTAATTTTAAAAGTATTAATTTAATATAAATCAAATAAATCAATATTATATTATATGATGTTGATTTTCAAAATGAACATCAATCCCTAGATGTGCTGATGTTGGTAAGACTGTAAAAGATCACTTTTGATATTTTGTATGTTTGATAAAATTTCGATCATATTTATAAAATTTATAATATATTAAATCAAAATTTATTTAAAAAATTATATTTATTAATGATGTAATCAAATCGAAATTTGATAAAAAAAATAAATTAGTCAATGTTTTATTGATTTAATTATTCTAGTTTTATTGAAAAGTTGGATTAATTTGAAAAAAAAAATAATTTACTTTGATTTTAATTAAATCAGATTCGATTTTGAATAGGTTTCTCAGTTTAACTTTACCTTAGTTTTAAAAAAAAACAAAATTATCGATGCATTCTCTGAAATAACATGCGCAAATTAGAACGGCGGTTTTCTTTTTTTTTTTTTAAAATTATCAGGGTATTTTCATCCAGTTCTTTTATTAAATTTATCTTCATAAATTCAACTAACTTATTAACCCCAACTAATCGATCTAACATGTGCAGCTAATCATAAATTAATTTTGGTCAAAATATTAGAAAAGTTATAATTTTTATAAAATATATTAAAAACAATATAAATTATATTACAAATTTTTAAAATTAATAATTATTGATACTTTAAGATATTGATTTTTGACGATCATTTTTATAAGTTTCTTTTTGTTCTCTTTTGCAAAAGTTGAAATTCATCATCCCAACAGTTCTCACATAGTTGGCTCCACAATCATCTGTGAGGAAATAAATTAGAAATTTTAGTTGATCATGATAAACTTCGGAGGATATCTACTTCAGTAATTTTGTTCTGTCGTAACTAACTCAACTATATCTTTCTCTTCTCACATGTATGGACATTAGTTACGAAATTCAAAATTTATCATTGTTACACATCTAATTTTTTATTTTATTTATAATTTAATTCGAAAAAACCTTCCATGCCCTCCAATCAAATCTAATCTCCACTTCAACATCTCACCTATCGAACAAACCTTCCTTTGTAGGTTAGTTCTCTTTAGCGCTCACCTTAGCACTTATCAGATATCTATCGACATACTCATTAGATAATCGAATATCTTCTATATTCATAATTTTATTTATTTCATCTAACTACCAATTTACTTCTCATTCGATAATTAATTTTGAATGATAATCAATATTACTATAATGATACTGATATTTAAAAATTAACACTAAAATAACACTGAATTTCTCTCATCGAGTATGGGTATTTCAAAGAATCACATGTCTAGCATTCCTTCTAAAAAAACATAATAAAATTAAAAAAAAATAATATAAATATCAATTATCCGGAGTTATAATTTATAGTAGAAAATGATGATTTTAACAACTGATCTCATAATTTGTAATTAATTTATCCTTCATAAATCAATTTACATATTATTGAAATATGAATTAACGATGAAAAAAATATAATATAATTTAAAATTTTCTTTCGATGGTATTTTGGATAATATCTACCTCACAAGGATCCTGTTCGAGAACTTTCCTCATCTTTCGTATTATTATTCTACAAAAATGAATACATTCATTTGATTAATATAAATTAATTAGGTTAAAATTGCAGCCGATTCGGTCCCTGCCGACCCAAATCGGCCGCTCGCCTTCCCCCAACTGCGTGTGCTCGCGCTTCTCCTCCTCCTCACTCTCCGTCGATCTCGACGCCGGCCTCTCGTTCTCTCCCTTCGCGTGATCTCTGGTCTCCGGCTGTCCCTGATGGATGATAGCTGTGCGGTTTGCGCCGATCCCCTCGAGTGGGTCGCGTATGGGCCATGCGGCCATCGGGAGGTTTGCTCCACCTGCGTCGTGCGCCTCCGATTCGTGCTCGGCGACCGCTGTTGTTGCATATGCAAGACTGAATGCCCGATGATCTTCGTCACCAAGGTACCCCATATAAGGATTTGCCCCAATCTGTTCCTTCTGTCGCTT
The DNA here is from genome assembly GCF_044706935.1 of Curcuma longa. Classification (NCBI taxonomy): domain Eukaryota; kingdom Viridiplantae; phylum Streptophyta; class Magnoliopsida; order Zingiberales; family Zingiberaceae; genus Curcuma; species Curcuma longa. The sequence continues at coordinate 11,623,875 of NC_133867.1, read as the reverse complement.
GTTCTCCCTTCTCTATTAGGATTTGTATTGGGGGATAGAATTTTTTGCATTAATTTTGATATCCGCAATGCTCTTTCCTCATCAACCAACATAATTAGGCTTTTTAGCACTGTGATTGTCATGCACTGGTAAGATTTATTCCTTTCCAATCTGTTTTCCGTGGGCTTGAACTCATTTCGTTAATGATTAACATGAAATTGCGGTTCGCTGTTTATTTCTTATATACCTACGAGGACCTGGCTGTGATTTTTACATGTTTCTTGCGTTATATATTTAAATTGTTTGGCTTTTAATTTTTGTTTTTTGAACGCTAATGCTGTAATTAACAGGCTCTTGGAGATTATACTAGAGTCGTAGCTGATTTTTCAGTTTTCTTGACTGGAGGAACAGAAGGGAAGACTGGAGAATATTGGTACCATGAAGATACACAAGCCTACTTCGACGATGCTGACCATTACAAGATGATAAAAGCGATGTGTCGTCTCTCCTGTAGCATCTGTGACAAGAATTCTGAGAGTCAAGATGGTGAGGGCACAAAGAGGAGAACAAGATTTAGGAGCATAGAACAATTAAATGGCCATTTAAGGCATCAACACAACTTATTCATGTGCAACCTATGCTTGGAAGGAAGAAAGGTGATTATAACATAAAAATGTTTTTTTTCTTGGCTTATTACTGTGTATGAGTATCCTTCTTCGACATGGGAAGATTAAATTTCTCAATTGCTTGTTTGTGGTTTCCATGTCAGCATTGAATCCGATTCCAAATAATGAACCTCTTTTCTTAGTGCTTCTCTCGAAAGAGACACTAACTTTCATTGTGACTTTTCTGCATGCAAATTTCTTGCTGTTTACCTTTTTTTTTTTTACGAATTTGTGTTGCTTTTTCTTCTTGAAACTCTCTTTCTTTAAACACCTAAGTTGATGCTCACAGTACGGATACACGCAGTTCAAAAAGCTGGAATAGACCTGCCTGTTTGACTAGATAATTGAGAACTAGTTACACTTGCTGGTCCAATCAGAGACATTCTAGCTAGCAAAATAGGCAAAAAGGTACATCATCCCTGATTTTGATAATTGAATTTGCAAGTCAGTGGAAGTTACAAACTGGTTGCTTAAAATATTATATGCCTTTATTTTCAATGCTTTTTTGTAAATACCTATTACGACACAATCAATCTCTCATTATGTTGAAATCCTTAAGCCAGGCTAAAAAGTCTTGTCATCATGGCACAAAGTTATTTGCAAAGCTAATGACTGCAAAAGCTTGTGTTCGGATCTCACTGATATAGTTATAGGATCATGACTTTACTTGCGGACACACAGTAAACTAGGTCGTCGATCATTTTAAATTCTCATCAAACAAGTTGATTTGATTTTTGTAATTCATTGTCAAGAATCACTATAATACCAGTGCCCTTGCTGAAAAACTTTAGTAATTTCAAACAGGTATTTATTTGTGAACAAAAGTTATACACAAGGTCACAGCTAAATCAACACAAGAGCACTGGGGACTCTGAGGTGGATGGCAATGAGAGTGAACGTGGAGGCTTTATGGGTCACCCCATGTGTGAGTTCTGCAGAAACCGATTCTATGGGGATAATGAACTTTATATCCACATGTCAACAGAGCATTATACCTGCCACATATGTCAACGGTATGATTTGGCACTTTCCAGATGACTTCATTATTTCCAAATTTCATGTGACATTTTTTCACTTGTCATGATAAATGCAGGCAACATCCAGGACAATATGATTATTTCAGAGATTATAATGACCTGGAGGTATTGTAGTAAATCTCTACTTTTATGTAATTCTAGAGAAATTCATTGCTATGTATAAACAGTTGTTTAAATGTGCATGCCTTGCCTGTGTTTATGTAGTCAAACCTTTTGCATCATGTATATACGGTCAAAATATCAGCAAAATAATATCTGATGATTATGAGAGCAGCACTTTCCCAGTTCAGAGCTCTTAAGTCTCTAATTATCTAACTTACTAACTATAATATTCTTGTTATACAACAGATGCATTTCCGCCAGGAGCATTTTCTTTGTGAGAATGAGGCATGCTTAGAAAAGAAGTTTGTTGTTTTTCAAACTGAAGCAGAGATGAAGGTGAAATTTCAGAGAAATCATGTCTCTTTTCTTTTTGTATTCCTTAAAACAATATCATGTTTTAGCAGACACTTAAAATATAATTCTCTGACCTTTATATGCATTTCCTTACAGAGGCATAATGCTCTTGAGCATGGGGGGCACATGTCACGTTCCAAGCGGAATGCTGCACTTAGGGTATTTAACTATCCTGAATTTCCTGACTCCTGAAACAGTTTTTCTTGTCTTTTTACTTTATTTGTTGTAGTATTCTTCTCATTCACATTCTTTGCTTAGATTCCAACTAGCTTCACGTATCGGCGGAACGAACAAGAGCAGCACCGAGGAAGAGGTCGTGGATTCCACCAAGATCCTTCTGACGATCAGCTATCTATAGCAATACAAGCTAGCCTTGAAACAGCAGCAGCTGCTGATGGTAGATTTCAGGATTCTTCTTTTGGTGCTCATTTTGACTCTGAGAATAGGAGGACGAGACGTGCTAATGCATTTACAGGTTCCTCAGAAGTCTCAACTGTCAATGAAGGTCCAGAAGCATCTGTGAATCAAAACACTAGGACAACTCCAATACTAGAAGAATCCTCCTTCCCTCCTCTTTCTGATAGAGAACTACCAGAGCCTTCTTCTAGATATGTTCAAGCTCTTAGTCAAATTTCTAGAAATCCTGTCAAACTTAGGGAAGAATCATTTCCTCCTCTACCTGGTGCGGCTAATAAGCCAAAGCCTACACATGGATTAGAAGGTTCTTCTGCAAATACTCTTGCTGCCCGGCTCCAACGTAATAGAGGCTCTATTGTGATTAACTCTGCTCCACCAAGGCCACTAGAGTATCATGAGATCTTCCCATCTGCTTCTCAATTAAGAACCGTGCCAAATCATGGCATCGCATCATCCACTTCTACAAGTTCTCAACCACGAGCAAACCGGACAAGAGAAAATGGATTTAGATCACCTTCATCTGCTAGTTCTGTTAATTCAGATGCTACTAATACGATGAGGCATTCAGTATCAGCTCCCAACCTAACTGGTGGGAGTTCTTCAAACCAAGCTATTCCTAGTGTCAAGGGAGAGGAATCATTGCCCCTAAGTAACCAATCTCATACTTCCGTGAGCGATATTCACACTGCTAATAAATCCTTGGTGGAACAGATTCAAGCTAGCTTAGGTATGGATGAGGACAAATATAGTGCATTCAAAAGCATATCATTAGAGTATCGTCAAGGTGTGATTAATACTTCTGAATATCTTTCTTATGCTGAGCAATTTGGCCTGTCACATCTTGTTCCTGAGCTGGCTCGTCTTTGCCCTATTGCTCAGAAGCAGAAGGAACTAATTGATGCTTACAATGTGAATTTACGGAACAAAGGTCTGCAAGAAAAAGCCAGCAATATGGGTGGTAGTAAAGGCAAGGGAAGAATTTCAACCCGAGCTGAAAGTAAGGCTAAGAATACATTAACTGATAACTTTCTGGACACAGTAAAGAAGCTGCAATTGAATCAGAAGGCTCAGGAAGAAGACGTGGAAGTGCTTTCAAAGGATGGCTACCGAGTCTCTAAGGATAAACCTCAATCGCCCAGAGTTTCCAACTCAGGCGCAACTAATGCCAATTCAATTGAAATTAGTGTCGATAGGGCACCCTATTCTGTTACAGACATAGCAAAGCCGAATTTGACTGATGCTGGGAGCAGTAAGCAACGGAAGAAGACATCGAAATTTCATAGGGCACGCCTGGGTGATGGTTCAGCAGCTGCACTTGATCTTTCTCGCAGGGATGTTAATCCTGAACCACAAGAGAATGGAACCATAGATGGTTCTTCTGAAACCATACCGGTCCGAGGTGTTTGGCGTAGTGGCGGTGCACAGAGACTTTTTGCAAACTCTAGTAGGAACGGCTGAAATGCATCGTTTTCTTTTTTTGCGAACGTCTTGTGGTTGATTTGGTAATCTATATGTATCAGGTTCTGCAACAAATGCATATCTGATGCATCGACACTATATTTTGCCATTTGCGATTTTTTCGCAACTATATTTTGTGTAATTTCACATGTTTCCAGAACCCTTTTTAAAATGTGCGCTAAGGATGGACAATGCAAAGTTTTTTTTTGTGGTCAGGCAACACATTTTATATATTGTTGGAATAGATTTGGCAAACATTCTCTGCACCAGCATGTTAGTTGTCTCTGTGACTCCCAGCATAATTTGTCTAGTATTCTCATGCACGTTTCATGTAGCAAGGGAACAACTCTAGCTTATGCAAAAGGTATGCAACTTTTCTCACTCTTAAATAGGTTCGTTTACTCGTATGAACAGGAGAAGATGGAGGGGGGCAAGTCCAGTAGATCATGGAAGACAATTAAGAGGATGGATTGATCCAAAGGAACGTTGCAGAGGTTCCCTCCTAATTCATTCTAAGCGTTTTTCGTGGAAACACGAGAATATAGGGTAATTATATTACTCTTTTAATCTTGCTCTGCTTGACTTTCGTTTATTACTTAAATATGGGCTACTTCATATGGGATGTTCATATTAATAGAATGCTTAAGGCCCTCTAGTAGATGGATCCAGTACTATGCTCGATAGAAAATTTGAAGATATATATCCAACTCGGGTATCTAGATACAAAGGGAAGTTCAACAAAGTCGCAAATTACCTGATTATAAGGAAGTTATTCACTTACATAAGCCATCAGATAAGGATTCATCCTTGCATAAGTACAAAATTAAGCTAAATAATTATAGTCGGCCGTTTCATCTTAATGTATCTATAGTACTCAAAATTTAAGTATGAACCACCATTGTGCTTCTGGAGGTCCTAGTAACTCATTCATACCCTTGAACAGTTAGACTTACATTTTGAGCACCAAAGCTAATTAAAGTGAAATGAACAAATCTATAGTGTTTAAAATGTAAGTGCAAGATTATCACTATGCTCTTTAAGGTGCCATGAACTCGTGCAAACTTTCAAATTTGCATTTTGAGCAATGCAGTCTATAAAGATGAAACCAATGGGTTACTTTGATGAACATGCAATGCTCAAAATGTTGAGTGGGAGGTCACCATTATACTCCTAAAGGTCATAAGACCTCAAACAATATTCATTTCAACTTGATCGACTTATTGTGCTAAAACAGCAAGTGTGAGACTACTAATGTGCTCCTAGAGATAATAGAAACTTATGCATGCCGAATTTTTTTCAATCATCAGGTATCTAACTCTTACAATCGACTAAACTTAAGGATGACAATCCGTTAGTACTAAATATTCAACTCTTAAAATTGAATAATCTTGAGGATGATTGATCCGATCTGATAAAAAATTTTCTATCAGCTACCCGAATAAATCAGAAAGCATTCGCAGAAATTCATTAAGAATACAATATTTTCTTATAAAATTTAGATCCGTGTAGCCCCGTCTGGATGGATTGAATTTTAAAAGGGAAGTCCAATGGCTGAGAAGACCAACAAGAATGTTTGCCATTGATTGTGCTTTAAAGAGAGAATATAAGATTTGAGCAAGATAAATTACAGCAACGAAATAGGACATTTTCTAGATTCAAATAGAAATGTACTGATCAAATGAGGCCGATTAGGGAATGAGCAAGTGGAAATAGTAGTTAGCCATTACACATTAAGTTTGCGCATCCGATGAGCATTTAGCAAAGATAGTACACTATTTAAGAATTATATAACTTGATATGCGTAAAATAAGAATTTTACCTACAACAATCATCATAAAAGCTGCAAAAGCTATCGTTAAATAGAGCAGCGAGCTCCACTTTCCATGAATAACCAAAGTAGAGGAAGATTCAGAGGTTTAACATAACTCCTCTCCTAGATTTCCCTGTTTTTGATTGCTTTATCAAAGTCCACCCTCATCAGTTCCCTGTTTTTGAAGCAAAATGCATTTTAATGGTTGTTCAATTTCAGCATTGTCATCTTCTTAGTAGCGCATGCACATCATCTAGCATCTTTCCTTGAATAGGTGCTTGATCTCCGCAACACAGGACCTCAGTCTGCCCTTGACTGCAAGGATAGACAATCACAATGAGTTAGTCTTTGTCATTGTCTACACAGATCGGCCAACGATTTGCAAACATAAGCATTTAACACATTTTAATCTGTTCCAGTCCTGAGCCAAGAGGAGAAACAGTTGATATCAAACTGTGTTTCTCTTGCGATATATGTAACGAAGACATTCAAGGTTTCAGGTACATGTAGCCATGTTAGAAGCTTATTGTTGATGCACATTTGAGGAGACTAAGTTAATGGTGTCCGTCATGGTCAAATAGTTGCAGCAAGAGATTACCTAAAATTCTTTTCAAAGAGTTACATGTTTAAGCAATTGTCCTCATCCACATCATTAGAAAATTGAGATCTTATGCATAGTTTTGATTTATCTTGAAAAATTTACCAAATCACAACCTGGGTTTCCGAAATATACCAGAAAACACCCCTAATGTATTTACCAAAACACACTCTTCTCCATTTCCTTCTAGACACACATCCATTTCTAATTTCTCAATAACCACAAAGGTCACAGCTGATTTTAGCTTCCTCAAGCTGCTTTTGTTTCCCCAATAGTCAGTATTTTAGGTACCTTTAGGATGCGAATAGCTTAGGGCGTGTGTGAAAATAAACTCACTTGTTAGATCTCTCATTGAAAACTTGTCATTAGCTTGTTGTTCATTCTAGGTGGATCAATGCTAAGCAAGTTAGTTTTTGAAATCAACTTGTTGGGTTAAGTGAGTTGTTTAAGCATCATTAGGATGTAGATATCTCTAAAATGCATGTTTTAGGTGGAAATGAACTTGCACAAGATTTCAAGTGAAAATGCTATCAAAAGATGATTTCAAAATTGGCCTGTTAACCAATTTATGCAAATCTAACTCACATAAGCTGATTTTTAGGCACCATTAAGGTGTGAAATATCCAAAATGCCTGTTTTAGGTGGAAATAAATACAAGTGAAAATGTCGTCACAAGATATAAATTCAAATTTGTTGACAATGGAGTGCAAATGAAGCCCAAGTATTCTGATGTTGAAATCAAATTGTTTAGTTCAATATGTGTTATTTAGGCACCATTAGGATGTGAATAACTCCGAAATGCATGTTTATGCGGAACCAAACTCACATAAAATTTCAAATGGAAATATTGTCACTTGTCACAAACTGATTTTCTCATGTGAAAAATGTTTTCAGCAAACATGGAAAACAATATAGATTGATCTTAGAAGCCTCCTTTTGAAAGTGGAAAGCCACCTTAAATCCAGATCATGTTGAGATATTAAAAGGTTGAATGAGAATAAAGAGTATTTGGAATTTTTGTGTTTTTGAAAGTAGGGAAAAGATGTTTAGCATTATTAATTTTATGAATTACTAGGTTGTTTGATTCTATAGACGTCTTGTGGTTGGACAATAGCAACAAACTTTAATTTCTTTCTCATCTCATCTCCTCCCTCCTATCCTACTACCATCTCTTCACTCTATTTGTACCCCTACTATACTTCCATATCATCATTGAGTAACTAAGATATAATTGACAAGTAGATTCTCAAACAATATACAAAGAATTAGCAGCAGTTCCAATCTACAAAATGCTCAATGTGAAATAAAAACTATAACCCAGCACATGTTAATATCGAAATGCCTAATGACTATCTAAATTGGATCGCACAATACTTGCATGTTAAGACATAGATTCAGTCAATGCTAGACTAATGTTAGCAAAGAAGTATCCAAGAGACAAAATAGCAGCACTGCTATCAGAGTTTCAAACAAAATGGCCAGAATTCTTTTGCTTTAAAATTCTTTAGGCAATGCAATGGATCCCATGTTATTGTGAAAACAACTACGCCAAATGGTTAATGATTCAGGCTATGAAATATATGTAGAAAATATAACTCATTTGCTTTTGATGATGAAGAAAGCATTCTCTAGGTTGTTAAACAAGATAGGATTTTTTTTTTCTTTCAATGTATCAGTTAACAATAAATGGTGGAATAAACAAACAGCAATTGATTCAAAGTCCTTAAACACAACTTCCCAAGAATAAGAAAAAAGCATAGCCAACAGAGTTACTTACAAAATATCTTCTCTGAGAAATGGAATTGAGTTGCAGGAGGTTGCTTAGCTCAGAAGAGTGAAGTTGTTAGGGGAGGTGGTTATTGAATTCCTTTGCTATTCTCCACTTGAAGCTCCTGTTGGTTGAACCACAAAGCATAGATTCTCATACTGAATGCATCATATCAAGTATCAACGATCCTTCATGTCAGATTAAAGTTTAAGCCCATCCTCATCTGAAATTAGCTCAGCCTGCAAATGTCAAGCTTTTCCCTATCAATCTTGTTAAAAAGCAAATGCTAAAGCTGCTAAATTTCAGCAGTTTCATCCTCATGTAGCTCCGCATTCTTGCTTGCCATTAGCTCCAGGTCCCTCTTCATGGCCTCCCTCTTGCTCTTCTGCTTCTCAAGGTAGTCCCTGTGGCCTTCATCTAGCATTTCCTCAAACCGATCCTTCATATCCAGCAAGGGATCCCGATCCACGAGCTTCCCTTGGTCGTAAGCCTCCCTCAGCATGGCCGTCTTGATCCCACCCTTGAGCGAGAGGTAGAAGATACCCGGGTGACGCGTGAAGGCGTTGGAAAAGGCATTAGAGAGCTGGAACTCGTCGGAGAACTTGCCGATGATGGGCACCGCCATCCGCTTGAGCAGAGTAAGCGAGAGCACTTCGTGGAGCACCCCTACAGTTCGCTTCTCCAACTCAGGGGAGGCCGGGCGCAGCTCGGAGGTGCTGGCGTAGGGTGATATATATGGCAGCTCCAGCCAGTCTCTAGTCCACTCGCGCATCTCCCTCTTAAGGTAGAACCCTGCGGGGAGGCGGACATCGAAGTTGGGGCGCAGGCGCACGCCGGTAAGTCGCGCCTCCTCCTCCGCCCGCCGCTCGATGACGGACTTGGCGTAGTCGTTGTCCCAGGACACGAGCTCGAGGAAGCACTTGTCACTGGAGGCAGGGACGAGGCGGAGAAGATTAGGATACCGGGGGACGAGGGAGCAGATGAAATCATCGGGGAGCCCAAAGTCGCGTTTGGCGTTGAGGAGCTTCTCGGCGGGGAGGGCGCGGTGGCGGGAGATCATGAGGAGCTTGCAGATCTTGGCTAGGGCGAGCGGCTCGTTCTGCGCGCGGAGGCGGGCGTCGAGGTCGAGGAAGGAGCGGAGGCGGGAGGAGGGGCGGACGAAGGGGACGTGGGGCTGCCCCGGCTTGACGGGGGCAGGATAGAGATCGAACAGGTTGGGGTAGCGGGCGAGGAAGGTGGAGATGCGGATGGGGAGGCGGAGGCGCTCCCGGCGCTTCTCGAGGTAGCGGAGCGGCATTGTGTGGCCGGGCTCGAGAAGCACCTCGCGGACGACGCGAGAGCAGAGGCGCCAGCGCTTGTCGCGGTCGATGGCGCCGTCGAGGAGAGGGTCCTTGCGCCAGGGAACCTTGAGACTGGAGATGGAGGCCCAACCTCCGAGGAAGAACGACGGAGGCGGCAGCTGGAGGCGGCGGCGGCGGAGCTGAAATGAGGATTGCATTGTGACTCTGCTACCGCTCCATGGCCGTAGGCGGCGGAGACTAGACCTCAACCAATTGGGCCTCATGCCCTATTTGGGCCGATTCAGCCCACTTCGACGTGCCATGCACGGCCGGGAGCCATCGTCGTCCCTTCGGCTACTCGTTCAAGATTAGGTCGATCTCTCCAGTTCCACTCAGCTTCATTGAACACATCGACCTCTCCAATTCTACTCGGCCTCGTTGACTTCTCCAATTTTGTTTGGCTTTATCGACGTCCTCAGCTCTAGTCGGTTCCAGTGACCTCATCGGCTCTGTTCAACCCTGTCGACTCTACTTGGCCTTATCGACCTCCTCAACTCTGTTTAATCAAGCCAATCCATCTGTATCGGTTCCCTAAAAAAAATGATAATTCCAGTTAATTGTATTGACTCAATTCCTAGAAGTGATCGATCCGGTCCCATGAAAGTTTTCCACCGGCCACCAGATTAAATTGGGAAGTATGACCAATTCAGATGTCAAACATCCTTTGATTACGATCCACATTTGGAGGAAAATTCATACAAATACGCCGTAGTTGGGATCAAACCGTGGGTGGCTGGGTGACAACCTGAATGTCCTACCGAGACACCATAATCCTAGGGACATCTGTATCGACTCCCTAGAATAGATAAGAGATGGTAGATCAACAAGACATGAGATGATCTGACTCTCGAGTCATGATGATATAATATTTCCACCGTGGATGTGATCCTCGAGAAGTCATCCTAAGACCTTTCAGCAACTAGCAACTGAATTGAAAATGTGGCTCTTATCAATTAAGAAATAGCTAACTCAATTAAATAGCATGGTAAACTACAAGATATTAAGGGTGCGTTTGGTTCAAGTTATGATATATAACCTTGGTTATGTGATTACCATGTAATCACATAACCAAGGTTATGGGGCATAAAACATAACCTAATATTGTTTGGTTTACTTTATTTATTTGGAGGGAATAAAACATAACCAATTTTATATTTACTATATTACCCTTCATTCAATTATATTTTAATATAATTTATTAAATTAATAAGTATAATTTGTTAATTTTATTTTAATAAAATAATTCATTAAAAATAATTATTTTAATAAAAAAATTTATTAAAATAATAAATATAATTTGTTAATTTTATTTTTTAAATTTTTAAATAAATTTTTATATATTAATAAAATAATTTATTAAAATAATTATTTTAATAAAATAATTTATTAAAATAATTATTTTAATAAAATAATTCATTAAATTAATAAATATAATTCCTTAATTTTATATTTTTAAATTTAAAATAAATTTATATTTCTTTTAATAAAATAATTTATTACAATTATTATTTTAATAAAATAATTTATTAAATTAATAAAGATAATATGATAATTTTATTTTAATAAAATAATTCATTAAAAATAATTATTTTAATAAAATAATTTATTAAATTAATAAATATAATTGGTTAATTTTATTTTTTTAATTAAAAAAATATATTTTTTAATAAAATAATTTACTAAAATAATTATTTTAATAAAATAATTCATTAAATTAATAAATATAATTCATTAGTTTTATTTTTTAAATTTAAAATAAATTATTTTTTAATTTATAAATATTTAAAATAAAATTTATTGAATTAAATAATTTGATTTTAATTAGATTTCATAGTACTTTTTAATTGACTTAGTTTTAAAATCAGAGGGTAATCATGGAAAAAATTTCGTTAACCTTAGGAATCGTAGAAAACCTTAGGTTGCCAAGGTAATCACATTACCGGGTTATAACCCATTTGCTGATGTGGTGGTGATGTTGTATTACTTGGGAATCAATCATAACCTAAACCAAACAAGGTTATCAACGATAACCTTGGACAGATAACCAAGGTTATCAATGATAACCCCCAACCAAACACCCCCTAAAAGTAAAGTAAGAATATAGTTGCTGATGCATTCTATGAAGGGCAGCACATCAGACAAGTTCAATTGGGAAGAGGGAAGAAGTGAAGCCTCAAGCTAATGGTGGTCGCGTTGAAAGAGGAAGAAGGTGCGACGGCGGTGGTCGCGTTGGAGGAAGAAGATGGGTTGCGACGGGCGTAGAGGAGGAAAAAGGCCACGCTTGGAGGAGGAACAAGGTGCGACGGCGGCGGTCGCGTTGGAGGAGGAAGAAGGGTAGCAGCGGCTGTCGCGTTGGAGGAGGAAGAAGGTGGGCTGCGGCGGGCGCATAAGAGGGAAAAGGTCGTGCTTGGAGGAGGAAAGAAGATGCGGCGGCGATGATCACAGAGGAGGAGGAAGAAGGTGGGTTGCGGCGGACGTAGAGGAGGAGGAAGAAGGAAAGGGGTTTCGGGCGTGGAGGGAAAAATTTCGACGAGCGCGTAAGAGGAAGAAGGGTTTTTTCTCTCGTCCTAATCCGCAGCAGTAGAAAAAAGTTTTTCCTCATGGCATGGTATACATGGACTGCCACGTATGTCATGTTACGTTTCCTGCTAAAATTTCATGCAGTGTATCAGTTCTCTTTTTGTAAAACAAGTCTTTTGCAATACAAATCATACACCATTATTCCTCTTCTCTTCCTAGTAAATTTTTGAGAGCCCACTATCTTCTAACAAAATGGTATTAAAGCCAATGGTATCAAAAATTTTTTCTTTCCAATACCCCTAACTTACCAAACTCAATTATGAGAATTGGTTACTTAGAATGAAGGCTATACTTGGATCCCAAGGAGTATGAGATATTATTGAGCATGGTTTTAAAGAGCCCTTAAATGTGGCAACTCTACCTCAAAACCAAAAAGATGCTTTAGAGAAAGAAAGAAAGAAAGATCAACAAGCTCTCATTATCATCTATCAAGGTTTGGATGAAGACATGTTTGAGAAGATAGCCAATGAGACAACATTAAAGAAAGTGTGGGAGATGCTTCACAACTCCATTATGGGAGTGGACAAGGTGAAGAAGGTGCGACTTTAAACTCTAAGGGTTGAGTTTGAATCACTCTTTATGAAGGAGAGTAAACATATCTCCAACTATTTTACTAGAGTTTATGCTATTGTCAATCAAATGAAGAGACTTGAATCGTGTCTGACGTTCGGGTGATTGAAAATGTACTATGCTCTCTTAACATAAAATTTAATCATGTTGTTATTGCAATTGAAGAATCCAAAGATTTAGAGACCATGATCATTGATGAATTACATGGATCATTACAGGTTCATGAAGAAAGGATGAACCGTGGAAAGCAAGAACAATCAGAACATGTGTTACAAGCAAAAACTAACTTGAAGATCAAAGAAGAGGTTTCTAATAGAGGTCGAGGCCAAGGATAAGGTAGAGGCAAGGCAGAGGTCGAAGTTCAGTATATGACTATGGTCAAGGGAGAGATGAACAACCTTCTCAGTTTGATAAAAAAATTAAACATTTGCAAAAGGTTATGGAAGAACAAGAGGAAGAGGTAATTATGTGAGATATGATGATAGAAAAAATAAATCTCAGATTGAATGTTATTTTTGTCATAAATTTGGACATTATGCTTGGGAGTGCCATTCAAACATGAAAGATGAAGAGGTAAATCTTATAGAGAACAAAAAAGATGATGTTGAGCAATCCTTATTTCTTACACTCAAGGAGGACTCTATTGGAAAAACAAACATATGGTATCTTGATAATGGAGCTAACAACCATATGGCGGGTGATAAAAGTAAATTTGTGGAGCTTGATATAAACAAAAAAGGTTTTGTAAGCTTTGAAGATAATACAAAAGTCAAGATTGAAGGCAAAGGTATGATTCTCCTTGAAACAACAAATGGTGGTAATAAAATTCTTTGTGATGTTTATTATGTTCCAAAATTGACTAGCAATATCTTAAATATTGGCCAACTTTTGGAAAGAAAATTACAAGATTCATATGGAAGATTATATGCTTTGATTACGAGATCAAGATTCTAACCTTATTTCTAAAGTGTAGATCAAGATTCTAATCTTATTGCTAAAGTGTCTATGACTAAGTACAAGATGTTCTTGTTTGATTAC
>NC_133867.1:11598529-11610059 GCF_044706935.1 Curcuma longa | reverse complement strand
AAAAGTAAGTCTACATCAGGCTATGTGTTTACACTGGGAGGTGGAGCCATAACATGGAGGAGTATAAAGCAGAAATGCATTTCGGACTCTACCATGGAAGCTAAGTATGTGGCAGCATCTGAGGCGACCAAAGAAGCTGTATGGCTCAGGAACTTCTTGATGGACTTAGATGTGATTTCTGGTTTGCCCAAGACTATCACAATTTATTGTGATAACAGTGGTGCAGTTGCAAACTCGAAGGAACCACGAGCCCATAGGGCAAGTAAACACATTTAGCGCAGGTACCACCTGATACGAGACATCGTCAAACGGGGAGAAGTCGTTGTAATCAAGATTGCATCAGAGGATAACCTGGCAGACCCTTTCACGAAGGCCCTTCCGGCGAGAGCTTTTGATCGGCATGTGGAGGGGATGGGGATCAGATGTATGGCAGCATATGAGACAGCGTAGTCTTCTAGTATAAGTGGGAGATTGTTGGGATGTATACAAAAATCCTAGCTATCAATGTAAATAAACATGGTGTGCGGAGTCACACACAGAAGACCATGTTATCAGTTCCTAGATTATAAACAGTGTTCACAACCAAGATGGATTGGACAAACCATTGGACTGGTTGTAGTGTAATTTGGTCTTAGTCTGTCTTGACTATAGAATTACACTAATACACTTAGTGTGTATTGAGCAGGACCACCTGAAGATTGTTTGATTTATACTGACTGTATAATCGAACTAAACCTCTGTTACTATCGATGTACATGCTCTTAATCCCAATATAATAACAAACATATGTACTTAGTATGTACTTCTTTGATTAATCAAAGGGTGAGATTTAGAGCGATAGATCAAAAGGCCCGATGAGTTGGAAAGTAGTATTGTGTTGTTGATTATAGAAGGAAACTGTGTCCTATAATCTAGGCTGATGATGTCTCCTTGAGGAGCTCATAAAGGATTATCATGTAAACCCTGCAGGTGGACTTAGTTCCGCATGATAACAAAGGTTGAGTGGTACTACTCTTGGATTAGAAGTTGATTAAATTTGAGTTGTCAGTAACTCATTTAATTAACGGACATGAGATGCATAGAATTAATAAAATATTAATTCCTTCCGCAAGTGCTCTTGACGGAATGTCGTCAAGTAATAAAAAGATCGAATCCACAGGGACCGTGGAATTACTTACTATATCTAGCACAAAAAGGTGGAGAGAATATTGAGCATGAGTTGTGTGGGGGAGATGGGAGTGTTCTAAAGTACCTTATCCTAGAATTCAAAGAAAGGGATCGACTGTGACACTATGTGGTGAAACGATCCTAGGATTTCAGACTCCTCAGAGAATGGATTGATTGACTTGGATCCTCTACCTTTCCTCAATAAACGTTCAATTGTAGGGATGTTAACCAATTTATCCAATTCAACCTCGTCAGGTATCCTCGAAATAATGCATTGGTGTTCTTACGTCACTCGTTATTGGTTTGAAATGGTCCTAGAAGCCCGGTTCAAGGTCTGCCCGTGTCACTCAGGCGCCCCGGAGTACTAAAAGAACCCTATCCCCTGTCACAGGATATCTTTTTACGGATCTCTCCCCAATAACGAATGACCGCTAACTATCCCTCATAGAAATTCAACTACTGCATTAGGAAACCCCTCGGAACTCGCCCGGTTCAAGGTCTGCCCCTGTTACAGAGCGCCCCGGTGTACGGCCTAATGATTCCCCAATTCATAGTAAATCCCTACCCTCATGGATTCACACAAACATAATTTATCATCAAGCACATGCACAAATCCACAAAGCAATAGACAGTTAAATCATAGAAAATGGTAGATTAATCAAATCCAAATACAATCATCCATTACATCTGATTCATCCTACATCCTAGAATCTAGGGAATCTACTCCATAATGTGGAGATTACAATCCATAGGGAGGAAAGAATACATCTCAATCCAAGAATAAAACAAAGAAATGCAGAAATGAGACTTATCTTCCTCCTTCGGACTGAAAACTCGGTGTAGATGGAATGAGGATGGACTGGAGCAGTCGGATCGGTGGATGGATCGTCGAATCTCGCTCCGAAACAGGTGTCGGTGGCTCTAGAACAGCTCCGGTGGCTCTCCAATGTCTCCCCCCCCCTCCTAGGTCTCATTAAGGACCTATTTATAGTCCAGGTCACGAATGCAGCACGCCCCCGTGCACACGGCCGTGCCTGGAAGGCACGGCCCCGTGTGGGCGTCGGGCACAGGAAGAAGGCACGGCCGTGCTTTGAGGGCACGGCCTAAAGGCAGTTAGTCTTCTGTTCCGGGGCACGGCCGTGCCTCTGGGGCACGGTCCAGACTAGGCACCTCTCTGTTTGAAGGCACGGCCGTGCCTGTGAGGCACGACCTAAGCCTGTCTTCTCTTCATTTGCTGGACACGGCCGTGTGTCTGAGACACGGCCAGCTGCTTGGACCCTTCTGTTTTGGCACACGGCCGTGCCTGGTAGGCACGGCCAACAGCAGTGGCTTCCTTCTGGATGAAAACACGGCCGTGCCTGTGGGGCACGGCCATGACTTGGCTGGTTTCTGTTCTGAAGCATGGCCGTGTCTGTGAGACACGGCCTCTGGCTGCTGCTGTGGGGAGGTGTTGGCACGGCCGTGCCTGTGAGGCACGGCCTGGACTTGATGATCTTCTGTTTGGGCACACGCTTGTGCCCGGTGAAACACGGCCTGGAAGCTGAGAGACACGGCCGTGCCTGTGAGGCACGGCCCTGTCTTGCCTCTAATAAAACACCCGCATCAGCACCCTACAAGGAAGGACAGGACGGTCGAGCTGAAGCCGTCAAAGAAGCTTGGTTGCAGTCGGAGGAATACGCGGACTGGTTCCATGAGAAAACCGTGCAGATGCTGGAGCATGACTTCGACGGGGCACTGAAACAGGTGTACGAGGCGAGACTGTTTCCCCCCGACACCTCCTTAGAGTTTTTAGATATAGGAAAGGTCTGGACTGAATTGCCCGAGTCGGAGAGGAGAGGGTAATGGCATTGAGTCGTGTATCTCCTAACTCTGCCTTTTTGGAGCATGAATGAAACTCTCTTTTTGCCTCTTGTGGTTTACACATTAGTACTTGTCACTTCTTCTTTGGGAGTATTCGGCACCCGCCCTTCGGAGATTGACCCGGGCGCGACAAGCTTACGGATACGAGGAGCTTGATCCCAACTGTGCTCAAGTCGGAAGAGTTTGAACCCTAAAGAGGACAATTGTTGATGGAGCTAGTCCGAGACCAGAATTAGAGCTCGATCCTGACTATATCCAAGTTGGGAGAGGTTGAACCCTTAAATGGGCAATTACTGATGGAGCTGGTCCGAGACTAGAATCAGAACTCGATCCCGACTATGCCCGAGTCGGGAGAGGTTAAACCCTGAAATGGACAATTGCTGATGGAACTGGTCCGAGACTAGAATTAGAGCTCGATCCCGACTATGTCTGAGTCAGGAGAGGTTGAACCTTGAAGAGGGCAATTGATGATGGAGCTGGTCCGAGATCAGAATTAGAGCTCGATCTTGACTATGTCCGAGTCAGTAGAGGTTGAACCCTAAAGAAGGCAATTGCTGATGGAGCTGATCCGAGATCAGAATTAAAGCTCGATCCCAACTATGTCCGAGTCGGGAGAGGTTGAACCTTGAGAATTTAGAGGAAGTTAAATCTTGAGGACTTAGAGGACAGGCGACCTGCAAAGGCATCTTTATTGTCAAAACCTTTACATAACAAGTACAAGAGAGATTTAAGCTTCTCAATTTGGCCTTTCAGCTGCTGAGTCCCTCATGTTCGATAAGGACATAAATAAGTGGCGCTCCACGATCGCACCAAGTCTTTGCCAGAGGAGTCGGACAGATAATAAGTGCTCGAACTCATCTTCTTGGTGACTTAGTAGGGGCCTTCCCATGGTGGCTCAAGCTTGCCTACATCTCCTACTAGTTCGACTTTCTTCCAAACCAAGTCGCCTACTTGGAAAGTCCGCGGGATGACTTGCTTGTTGTAGGTACAACACATGCGCTGTCGGTATGTCGTGAGTCTCGCGGTGGCTTTGTCTTAAGTTTCCGAGACGAGATCAAGCTCCATGAGTCTTCGACCATCATTGTCGTTGTTGTAACATTGACGCCGATCCGACTTGACCCCTACTTCCGTCGGGACCACAGCTTCTCCGCCATACACTAAGTGGAAAGGCGTCATACTAGTGCTTTCTCTCGGCGTGGTGCGGTAGGGCCATAGAACACAAGGCAGCTCTTCGACCCAGCTTCCTCCTTTATGATCAAGTTTGGTCTTGAGTCCACGCACTATCTCCTGGTTGACGACTTCCGCTTGTCCATTGTTCTAGGGATAAGCCACTGAAGTGAAGGCCTGCTGAATGCCGAATTCTTTGCACCAATCCGTAAGCCTCCTGCCTTGGAATTGCTGCCTGTTGTCTGAAATTAGCTGGTGTAGTATGTCGTATCTGCATACAATGTTCTTCTATAGGAACTTGAGCACTGCGTCCTCAGTGATCCGGGCTAAGGCTTCGGCTTCGGCCCATTTTGAGAAGTAATCCACGACGACCAGTAAGAACTTCTTTTGCTGCGGCCCAGTCGGGAAGGGACCGACTATGTCCATCCCCCACTAATCGAAGGGACATGAGATTGTGGCCACCCTCAGCTGCTCGGTCGGGTGCTTGGTGAAAGGTTGATACTGTTGGCAATGGATATAGGTCGACACGAGCTTAGCCGAGTCTGCCTGAAGAGTCCACCAAAAATATTCGGCCAGTAGAACTTTCTGAGCCAGGGCTCAGCCTCCAAGATGGTTTCCACATCATCCTTGATGTGCCTCCTTCATTACGTATTCGACGTCTTTAGGGATGAGACACTTGAGCAGCGTCCGCGAGAAGGCCCAGCGATACTGTAGGGATCTTTATGCGACAAAAAATAATTTTTAACCGTATAAACGCAGCGGAAAAAGGATCCCTCACGAAGATCCATGCGAAAAACCATACTCGTTTTATAGATCTATCTACTAGAATCGAGGTTACCTTCGATGCGAGCCCTTTGCAATCCCGACAACAACTTTTGCCTTCAAAGATCAACAGATCTCAGTCTGATTAGTGTGTTCGCACCTCCTCGGTATCCATACGAACACCGAAAATAAAGAGGAACCAAACTACGGTGCTAGCCACAAGGGATGGTTCAACCAAGGTGGTAGAAGAAAAAGGGAAGAGAATCACACCAAGCACCTCTCGGCAGCCCCCTTCAAAGAAGGGAAGAAGAACTAATTAATCTTCTCATTAATCTCATTAATGATTCCCTCTGGATTGCCTAATTAATCTCATCATTAATCCAATTAATGATGGCTTTTGGTATTCCATGATGGCTTTAAACCTTATCCGAAATGGTTTTAAACCTTGTCTGAATTGACTTGAGTGACTTGAGTCCAACTTAAGTCTCATTCAATCCTACTTGACTCGAGTCCAACTCGAGTCTTATTCAATCCGAATTGGCACTAAGGGCTGACACTAACAGATACAACTACAACCAATCATGGTGAATCGGGGAGCCCTTCGCTTGAGAAGGCGAGCCTGATCGGGATCAGTGGGTATCTCTCCTTTGTGAAGGAAGGCTAGTATCAGCGTCCTCCAGTCGGCGAGTTCTGTAGGGACGCCTGGCTGATCTATTTGGGCTATGAGGGCTATTTGGGTGATCGGCTCTTCGTCTACCCACTCTGTAAGGGAGCTAGCCATTCTAGCTAGCTCATCAGCTTTGTAGTTCTTGGCCCGGGGAATCTTTTGGAGGCAGACTTCTTTGAATTCAGCTTTCAATTTTATAAAGGCTTCGGCATATCGACGGAGCCGCTCATTATTGATTCCAAAATTGCCCTCCATTTGTTGAGTTACCAACTGGGAGTCGGAGTAAAGTTGTACCTGAACTACCCCCACCTGCTTGGCGGCTTGGAGATCGACGAGCACTGCTTCGTACTCGGCTTCGTTGTTGGAAGCTCGGAAGTGTAGCCACACGGAGAGCTGGATCTCTTACCCCTGAGGAGAAATTAGGAGGACTCCGACTCCGCTTCCCTGCTTAGTGGAGGAACCGTCCACATAGACTTTGCAATCTTCCTCCGGTTCACACCTGGGCATCTCAGCGAGGAAATCGACTAGCGCTTGAGCTTTGATGGCCTTACGGGGTTGATATTGAATATCATATTTGCCAAGCTTTACTGTCCATTTGATGAGTTGTCCCGAAGCTTCAGGCTGGGTGAGTACCTTTCCCAGGTTACTATTGGTCAGCACGGTGACAAGATAAGCCAGGAAATAAGGCCGAAGTCGTCGAGCCGACAGAATGAGGATCCAGGCTAACTTCTCCAGGCTGGTGTACCTGGTCTCAGCATCCTTTAACAAGTGACTGAAGAAGTAGATAGGGTGTTGGATCTGACCTTCTTGTTTGATCAAGAACAAGCTGATAGCCGAATTAGTAGCCGAGAGGTATATCCAAAGCAATTCGCCGGACAAAGGTTTCGCCAGTCGGGGTAGCTGAGTTAGGTAAGCTTTGAGTTCTTCGAAGGCCTTGTCACATTCTTCATTCCATTCGAACCACTAAGCTTTCTTCAGAATTTTGAAGAAGGGTAGGTTGTGCTCTGTCGAATAGGAGATGAATCGGGACAAAGCGGTGATGCGCCCCATCAGCCATTGAGCTTCTCGGAGGTTCTATGGAGGAGCCATCTGCACCAGTGCTTATATCTTCCCTGGATTAGCCTCGATTCCTCTTTCAATTACTATGTAACCGAGGAACCGCCCGACTCAGACATCGAAATGGCATTTAGTCGGATTCAGCTTGAGTCCGTACTGGCGTAAGGTTTGCAGGTCTCGTCGATGTCGGCTATTAAAGATCCGCCCTGAGTCGTGTTCACCAATATGCCATCGACGTAGACTTCGATGTTTCGACCTCGTTGATGGTGGAAGACTTGGTCCATTAGTCGTTGATAGGTAGCTCCTGCATTCTTGAGTCCGAATGACATAACAGTATAATAAAAGGTGCCTCCAGCTGTTATAAAGCTAACCTTGTCCTGATCATTTACATCCAGTGGTATTTGATGATAGCCTTGATAGGCATCTAACATACAGATATATTCGCACCTGGCGGTCGAGTCCACCAATTGGTCGATGCGCGGCAGAGGGTAGCAGGCCTTCGGGCAAGCCTTGTTGAGGTCTCAAAAATCCACGCACACCAACCATTTGTTGCCCGGCTTCGGCACCAGTACCACGTTGGACAACCAAGTCAGGAAGTACACCTCTTTGATGTGCCCGACTTTCAGCAGCTTCTGCACCTCGTCTTGGATAATATTGTTCTGCTCGGGGTCGAAGTATCTTCTCTTCTATTTAATAGGTCGAGCGCCAGGAAGAGTGTTGAGGCAATGTACAACGATTGACGGAGAGACGCCCGTGAGTTCATCCGGCGTCCATGCAAACATGTCCTTGTTCCAGCGAAGGCAAGCGCCAAGCTCCTGCTTCAATTCAAAAGGCAAGTCAGCAACTACTTGTACCGTTGTCTCGGCTTGGTCTGAGCAAACTTGCAATAGCTCCTTGTCTTCAATTCCCCCTGAAGTCAGAGCTTCTTGAATCGAGTGTATTTCGACACTTTGTCTCCTCCGATTTTTCCTTGCTTCGGTTTGGACCATGTCGACGTAGCATCGCTAAGAAGTTAACTGATCGCCCCAAGCCTCCCCCACCTAGTCTCCAATCGAGAACTTCATATTTTGATGGTATGTAGAGACTACTGCCGAGAAGACACTCAGAGTCGGCCTTCCTAATATCAAATTATATGCTGAGGGGGCATCTACTATGGCAAAAGAGACGTGCTGAGTCCTTCACAACGGTTCCTCACTAAGTGATATGGCGAGACTAATCTGTTCGAGTGGCTGTACTTCATTTCTCATGAATCTGAACAGGGATGTGGCCATAGGCTGCAAGTCGGTTGAATCGATCTGCATCTGTTCAAAAGCCTTCTTAAAAATGATGTTAACGGAGCTGCCCGTATCCACGAAGACTTGTGCTACATTGTAGTTGGCGATGGTGGCGTGGATGACCAGAGCACCGTCATGAGGGACTTCCACTCCTTATAGATCTTAAGGTCCGAATCCCATGGTTGGTCCTTCCTCCCGCTTTCCTTTGCCGACTCCATATACTTCAAGTTGCCGGCTGTGAGCCTTCCGGTCTCGGTTAGAGTCTCCGTTTGTTGCTCCTCCAGTGATCATGTGGATATTGCCTCGGGGAGCATTATCATGATTATCTTCTTGTATGTCTTCGGGATTAGCTGCTCGATGTCCCTGAGTGTCTTCTGTCTGATTGGGAGGGAGGGATTGCCTCGGAGACCGGCCTCGTTTGTGAACAGGCCTTGGGGAGCGTGGCAGTGACTCCTGAATTGATTTGCCCTACCGAGGGTCTCTAATGACTCGGTCCAGCTGTTGATTTTCGAGTGCGTTGTTGTGCAGCTTGCCGGAGCTCTCGGGTGTACTGCTGACAATCTCGCGTATCATGGCTCCAGGATTGGTGATAAGCACAGAAGCGGAGCAACCAACGCGGAGCTCCAGTCGATTGAGTAGCTCAAGCGTCCACCGCCTGAATGGTGCGATGGCTGGCTTTAGGGGCTATAGTAGCTTCTGACTCGGGCCTCCAGAGAGGTTGTGGCAGTGGCCTTCGTTCGGCATGGCCAGTTGGCGGGGGGTTGCGGATGGGCCCACTATGCTGGTGGGAGTCTGCATCCTTGCATCGAACTAATTGAGCTCCTTCAACGTGGATATACTTGATTGCTCGGCTTAGCTATATATCGAAGTTCTCGGGAGGCTTCCTGATTAATGACCTGAAGAAGTCTCTCTCGGTTAGTCCTTGAGAAAAGACACTTACTAGGACTTCGGAGGCGGCTGATGGCACTTCTTGCGTCATTTGGCTGAAACGGTGTACAAACTCCTTTAGGGACTCGCGAGATTTCTGCCTGATAGAAAAAAGATCCATAGAGGTCTTCCGGTAGGTTTTCCTAGTAGTGAAATGTCTCAGGAAAGAACTCTTGAAGTCGGGGAAGGAGCCGATGGAGGCAGGGGGAGCCGGTTGAACCATCGTAGAGCGGACCCGATTAAGATCGTCAGGAAGATACGACACTTGATGTCGTCCGTATACTGATGTAACAGGGCGACATTCTCAAACCGTCCTATGTGATCTTCCAGGTCGATAGCCCCCATGTAGTCGGAAAACTGTGGGGTCCAAAAGTGTCGAGGAAACTTTTCTTCTAGGATTCAGCGGGTGAAGGGGGAACTGTCCAATCCACTACCCTCTCCCGACCATGGCCCTTTTCCCCGAGTAGGATCTCTGGGAGGAGTCTGTTCGGCTGCAGACTCCATAGATGCACCATAGTAATCAGCTTCTTGCAGCGGTCTCGTTGAATGGATTCTAGGGGCTTCCGGGGGAACTTGTTGTTGTCGAGCAGGGATCAGAGGAACTTCAGCAGATCTTGTTGGAATTCTTGAAGGAGGAGCCAGAGAAACTTGCTGACCCCGAAAAATAGCTAGAACTGCAACAACTACTGCCCAATCGAAATCTTCTTGTGTCAGGTGATGAGGGAAGGTCGCTGAGGATCATCCATCGACATGTCTCAAATCCGGATTCTTCAACGTTCCCACAGAAGGTGTCAAATTATGTTCCGGTTGAGAATAGCTCCGGGATGTATCACCGACCGAGTCTCCTCACCACGACGGAGCAAGATTGAGGATACTGAATCTCCGGGTCCTACAAGCAAAGTAACAGTGAGCAGGAAGGCCAGGGGTGCCCTGGTGTGACCACTCCGAAGCTTAAGTCAGCGAGGAGGAGGAAGAAGGCGAAGAAGAAAAGCAGAGGAGACTGAGGCTCACGTGTGCGTGTACCTGAACAAGGAGCGGAGTGGCCGTTATAAATGTGAAATGAGAAGTCATATCCCATTGTAATTAAATGAGGTGTCCCATCTTAATTAAAGACAAATGTCCTATCTTGAGTGTAATCTTGTTAGAAATATATGGAATGATCAGGATGAAGGTCCCATCATTGACATACGCTCGTAAGGTCATTTTGCACGTGGGTGTCAGAGCGACGATCATAAATACAGAGTATGAGATTGTCAAGGGAAATGATGGGATAGACGAAGTCAGGCACCGTGATGACCATTCGGCGTGAACCTTAGCCGAATCCGAATGAGGGTGAGGTAGCCGAGCCGACTGGGAGGCTGCGAGTTCGCAGGAGGAATCAGCTTCATGAGATGAGACTCTAATGAGGGTGAGGTAGCCGAGCCGACTGGGAGGCTGCGAGTTCGCAGGAGGAATCGGCTTCATTGGATGAGACTCAAATGAGGGTTCGACTCGGAGCAATGCATTGGGCACCGAGGAATCAGCTTCGTGGGAGGATTCGGCTCGAGGGAGGATTTGGCTCGAGGAGGGACTCAGCTCCCGAGTCGAGAACTAACTCGGATTAACCCTATAATAAGCCCACTTGGGTGTCGGGCATGGCGCCGAGCCATCTACCTTGAGCTAAACCCATACTTGACTCTTTGAGGTCGGTCCACCACAATCATAACATGCGTAATCAATTAAATTTAGAAATGCAATCGAGTAAATAAGAGAGATAATTTATAATGTATTTTCATATATTAATTAATCCAATTTATTTTTACGAATCCAAAAGCTCTTACTTTGAATTCGGGAGATTGTAGATATTCTCCAAATGGGTTGATATCCATTAATAGATAAAAATAACCTTGGAGAGAGTCTAACAAACCATTTTTAGCTATAATGGTAGGTATAAAATACCGATTATGTATCACGTATACATAACTATCATATTATGCTATCAACTAATTGAATATTCGTATAAACATCGAGTTATTAATACATTAACACGTATATATCATATGTATAACACCCGACTTCACCTCTATCGGCATTGACCTTGGAGAGAGTCTAACAAATCAACACTTCAAGTTAAAGTCAGTCCGATAATCGTGAAATCATATCTCGATGATTCTAACATATTTAATTTCAAGCGAGCTTGGAGAGAGTCTAACAATCCAAATAAGAAATTAAAATTCAGTTCTAACCATATTACTGGAAGGTGTTAGCTTTAATTATTTATAAGAGATTTCTAAGTCTCATCTTATTTTCATACAAACCTTCACAATGAAGCCCAACGAGATGGTAAGCCAAATGCACGGGCAATTCAAGGAGATCGTGAACGGTCTTCATGTAATATGTGAGAAAATTGACAATCAGGACTTGGTAAGGTACGTACTTCAAGCTTTTCCCAGAACCACTCTATGGGCATCGATGACCGATGCATTAAAGTGTCAAGGGATCTTTCAGTTGTTAAATTAGATGAGTTGTTTTACGAATTCGAATTATATGAACAAACTAACGTATCTGTCAAAGAGAAAGGTATATCTTTGATTGCAGAAAAGAAGAAGAAGAGGGAAAAGAAGGATAAGCCCTCATCCGAGTCCGATCGAGAATCTTCGGATAGTGATGT
>NC_133867.1:11587340-11598429 GCF_044706935.1 Curcuma longa | reverse complement strand
ATGTTTACATCATCACGAGGTAAAATTCAAAGTTCAAATTTTAATCCTAATGTTACTTGCTATGTATGCAATAAGAAAGGGCACGTCAAGACAAACTGTCCGGAGTGGAAGAAGAAAGAAGAGAAGTGTTGGGATCGAGGCGTTCGCTAGAGGGGGGTGAATAGCGTCTTTCGATTTTTCTCTACGAGATTGTTAGCGAAAGCAAAGTAATAATAATAAAGCACAAAGAACAAACGTTAATCCGGTTCGATTTACTTGGTATCCACCTCAACGAGGTGACTAATCCAAGGATCCACACACGCAGCCGACGATTCCACTATGAAAATAACCTCCTTCTCGAAGCACACTTCGAAGGCGGAGAAACCTTCACAACAGGGTTTCTTCTTCGTACAAGATTTGTAGCGAAGTTTATAAGGAAGAGAAAGAGCTTTTATAATGTAACAAAGCAATCAAGAAGATGAGAGAATTTAATCTATATGCTCTGCGATGTTGACCGCTCTTTTTATAAAATTCAGTGCACCAGTCGACTACTCCTATGGCCAGTCGACTAATGGACTTCAACGACAATTAAATATACATTTAATTTGCCAGTTGTCGCTCAACGATAGTCTACCAGTCGACTGCTCCAAGGCCAGTCGACTGGTACCAGTCAAATGTACCACTCGACTGATTTTTCTGTTCTTGACTGTGTGTTCTTCGGATCAACCCCAGTCGACTGCTGGCAGGGCTAGTCGACTGCCTAAGCTGAAAACTCCCTTTTTCAGCTTCTTCTTTATACCTTAGCCTTGACACAAGTCTTCAAACGCCTTCCACAAGCCTCGTGCACTTCCTTGCACTCGCTTGAGACGTTTCCCTCAACTTTGTCGTGCTAAGTCTTCTCTTGCCAAGAGGCCTCGCCTCTGGGACTTCACCTTTGCCAAGAAGTCACGCCTCCGGGACTTCACCAAATGCCAAGACTCCATTCCTGGACTTTTCTGTGAACTCAAGTCACACATGTTAGATCAACAAACATTGCCTAACTTAAACTAATTCAGCCAAACATTAAAATCCAAATCACTTAGGGAAGTAACGCCCGCCCTTACGTACCCTAGACGGACGCTACATTTTTTTTTCTTACATTCATTCTTTTATTCTTTCATGCATATGAAAGAAGATCATTGCAGCGGAACTTAAAACTTCATACATAGTAATGTGGTATTCATATGCAATGAAAACTTACTATAAACCTTTCTAATTCCAACCTAAATCCTGCATGTCAGGGTATCCATTCAGTAGGGAACTTTAACATACATTCTTTAACATTTCACATGCAAGTATAGGTTCAGAATATGAGATCGTCCTGCTAAGTCACTATCACACACACCATCATCAGCCCTTCCTGCTGCTTTCCGTTCCCTTAGTACCTTTCATTGATTCTGCAGCATAAGAAAGTAAGACTATAAGCACGAATGCTTAGTAAGCTCCTTTCCTACTCACAAAATCCAATCGTATCATTCATAGCATAACTTAAGTACAGAAAACATACATTTATCATAACGATTCATAAAGCATATACTTGATTAAACCTTATCATTAAATCAAGTATGATAATCCTGTACCTTCCACAGCAATTCATAAACACATATGTATATATATATTTGATCAAAACTTAACATTCAATCAAATATATTATCTCATGCTCATCCATGCACCTTTCCTTTAATCATGTGCGATATGCATTTTAAAAACATATCTTAACATAATCATTTCATAACATATTTAACATAATCATCTCATTGTCATCTTGGGCGTCCCCTGGCTTGTACTCATTCATCATTTGTGCACATTCATTCCAAGTCAGTATGAGGTAGCCAAACCTCGATTACTAGGATACCAAGTCTACTATCCTTCAACCTAGCTAGGTCTACTATCCTTCAACCTAGGGCGTCCGCCCATCCCTTGTAATCCGAGGTAGCAAACCTCAACTTCTTGGTAACTAGGTCTACTATCCTTCAACCTAGTTAGGTCTACTATCCTTCGACCTACTAGACCTACTATCCTTCAGCCTAGGGGCGTTCTTAGGTGCCCATCCCTTGGATCCCCTTTCCGGGTCCGGTACAAGCCTTGCATTAAAATAAAATACTTTATACTTTCATACATTCTCATTTCACAGGAATGTTCCTTTACATTTCTTTACATTTCGTTCATATCATGCTGAACATTCCTGCTACTTTGATCTCATTTCATACTTTCTTTACATTCTTGGATAGAGTCCATCTTTACGTCTCTTTGTAACCCTAAGGTTACTATTCATCTTGACTCTATTCCTTATCCATTCTTTAGGATGGTCAGAACTTCGTTGGTTAGGTTCAGTCCCTTGTTTGGACCCAACCTGAGTTGAACCAACTTGATAAACCATCCGAGGCCTAAAGTTTCACTTCCGGCCTCTTAATCTTGCATTTACAGAGGCCTTAATCGATCAACCGATCGATTAAGTGGCTCTTGTAATCGATCCAGAAATCGATTATGAACCTCGGCCACAGAAGGTCTGGTAATCGATCAGGTGATTGATAAATGTATGTTTTCTGTACTTAAGTTATGCTATGAATGATACGATTGGATTTTGTGAGTAGGAAAGGAGCTTACTAAGCATTCGTGCTTATAGTCTTACTTTCTTATGTTGCAGAATCAATGAAAGGTACTAAGGGAATGGGAAGCAGCAGGAAGGGTTGATGATGGTGTGTGTGATAGTGACTTAGCAGGACGATCTCATATTCTGAACCTATACTTGCATGTGAAATGTTAAAGAATGTATGTTAAGTTCCCTATTGAATGGATACCCTGACATGCAAGATTTAGGTTAGAAATAGAAAGGTTATTTGATAATGTTTTTATTGGCATCATGTGCATATTGCATGGATTTCATTTATTTATGCTTGCTGCATTTTTATTACTCCATATGTTTGACATGCACATACAGGAGACTTTATGCATTTTGGTAGCTGATTCTGGTATGTACAACTCTTCCATTTTTTTAGTTTTTTATTTCTTACTATCCTTTCAGGAGATTGTACTAACATGATTATTACTGCTAGGGATAGTTTACTATACATGTCTATTAGATATCTGCTGAGTTCTTTGAACTCACTCCGTTGGTTTCCTTCTTTTCAGGTTGACGTCTGTCTAGAGAGCTGCCCTGCTAGTCCCTTGTCAAGATGACTTCGATAAATTTTGATTTTTGTTTTTGATATTAGTATTTACTTTTCAGAAGTTGGTCTATATCTTGTGGATTTTCATATATATATTTCGGATTTTGGGTATGCATGTTATAGAATACTAGTTGTGGATCTTATTTCTAGTTTTAGTTCTTGTGAGGTATTTTGTCTTGACTAGTTGTGGTCGTGTAGTTATTATGACCATGTAGGCCTTATGATATTATATGT
Organism: Curcuma longa; assembly: GCF_044706935.1. Taxonomy (NCBI): domain Eukaryota; kingdom Viridiplantae; phylum Streptophyta; class Magnoliopsida; order Zingiberales; family Zingiberaceae; genus Curcuma; species Curcuma longa. Next base: position 11,595,007 of record NC_133867.1, on the reverse strand, counting down.
ATCCAGGGAAGTGAATTGTTACAAGGGAGATGCTGTCGAAATTTTCGAACAGCCGTCTCTCGGGGCGTGACAATTTATTTGGTATCAGAGCAGATTTTTGAGTCTTTCGGTATTTACAGATTTGTGGAGTTTATCTGATACCAAGTCATTGTATCAGAGAAAGGAATGCAATGCCTTTTAGTTTTGGTGCTTTGGATTTTTATTTTGGAGTCATTATTGTGACAAGGTCATGTTTTGGGACTAGCGGCGACAAAGCATCTCTAGATGTCAATAGGTAAAATGTATAATCTTGCAACTTTTGTACCTTTTGCTGTAGGGTATAGAACTAAAATGGTCGGAGAATTGGAAGATCTTCTTAGAACCAATCATCTAGTAACTTATCAATCATATGGAAAACTGGCGTTATAATTTCATTGGATTTCACTTTGTCTCTTATGAAGTGACAATTAATCTTGATGTGTTTCATCAACATCAGTATGCATATTTGAAGGTGACTTCGGTCCTCAAACAAAAGTGTCATTCCTAGAGCATCCTTCAGATGTCATAAAATTGTTAAGACTACCTCTAAATGATCATGACATTGAATCTCAATAAAGTAACTAAACATATTCACCATGAATGATACGTCTAGTGTTAAGGCATTATATATTGTGTTCAGGTAATGGATCCCCCTTTCCTTGCAACACTAACATTGAGATCCATAAGGATATTATTGGTGTAGAGAGCACCAGCAGATCGAACTTTAATTTTGATAATGGAACGAGGTTCAAGTTATGTGTGTTATTGGACTAAACAATTGATCTAAGTGTACAGGAAGCACAGGGTTAAGTCCTAGTGGAAGTTAGCCATGAAGTCTTGGCAGAGTCAAGGGCACTAGGTGAAGTCTGGGCTGATCAGGAGGACCACGCCGCAGCAGAAGTCTGGACTGGTCAAGAGGACCAAGTCATAGCGGAAGACTGGACTGATCGGGAAGGGTAAGTTGTAGTAGAACACTGGGCTGGTCGGGAAGGACCGAGCCGCAGCAGAAACCCTGGGGGCCAAGGACAGAGCCGACAAAAGTCCAACGGGTCAGGAGGACTCAGTTGACAGTTAGGTAAAATTCTCCTGAGTGGAGTGGGTGAGGACGGGTACCAAAAGGGAATATTAGGCGTCGGTCTAACCCAGGATCTCACTAGAGACCTAAAGTTAAGACCTTGAGTTGGTTCCAGGAGTTGACTCAAAAATAATTCTATTTTGCATGATATTTGCTAACATTTTTACAGGAATGGAAAAATTGATCAAAAGTAAACTCTGGGACAAAAGCTAATTTTTTTGTCACTAGAGTCGACTCAAATGTGGCTGGAGTCGACTCCAGCAGAGTCAGCTGAATCCCGGAAGTCAGTGCGACGATTTTCTGCCACTTCGATCTAGAGTCGACTCGAGTGAACTCTGGAGTCGACTCAGGGTCAAAGATTATCCAGTTGACGCCACTTCGACTGGAGTCGACTCAGGCGGCAATCCAAGTTGACTCAGGCAGGATAATGAGCGGGAGCGATAGAGTTTTATCTGTCATGTCAACTGGAATCGACTCAGATGAACAGTTGAGTCGACTCAGGCCAACTATAAAAGAGCAGCGTGAGCAGCACCGAAAAAAGAAGGAAAAAAAAGAGAACTTTTTTCTTCAATTCCAAGCTCCGTTCTCGCGACTCCCAAGTGCCACTTCCTTGACGTCGGTGTCGTACACAATCCAGATCATCCCGAGATCCGCCGATATGCCGAGATCAGATTTTTGGGAGTTCCAGCGTGATCCAAAAGTAGGTAACTGTGTTTAATTCTAAATTCATTTTAATTGTATCAAGCTTCTGAAATTGTGATATTTGTACTTCGTTACACTTGCTGCCGTAAGGGGTAGTGCCTTAGTGGATTTGCTCGCAGTAAACGGTCAAGGACCGTGGGCCTTGGAGTAGCAGTTTTGGGCCGTGAACCAAGTAAACAAAAGTGTCATTTTCCTTTATTACTTTTATTTCGCTTTTTCTTTTAATTACTTCTGCACGTACTCTAATTTTTTAATTGCTTCCGCACGTACTCCAAATTACGTACTCTGAATTTATAAAAATTGAAAAGCGTTAAACACGTTATTCACCCTCTCTAGCGTGTTCTCGATCCAACAATTGGTATCAGAGCGGGGGCTCTTGAAAATAGTACAACCACTGTTCAAGAAGTTTTTTGGTTTTTTTTATAGTTTTTTTCTCCCAAACTACTAATCCAAGACCTAGTCTTGGAAAGACTTTTGTTGTTTCTTCTTGTGTGCTAGATAAATGGCTCACTAAGAAGGATTCAGCACCGCAAGGCCATCCATGTTTTCGGGTGATGACTTTCCATATTGGAAAATCAGAATGGAATGCCACCTAAAGACTCAGGTGGAAATGTGGATCATCATCCAGACGAGAATTTCAATCCCTACTAGTAATAATGGACAACCACAGTCTTGTTAGTGAGAGCCCTAGAGCCAATCATTTGATGATTGTTGTATGGACTCATTGTATCATATTATTACATTTTATAAAGGCATTTTATATTGTGGTTATTATACTTACTTGATATTCGTGCCATATAACTAAGTATAATAATGTCCTTGAGTAGATCGTTCATATCTATATCAATCGATTGGTTGAATCGATAGTGAGATGATATAGAGAACACTACTCTAAATAATTCCTAGTCAAGTATTAACATTCAAGGATGATGTTAATGTGACGAGACTAGCATGTAGGTCAATATGATGACTTGATCTCACAAGTCATTGATATGAGATATCAAGTTGACACATGAGTATGCATTGGAGAATGTATACCGAATGACCCGCCATGAGAAAGTATCATGGATCGTTATATGAGTGTCATATACTTTCTCATGTGGCTATTAGTATGACTATTAGTCCTTGGACCTGAAGTCACCATGGTTCCCAACATAAGGAGTTGCATACTTTGGCTTCGTCAAACGTCACCCGTAACTGGGTGGACTATAAAGGCGATTACTGGGTGTGTAACAAATTATGTAGTGGGATGTGAGTGATGTAGATGTGATCTATCCCTCCTATATAACGGGAGTGATATCATAGTTCTTGATAGAGTGAGACCACTAAAGTGCATGACCATGCCCAAATGAGTCAACATGTGATGTTGAGCTCGTTTGATTGTAGTGAGTCTACTTGGAGTTCAAGACATAGATTGATTAGAGGATGACACGGTCTATGCCTCGGTTTAATCAATCATGATATCAAGGATAGAAGGACATTTGTCACATATTGTGAAGAGTCACAATTAGTAGTCACAATGGTGATGTTGGATCTCAACATTCTTGTAACTTGGGTAGTAGTGATGTGTTGCTAGATACCGCTCACTACTTATGCACCTAAATGAGTTTAGGGCATTGCCAACATTACAAGAACCTATAGGGTCACACACAAAGGACAATTAGGTGGAAATTAGGTTCATATGATGAACCAAGAGGATTAGATTCATGTGATGAATCAAGTTGGGTTAAGTGTAATCCAAACTAGACTAGTGGAGTTGATTTGATCAACTTTGGGAGATTAGAAGTCAAGTTTGACTTGACTTGAGAAGGAGAACTTTGGGAGTCAAGTTTGACTTGACTTTGTGTCATGTCATCATAAATGTTGACTTGACTTTTTGCCATGTCATCATCCATGTTGACTTGACTTATGCCACCTCATGGTCAATGCTTGACTTGACCATTTGACTTTGATGTGAGGTGGCATAAGAGGTGACCAATGGTGATGCTCCACATCATCATGGATGCCACATCATGGGGGTTACAATAAGAGTTTGTAACCTAAGGCTTTGACTTTAATGGGATTAATTAGCCTTAAAATGCCTTGATGTGACATGCCACAAGAAGAATGAAAAAGTGTGGTTTTTTTTTCATTCAACGTGAACACCACTTTCTTCTCCCTTCTCTTGGATTTTCTCTCCTTCTCCCTCTCCTCTACAACTGACCGAAACCTTGTGGAAGGTGCTAGCACACCTTTGTTTCGGTTTTTCCACTCATATTGTCCGTGTGGATACCATAGAGGAGTCTACGCGTGTAGCTCTCGAGATCCGACTCCGTTTGGCCGAGCGGGATACGCGAAGGGCACGCATCGAGGGTAAACTCTCTAAACTCGTAGATCTAGAGTAGATCTAGAATATAAAACAAGTTTTGCAAAATTTTTGTTCGCATGGATCCTTTGGCATGGACTTCCGAGGTTTCCGCAACGCAAAAAGCGATTTTTGCGGCTCGGAAAGTCCAACAGAGTGGACAGCACGCAAGGATCTAGGACATCCTCAATGGCCTGAATGCCATCGGACAAAGCATCGACAACAGGGACGTAATAAGGTACGCTCTTAAGGTCTTTCCCCGGAATACCTTGTGGGCATCCCTGGTGGATGCTTACAAAGTTTTCATGGATTTGAATAAATTAAAATTAGATGATTTATTTTCTGAATTAGAGTTACACGAATAGACTAATACAGAAGTGCAAGAGAAAGGTATAGCGCTAATTGCAGGAACCGACTTGAAAAAGAAGAAAATCCCGGAAGATTCAGAATCATCGGATTGTCACGACCCGGGAGATAGCAGTCCGAAAAATTTCGACAGCACCTCCCCAGTATCGCTGACAATTCCCTGTATACACACACATATATACTCGGCCACATGTGGCCGGACATATGGAATACACGTCCAATCATACCCACACAAGTAAACATAACAGTTAATGAACTCTACCTATAAGGCCCACACGGCCACATGTAATCAACCCAACACATGTACTAAAAACCGGAATGCGTAAGCGGAAATATGACAATTACAACTTATGAAATCACGAGGAAGTCGAAATCCGTAAATACGAAAATCTACATGAGATGAACATTCATGCAATGGAAAATACGACCAAACTACATCAGTGTATATAATCTGTCTACAACCATACCAAATGTTATGAATGCTAATACAACCATATCGAACTACCACTAAAATGAATAACATAAATCTACCAATTCTTCTCGATGTGAGATGGCGTAGCTGGCAGATCCCTGGCATCATCTGTAAGCTCCTACCTGGTACCTGGGAAGACAGAAAAATCCCAGGGTCCAAAGGGGTGAGTACAAAATACTCAGTGGGTAATATAGAAAGATAGTACATGACAAATAAATAAAGATGATAAAGATACATACCAAATCTCAGCAAAATATCAGAAATAACTCTGCAGGTAGTAAACAACTAGAATAGTCTCATGTAATGCATCATATGAATGACATGTCAAACAAATGCAACAATCAAGAGTCAAACAATAAACAATCCAAAATGCAGGATCAGTGTGGTCCAATACATATATATAATGCACATGATATGCATATGCATGATGCAACTGCCCCACACGCTACAGCACTCGTGCAAGCATCTGAGACTGGGTATGGCCGGCATCGGGGATCAGTACTCCGCGCCCTACAACAAAGTAGTCCGGTAATCCAAATCGAGGGATCAGTGCTCCGCGTCCGGTGATCCCATATCCTATGGCCGATATCTATCCTTCATACTCGTCCTCAAGTATCACTTCCATACTCTCTGAGTATCTCTATGAGTATCACTTCCATACTCTGAGTACCACCACTCTATGGTGACGATGACACAAAGATACAGCCATCGACTGCGTACACTGCCATACAGTCGCCATCAATATGATGGAAGTAGGGGTCATAACCACCTATATCAATATACTACTAAAGGCCAACTATAGACACGATAGACCCACTACATGCTTTCTTTTCCTTTCATAGTGAATGTTCTTTAACATTCCATTATTCATAAGTCATAGCATATATGATTCTTTTTCTTTTCATATTGAATGTTCTTTAACATTCCATCATTCATAAATCATGTATAGCATAGACATACATTCACACATAAGTTTTAACATGATATTCTTTAACATTCCATTAAATTATGCATAACTTAAGTGAATATTCAAGTATCAGTTTCAACATATTTCTTGCATCATGATACCCCATAAACATAATCTCATTACATAAACTTGGCATGGGGTAAATCATATCATCATAGATGACCATCATGGAAACCCTAATTCAACCAATCCCTAATCTTTCTTTAAGGTGGCCGAACTTATAAGGTTCTAGGTTATGGCTTAAAAATTCTTACAACATGAAATCTATACATGGTCAAGCATAACCAAACATGGGTGAACTTGTTTGAAACCCTAACCAACCAAACCCTAATCTTCATAGGGTTGGCCGAAACCTTATAAACATGAAACCCTAGATTCATCATAAGACATCATTACATGACATTTGATATCATTAGTTAGGTTTAAAGCATTATCTAAACCCTTAATCCATGCCTTGGCCGAAACTTCATAAAGTCTTGGTTATGGTTTAAAAATTCTTACCACTTGAAATCTAAGCGTGGTTAAGCATAATCAACATAGATGAGCAAAGTTGTAACCCTAACCCAAACACAAACCTAGCTTTCTTAGGGTAGCCGAAACCCTAACTTCATGGAACCCTTGGTTAGATCTAGATCTAACCACATGGAACCCTAACTCATGTTAAGAAATCATCAAGTAACCTATGAACCCTTTAGATAGGTTTAAAAACCCCTTTTTATCTAGGTTTGGCCGAACACTTCATATCATGAAACCCTAGGTTTTTTTTTAACCACATGCAACCTTGAATCATCATAGGAAATCATCTAATAATACTTGCAAACATAGTTAGATTAAAAACATAACTTTAAAGCCCTAAACTACTCTTGGCCGAAACTTCACCACCATGGTTCTTCATGATTTTTCAACAACAACATATAAACAAACCTAAATTCCATATGATCAACATGAAAGCTATTATGTTGCAAGGGAGGGGAGACTTACATAGATCCCAAACAATTTATACCCTAGAGCAAGAGAAGGATGTAGTCTTTTCCCTTGAGATCTCCTTGGTTTCTCCTTGTTTTTAGACTCCTCAAGCTTTCCTCTAGATCCTTTGTCTTGTGCCTTGTTGATGGAGAAAACTTCAAGAAAACTTTCGGCCAAAGAAAGGAAATGAGAGGGGAAAAGGGAATTCGGTGAGGGAGAGTATCTAAAAGGGAGAGGGGGGGGGGGGGGGGGGGGTCACAATTGAATTTTGACAACTCCTCCATCAATACTCATCAATACATATACTAATGAAGGGGTGTGTCTCTTCACTTGTTCAAGGTGTCTCCTCATGTGCCCTTACCCTTAAATATAATTTTCCTTATGCTTCTAATAGCACACCCTTGCTAGGGCTCATGGTTACCTCATGCATCTCTAAGGCTTGCTACTTCCTTAGGTCCAAGGTTCAATCCTTGGCACCTCCATTTTTTTCTTTTATTTTTGGCAAAGCCCACATAAGATAAGCCCATTTAAAGTTATCTATTCCTTAAGGCCCATTTTCATTTCTTTTTGTCATTGGCTAGCCCATATAAGAGAAAAGCTCATTATGACAACATTAAACCCATAGAGCCCATTAGGAAAAATCCTACTAATGGTCCATTTAAGGGTAGGAGCCTATTTAATATTAAGGCTCATTTAGTATTTCTACTAAATTTTCCTCTAAGCTATCATTCATTAATATCAAAGAATTATTGAAGGA
>NC_133867.1:11585491-11587240 GCF_044706935.1 Curcuma longa | reverse complement strand
TATACTTCTCGGAGCGGATAGAATCCGGATCGCAGGATGGAGATCCAGAACGCCAACAAGTATTTGATTTAAATGGTGTTTGAAAAGATCATATGATGTTTAGGGGGAGCCTTGTGGTTAAATCCTAACCAACATAATCAAACACATTTTAAAATCCCTCAGGAAATTAAAGATAGTCTCCAAATCAGAAAATTCCAATCCATTAGAAATGGTGATACCAAGTTGGACTTTTATTAACTTTATCCAATCATTTTTGGAATTTTATATCAATCTACCATATTTGAGATCCAAAATTTTTCAAATTATTTTTCTCAAATAGTGTCAGACATGAGTAATGTACGTGTGAAATTTCACGAATTTTTAAAACTCGCACAATTACTTATGCATTTTTCAATCTCGTATCTGATAACTGAAATTCAGCATATCAGTCGACTGGTTCAGATTGCTGCCGGACAGGGGCAAGTGAATTAGTGGATTGCCCAACGTGAACGGTCAAGGACCGTGGGCCTTGGAGTAGCAGCGTTGCACTGTGAACCAAGTAAAAATAAATTGTGTTATTTATTTTACCGCATTTCGTTTCGTTATTAATTACTTTGTTTGCTTCCGCCTTCGCACTCTAGTTTTCTACGAAAATCGAAAAGCGTTCAAACACGCTATTCACCCCCCCCCCCTCTAGCGTGTTTCCGATCCTACACTATGCTTCTCGGAGCGGATAGAATCCGGATCGAATTCAGCATATCAGTCGACTGGTTCAGATTGCAGTCGACTGCTGAGTCGACTGATACATTATGAGTCGACTGATATTTCTGTTTTCAGCATATTTTGAGAGTTTAAGATATTCTTTTCCCTCCGAAACGATTGTTGGTGCAATACTAAAGGGGGATAAACAATTTTAAGGAGATTTTAACCCTACTTAGCCTATGGAATAACTTTTTGATCTTTGACAAAAAGGGGGAGAACTATGAAGGTTTAAGTTAGGGAGAACTATGAAGGAAGAGAGAAACTGTTTTTCAGGGAGAACTATGAAGGTTTAAGAGAGAAACAAATATTTTTCATGCCTATTCATGTTATTCATGTTTAATCATGCTTAATCATGCTTTATCATGCTATTCATGCTTATCATATTTTATGATGCTCTTGATGCTCTGATATCATGTGATTCATGCTTTATTTATCAAATATTAATCACATGCTATGCTTTATATGGTTTAAAGACCTAACTTAAATAAGGTTTTGCCAAACATCAAAAAGGGGGAGATTGTTGGTGCAATCTTTGCCCCAAGTGCATTGAGTTTCAATGTTTGGCTAAACCATGTTTAAAGTTAGGCAATACTTGTGATCTAACATGTGTGATGCAAGTTTGCAGGAAAATCCAAGCGTGGTCTTGGCAAAAGAAAAGTCCAAGTGGGAAGTCTTGGCAAAGGAAAGTCCAAGTGGGAAGTCTTGGTAAAGGAAAGTCCAAGGTTGGTCTTGGCAAAAGAAAAGTCCAAGTGGGAAGTCTTGGCAAAGGAAAAGTCCAAGTGGGAAGTCTTGGCAAAGGAAAAGTCCAAGTCTTGGCAAGGAAAAGTCCAAGTCTTGGCAAGAAAAAGTCCAAGGTTGATCTTGGCAAGGACTTGACATGATGAAGCTGATGGAAGCATCTCAATCTAGTGCGAGGATGATGGAGCATCCAAGGGAGGCACGAGGCTATAGGAGGTGTTTGAAGGCCGAGATCTAGGTCAAGAGAAGCTGAAATGGGATTTTTCAGCT
>NC_133867.1:11534101-11585391 GCF_044706935.1 Curcuma longa | reverse complement strand
TCCTCACACTCCCCAATCCCACTCACGTTCATCCCTAACCCATCTCCCATCTCCCAAGGCAGCCACCTTTCACACCTCCACAACCAAACACTCATCTCCACTCCCATCAACGCCCCTCTCCATCTCACTCTCCACTCACAGCAGCCAACGCACCAGCACTGCACACCTCACGCCAGCCTTCCAAAGCAGCAGCCACAACGCCTCTTCTTCACGCCACAGCATCTTCATCCACCAGCAGCTCGCACGCCAACCATCTACGGAAGCTCTAACCGGTTGGATAGAGCCGAGCAGCCCCTCATTTCCTCCTACGCGAATGGACAACATACAATTTCAACAAATTTCAGCAATTTACAGCTTCCTTTTTGTTTGATTGTTCTTTTGTTTGTGTTAATTTAGCTCCCTTGCAATTGTCACTTTGTTACTTTATTATTCGTTACATCTTACTTTGTTATAGTTTGTTGAATCCTCTTTTGAATGCAAGTAGTTTGTTGAATTGCTTAGTAGAAATTTTGTTATGTTTCGTATCAAATCTGTCATGTTTCGTTTCATGTTGTTCATTTTGTTTCATTACTATTCGTTCTTGTTTCTTGACCATGTTTCAAGTGTAGTTCATTGAAATTTCGATTCTGGATAATTAGGATTGTTAGGAGGAAGTAGGTGATTGAGTTTTTATTGTTCCTCGCATTTAAATCCCCCAAAATATGCATTAGTTTAGTTCTTTTTATTTTTCTCACAACATATAAAATTTCGTTAGATACAGCATACTGGTAGAGTATGCAAGCTGCATAGGTCCATTTATGGACTAAAGCAAACTTCTCGGAGCTGGAATCTTCGATTCGATGATGCAATCAAACAGTTTGATTTCATCAAGAATGAAGATGAACCCTGTGTCTACAAGAGGGTTGATGGAAGTACAGTTGCATACTACTCATTGGGAATGACATCCCTTCGCTACAGTCTGTGAAGACTTGGCTTGGGAGTTGTTTCTCAATGAAGGACTTAGGTGAAGCAGCCTGTATTTTAGGCATCAGGATCTATAGAGATAGATCTAAGAGATTGCTTGGCCTAAGTCAGAGTACATACATCGACACGGTATTACTTCGGTTTGCCATGCAGAATTCCAAGAAGGGATTTCTGCCGATGTCACATGGTGTGAGTCTTTCGAAGACTCAAAGTCCCTCTTCTAGAGAGGAGAGAGACCGCATGGATCAGATTCCTTATGCTTCTGCTATAGGATCTATCATGTACGCCATGTTGTGTACTCGTCCTGATGTCTCGTATGCTTTGAGCATGACGAGCAGGTACCAGTCAGATCCAGGTGAGCGTCACTGGATAGCGGTCAAGAATATTCTGAAGTACTTGAGAAGGACTAAAGAATATTTCTTGATATATGGCGGTGAGGAAGAGCTAGCTGTAAAGGGTTACAGTGATGCCAGCTTCCAAACCGACCAGGATGACTATAGATCGCAGTCGGGGTTCGTGTTTTGCTTAAATGGTGGTGCTGTGAGCTGGAAGAGTTCGAAGCAGGACACAGTAGCTGATTCTACAACAGAGGCCGAGTACATTGCTGCATCTGAGGCAGCAAAGGAGGCTGTTTGGATCCGCAAGTTCATTACTGAGCTTGGGGTGGTTCCTAGCATTGCAGAGCCTGTAGAGCTCTATTGTGACAACAATGGAGCGATTGCACAGGCTAAGGAACCTCGCTCACACCAGCGGACCAAACACATACTACGGCGCTTCCATCTCATTCGAGAGATCATCGATAGAGGAGATGTGAAGATTTGCAGAGTACCTACAGAGGCTAACATCGCAGATCCCTTGACCAAGGCTTTGGCACAGAGAAAGCATGATGGTCACACTAGGTCATTAGGGCTTAGACCCTACAGTGATTGGCACTAGTGCTAGTGGGAGATTGTTAGTGAGAGCCCTAGAGCCAATCATTTGATGATTGTTGTATGGACTCATTGTATCATATTTCTACATTTTATAAAGGCATTTTATTGTGGTTATTATACTTACTTGATATTCGTGCCATATAACTAAGTATAATAATGTCCTTGAGTAGATCGTTCATATCTATATCAATCGATTGGTTGAATCGATAGTGAGATGATATAGAGAACACTACTCTAAATGATTCCTAGTCAAGTATTAACATTCAAGGACAATGTTAATGCGACGAGACTAGCATGTAGGTCAACATGATGACTTGATCTCACAAGTCATGGATATGAGATATCAAGTTGACACATGGGTATGCATTGGAGAATGTATACCGAATGACCCGCCATGAGAAAGTATCATGGATCGTTATCCCGTAACTGGGTGGACTATAAAAGCGATTACTGGGTATGTAACAAATTATACGGAGGGATGTGAGTGATGTAGATGGGATCTATCCCTCCCATATAACGAGAGTGATATCATAGTTCTTGATGTTATGATCGGTTGGTTCGCTAGAGGGGGGGTGAATAGCGTTTTCGATTTTTCTTGATCTTTCTCTGCACAGAGATTAGCGGAAGCAAAAATATAAAAGAGAAAACAAGAGATCAACGCTAACCCGGTTTGTTTACTTGGTATCCACCTCCGCAGAGGTGACTAATCCAAGGATCCACACGCACGCACACACCCGATAATACAAGCAAGCAAGTATAGGGGCCTCGAGTCGTATTTTTCCAAGGACTAGTAGACAATTGCTTAATTCGAGCTTACGTTGTCGTGTTTTTGGGGTTTTCTAATATAAAATGGGGGTTTTGGTGTTTTTGAATGAAATGAAACTGAAAATCAACAACTAAATGCAAAATGCAAAAATTAAACCTATTCTTATCAAGCATGAATCCTAGAATTGCAAAATCCTAACTTATAAATGATGAAGAAACAAATTCAACCAACAAAACCCTACCCTTTGGCACGGAACAGTAGCCTTGGCACGGAACAGTGGGAAAAAACAAACTAAGTTATCAGAAAGAAACTGAGCTAATCAGACTCTAAGCCTAGCAAGATCCGGTTGCAAGAAGGATCAAAACTAAGCTAATCAAACTCTAAAACGATTCCAAATCCAAACACAAGCTAAGCATTAACTAGTTAAATTTAATTGACAAGGGTTTAATCAGAAACACGAATTCAGAATTTGGAATTGCAGAAATGAGATTGTTCAGAAATGCAGAAACGAAGAAATGCATCCAGCCATTCTTCTTCCGATTGCTTCTTCTCAACTTGGTTGTCAATCAAGCTGTTGAATCCACAAATGTGGCTTCAATGGTCCTTTGGAGGCTTTAACTTGGTCGTTGTGTTGTTTGCTCGCATGCCCGAACCATGAACAGCCGACGAAACCCTCATCCGGCGTGAACAGAGCTCAGACACTGTGCAGTGAGTTCAGCTGGCAAAAACTGGATTTCGTTGCTTCTCCTTGCTCCGATGATGTTCCTGTTGATACAAGAGTGCTCCAAGATCCTAGGAGAACCCCTCCACGATTCGCGGGCTTGTATTTTACAGCAACTCGCCGGAAACAGTAGCAACAGAGCTTTGCCGCGCCGGAGAAACCCTCGCCATCGCTAGCTTTCCAGCTGCCGGATTTCACCCAATCGGTCGGAAATAGACTCCTCAAGGATCAAGCTTCGCAATGGGTTAGGTTTGGCTGGATGGGAGCTCGCGTGCACGTACGTCGCCGAGCAGAGTGGCTTCTGCGGGACGAAGCACAGTAACGGCGGCTCACTGTTCATCCGATTAAAGGCTAAGTTTTATACCTTTGATTAATTGATGAATCTCAGCCGTCCGATCTTGATCTGATGGCCAGGACTGATCTAGGGCTTTAGGGCAGCTTAGGGCTTCCAAAAATTTGTGAAATTTTGATCAGGCTCGATCTAAGTCATGTCCTCCGTGTTGGCTCGATCAATTTGGCAATTTTGACTCGATTTGACCGCGGTTGAGCTCGAGTTGGGTCCGATTTGAGCCCTAAAATCAATTAAAATCAAATTAATGCAAAAATTGCCATTAAATCGTAAAAATCATAATCAAGCCTCAATTTATATAATATAGCACAAACATGATCAAATCGATTCAATAAATAATTATTTTCATACAAAACCCAAAGATTGAATCGATTAAAAAGGCAAGAAACCCTAACTCATCACCCGCCTATCAAGGCTTGGGTGAGTACGAACTCAATCAGATTGAGTATGACTAGTTAACTCAATTTGATCTAACTCATTCTTCCAGTTGGGAAGATAGGATAAAAGTCACATTTTATTAATTCTTGGGCGATTAGCCAAAGCTAACTCAAGTTTTAATAAAATGATGATTTAAATCCTATAAACAAGAGTTGCATGAAGATGTAATTGATAATTAGTTATCTACCGATCGTACTAAGTCTTGGGCGATTAGCCAAAGCTAACTCAAGGCGTAGTATGATGTGGATCTTGTCCCACAGAATTATAGCCAATTTGATAAGAATCTAGTAGAGTGGTTAGACCACGTCCATGACTTGATTCTACAAAATACCTATAATTCAGTGGGAGTATCATTTAGTTAAAAGGCCTAATTAAATGATTTAGAATATGATATTTATTTTCTGCATTATTCATGTTGTAGATTGCCATGTCGACAAACACGAACATCTCTCCCTGCGATCTGTCCTTGAGAAGGACAAGCTCAACAGAACAAACTTCCTGGACTGGTACAGGAATATGTTCTTCTTTCTCTTGTATCCATGCTTCCAAAATTGATATTTCAAATTTGCAAGTAGCCCTCTCCTTCTAGGTGATTGACTTTGATCCTAGCATAAAAAAGTACTATTTTTATTACAATAAAATGTTGTGTTGTTGCTTGCTAGTTTCCCATGTGCCATCCATTGTGAATGGAAGTGATAGAGAGACAATCTATCACTTTCATTACACAGCCCATGTCCAAGTTTTTTGAAGCACCATGGTGTTTTTGAAGGCGGTACATATAGTATCAACATGTAGTTGTAAAGCAAGAAATTTTGTTCTGATGCTACTTTTAGATTTATCACTATGACCATCAGAAATATAAAAAAATGTGTTGGAAAGAATAAGAAATTTTGAAAGCTTTCAGAAGTTGGCATCTAAGTCTTCGATTCTTATCTTGGATAACAATATCAAAGAGCATAGCTAAAAGGTCTTTTATGGAAAAATACTCAAATACCTTTTCTAAATATCACACCATGAACCAATCGGTAGATGTGTGTCATGATACAACCACATGAACCAATCACGTGATACACGTGATACCTGCACTTTAAATTATACGCTAAAAAATGTTTTCTTTTTTCATTCAGTTCAACTGAAATTGCCTTTGGCTAGTTTGTTTTGCCTACTAATTGGTATATCTTAGTTTCACACTGTAAATAGCAATAAGCAAGGACCTCAGAAATGTGGAAGATGGTTCACCTATTTGACAATTTTCCTTTCTCAATGTAGTTCTCAGTTATTCATTTGCAACACACTTTGAACTAATTTACTACTGCAAATGCTACAACTCCATCAAGCTTGATGTTATCTCACTTTGTATGAGAAGGTCAGCTTACTAACCATATATAAGATACCTCTTCTTAGATCTTTTATTAGAAGGTTCTATCCTGTATACACATATTGATTCATCTTTAACGATTTGCATAAAAGATGTATCTTCCTATAAGATGGAAGCTGAAACTCTGTTATTGCCTATTGACAAACCGAAGCTATCTTATGTTTGATGGGCATCTTAATTGTATCTTTCCTGCTTGGACATTTTGCATGCAAATCAGATTAGCACGATATGTTTCATTTCATAATTTCAGAATTTCAGAATTCTCATGTTGATACATATAGCCACCAAGAGTAAGGTGTTTCAACTTCAGGTTAGCTTCCTCCTTCTCAAGATTTTCTACTTCAATTGTTTTCTCTAGTTCAATCTTATTTAGCAAAATGTGTGCTTTCCCTATTCTTTCTCCATGTTCTTTGTGATCTTCAAAAATTTGATTGAGTTGGGACAGCAGTGATTTCTCCTTTGTTACGGTGTCTGCTTGAATCGAACCAATCTTCAGTTCTAGTAATTCAACTTGCTTATAGAAATCATTTCTCTTTTCTTCCAATTCAATTTTGAGAAGTGTAACCTGTTGATGCAACTCTATCTCCTGCCTCTGCAGTTTTGTATTTGATCTACGTAATAGATTAGACTCCTCTAACACTTCCGATAAGCGTTTTTCTATCTCTTGTAGCTTTTGTTTTAATTCTGCTTTCTGCAATTCCATTTCCATCTTTTGATGTTCAACTTCATTCTCTTCAAATCAGCAGCAAGTGAGGTGGTACCTTCTAGGTCGAACTGGATGGATTCTTTCTCCTTTTTTATGTATCTTAGTTGGGCTTCTAAAGCAGATACAAGTTCTGATAGCTCAACATTTTCTTCTTCTAGCTGAGTTACGTGCAACTCTAACTCTTTTTTTTCTTTCAAGCTCCATTGACCTTCTTTCAAGAGACTTATTAGCAGAAGAATGCAATTCTATGCTACCTGTGAGCACTTGCAAATCATGCTCCACATCTTGCAAGTGTTCTGTAGTATCCATACATTCTTTACGTAGGGAAGCCAAATCTTCCTCCATTCGAGATTTCTCTTGCTGTACTGTAGAAATAAGATCTTCTAGCTCGCTGTTAGATTGTTGGAGTGTAGCTATCTCTTGTTCCTTCACCAACAATAGAGACTGAAGACCATCTTCGTTAATACCATTGACTCTGATTTTCTTTTCTAGATTTTGAGGCTCATTTGCAGTCTCCTTGCTCAATTCCTTCAACTTGAATATAAGATCTAGGTTTTCATCAGTAAGCTCAGCACAATCCCTCTCTAGATCATTTACTTTAGCTTTAAGGACCTCAATTTCTCGTATTTGATCAGAATGGTTTCCATTTTTCTCCTGATTCTTCACAATGTTGGATAATGTTATTTGTAATTTTCTTATGGACTTGCCCAATCAAAACAGGTAGTAACTGTATCATTTTTATTTCGAACAAACTTTGTGTTATAATGTTATTTGCAGATACAGATATGTCTGATCAGGCAGCAGCACCAGGTGGCCGGACAGTTTTGAAAGTTGTTGGCGGGTGGTAAGTATTGGTGTTATTAGTACTTTTTAATTCATAATTTGTTTTATAACATATATCTAACATTTATATGTTTTATAATGCAGTTTTACGCCAGATGGTCATAAAGTTACAGCATATATTTCTAATAAGTTCCACGAGCGAGTATGTCGTTCAGGGCATACTTGGAGGCATGTCGACGAGGACATGCGAACCTTCTACTACGAGGAGTTTGTGGTAAGTCATTTTAAACACCTTATAATGAAGTTATTTTTGTTTCTACTATTTTTTTTTTTCTTGCATAAAAAGTATACTTATGAGCCAAGACATGAGCAGGAGTTTCAAAACACCTGGAATGCTGCTGGTGCCAAATTATATAAAGATCTGCTATATAAATGCAAAAGAAAGGGCACCAGGCCATCTTGGATCCCAGAGGACATCTGGGCTACATGGCAAGCAGAAAGATGGCAGGCAAATGCAGCGACAGCTCGATCCAACAGAAATACCGAGCTGGCTGGCCCTAGTACCGGATCCACAAAGCATACAGCTAGATCTCGTTCCATTGTTGAGCATACCCTAGACTTGGTAAGTTTACAATTAATATATTTGTATTAGATTTATGTAATTACTAATGATTTGATTTTTATTTAATTGTATTTTTAATTTTTCAGGAGCACGAGTTACAGCGTCCTCCTACTTGTTGGGAGATTTTTACGAAGACACACAAGTCCAAGGATGATACATTTATCGATCCTCGCTCGCAGGCATTAGACGTAAGAAAATAATTTTTAAATTTATTTCACATTACCGCCATGTAATTATTTTTTCTAATCTTAAATTTTATAATAATTTAATTTTAAACAGATTGAATATTCTGCTAGAGTTGCACAGGCGTCTGCGCCTGCAGTTGAGGGAGGAGAGAGGCAGGAGCTCTCAATCGACCAGTTGAATGAGATCTACTATGATGTGGTCGGTGGGAGGAAGAAGAGCTCCACCCTCTACGGTCTAGGGTCCCAGGCGAGAGTCGTATATGATCGTGTGATGGCCCCTAGAGCCAGGGGTCGTCCCAGCGGATCATCTTCTGCGATAGAAGCCCTACAAAAAGAAAATCAAGAATTAAAGGATCGACTCTCCGCATTAGAGGCGCAGCAACACGCCGCAGTTGAGGCGCAGCAACATAGTTACGATCAGCTTGCGCGGCAGATGGCGGCCTTCATGGAGGCCTTCGGCCCGACGCCACCCATGCCTACTTATCATGCGATGCGAGGTGCGGACCCTGATACGGAGACTCAGGACCCTAATGCTCCTGATCAGTAGCTGCCTGCAAGGTATGTTAACATTTCTATTACTTTTATTTTTTTTAAGTTATTACTTGTAAGCATGCATTTTTCAAATACGTTGTTATAATTAAGTTATTACTAACCTATCTTATTGTCTTTTTGTAGGATCTTCTATTTTGGCTGGGCTTCGTTTAGATATAATTTTGATATATTATTGTATTTTGACATTTGATACAGTATCAGTGTATCCAGATATTTGTATTTATGTTATTGTATTCAGATTGTATTGAGTATATCAGATATTTTGACATGTGTTGTATTCAGATGTTATATTAGTGTTGTGTTTTACTATTGTTGGCTTATTTGTGTATTACTGTTATATTATATTGGTTTGGTTGTTATGTAAATAGGGAATTCAGAAAAATATAATAAATTATTTTAAAAAAATAAATTATTAGCGATGGAATTATAAATTCTGTCGCTAATAAACGAATATTTTTTTTTATTTTTTTTTAAAATTTAGCGATGGAATTTTATTATTCCGTCGCTAAATAAACGGAATTATAAATTCTGTCGCTAATATATGAATATTTTTTTTTATTTTTAAATTTAGCGACGGAACTTTATTATTCCGTCGCTAAATAGCGACGGAATAAAGATTTCCGTCGCTATTATTTGTGACGGGGAAAAAATCCGTCTCTAATTATTGGCGACGGGAATTTTTTGGCCGTCACAATTTTTAGCGACAGAAATCTTTATTCCGTCGCTATTTAGCGACGGAAATATTTTTCCGTCGCTAAAGTGACGTCAGCGATCGAAAAAAAGCGACGGACCTGTTTCCGTCGCTAATCGATCGTTAATCTTGAGTAGCGACCGATTAGCGACGGAAATGGTCCGTCGCTAATACAGACTTATTTTGTGGTGATTGTAAATGAGCACACACGAATGATCAATTGAAGCATTGTAAATTAGTATTCATCCTCCTCTAGCAACATTATTGGTCCCAACATATCATTCACTAATCTAGTACCCTTTGCTCCTATCATCGTTACGATTCATTCTTGGTAGATTATTCCCAACAAATTGACACTAGAAGTTGATGGACTCTCTGTAAGAGGTACGAAGAAGAAGAGAGGCAAAGAATAAGAGGTGGTAGAGTAAAGAATCACAATTGTTATTGATTGATTTCATCTGGTGTACATCTCTCAACTTATATATATACACCACAGGTATACACGTGGCAAGTGGATAAAACAAAAGAATAAAACTAATACTTATTCTCAACTTTATCTTATTCTAAGCTTTATCTTATTCTAAACTTTATCATCATAAACTCTATCTTGTTCTAAACTTTATCATCATCCCCCCTCAAACTTAAGGGTCTATGAAGAACATTAAGTTTGGAACGTAAAGATAGAAATCTGAATGTTGGTAGACTTTTGGTCAACGTATCCGCAAGCTGATCAGATGAGCGAGTGTACTGAACAAGTAGAGTTTTAGCGGCAACACGTTCCCTAACAAAATGATAATCAATTTCAACGTGCTTGGTTCTGGTATGCAAGATCGGATTTGCAGAGAGGGAGATAGTGCTCATATTATCACAAAGAATGCACGGTATAGAATCCAAAGGAATAAGAAGCTCTCGAAGTAAAGATTCCAACCAAGCAATTTCAGCAGCTCCATTAGCAACGGCACGATATTCGGATTCAGTACTAGATCGCGACACAACCTTTTGCTTCGAAGAAGCCCATGAAACAAGATTACCTCCAAAAAATATGCAATAGCCACTTGTACTACGACGATCATCCGGACAAGAAGCCCAATCAGCATCAGTATAACACACCAAAGATGGAGAGGAAATTTGGGATATAGATAAACCATGGTACAAGGTTCCACGCAAATACCTCAAGATCCGCTTAACAGCTTGCCAATGAGAGATAGTAGGTGAGTGCATGAACTGACATACTTTATTTACAGCAAACGATAGATCAGGACGTGTCATTGTGCAATACTGAAGAGCACCAACAACGCTGCGATAGTCGGAGCCATCTTCTAAGGGAACACCATCATATAGAGACAAGGAAGCAGTTGAAGACATAGGAGTATCAGATGGTTTAGAGTCAAACATTCCAGTTTTCTTCAAAAGATCAATAATATATTTTGTTTGACTGAGATGCAAACCCATATCAGACTGATGTACCTCAATACCCAAAAAATAATGCAATTGTCCAAGATCCTTCACAGTAAATTGTTTATTAAGAAAACTAATCAAGGAAGTAATAAGACTCTGTGTGCTGCCAGTAATAATGATATCATCGACATAGACAAGCACAATAAGAATACCACGACTTGAAGAGGAAATAAATAACGAGGGATCAGCCTTAGAACCAGAAAAACCCCAATTCAGAAGTGCTTGACTAAGTTTTGAAAACCATGCACGAGGCGACTGTTTCAACCCATACAATGATTTATGTAGTTGACACACCATATTTGGGCAAGAAGAATCAATGAAACCAGGAGGTTGCTCCATATAAACTGTCTCAGTAAGATCACCATGAAGAAAAGCATTTTGAATGTCAAGTTGACGAATAGGCCAATTGCGAGAGACAGCAATGGTAAGAACCACCCGAATTGTCTGAGGTTTGACAACGGGACTAAAGGTTTCAGTATAGTCAATAGATGCAGTTTGATGATATCCTTTTGCAACCAAACGGGCCTTGTATCGATCAATAGAACCATCTGGTTTGAACTTCAAACGATAAACCCATTTACAACCAATAACTTTCATATTATCTGATCTTGGAACAAGAGACCATGTCTTTTGAAGCATCAACGCGTTAAACTCAGTGAGCATGGCTTGTTGCCATGCAGGAACACTAGCAGCCTGCTTATATGTAGTTGGTTCAGATTGATGACCAGAAAGAACAGTCAGCAAAACACGTGGTTTAAATATGCCAGACTTGCTCCGAGTTACCATGTGATGAGCATTTGTAGTTGGTGCTGTGACATTTGTATCAACATGTGGTAAGTCAATGTCCAAAGGGTTGGAGGGATGAGAAGACGACTGGGTAGAAGATGTGGCAAGAAATGGTGAAGCATTAGAAGGTGGCGGTGGTGGTGGGGTTGGAGGACTAGAAGAAGACTGTGTAGATGATGTTGTAGGAAGTAGTGAAGCATTAGAGGGTGGTGATAGAGATACAGATGGTTGAAAAGAATTAAAGGTAGGAAGAGTTGTAATGATTTGTGAAGAACCTGAAGGATTAACAGAAGAAGTGGATGATAGGGAACTAAAAGGGAAAAATGCCTCATTAAAAATGACATGACGAGATATATACAGTTTGGAATTAGAAGGATCAAAACAAAGATATCCTTTATGTTTAGAGCTGTAACCAAAAAACACACATTGACGTGACCGAAATTCTAGTTTATTAGAATTGAAGGGACGTAAAAAGGGAAAACAAGCACAACCAAAAGCTCGAAAAAAGGTATAATCTGGCGCTCTATCATAAAGAATACTATAGGGAGACTTGAATTGTAAGATTTTTGTAGGCAGCCGATTAATAAGAAATATGGCTGTAGAAAATGCATAGGGCCAAAATTTCAGAGGCATATTAGAGTGAGCCAAAAGAGAGAGACCCATTTCGACAACGTGACGATTTTTACGCTCAACTCTCCCATTTTGCTCTGGAGTATAAGCACATGATAATTGATGATGAATACCTTTGGAAGCAAAAAATTTTGTGAGGGGTCGAAATTCACCACCCCAATCAGAACGAACATTTTTAATAGAACTATTGAATTGAGTTTGCACCATATTGTAAAATGTAACAAAAGTGGTATATGCTTCATCTTTAGAATGTAACAAATACAACCAAGAGAATCTAGAAGAATCATCGATAAGCAACATAAAATATTTATGACCAGTAACAGATGAAATAGGTGAAGGACCCCATAAGTCAGTATGAATAAGATCAAATTTATTGAGTGCACGAGAGTTTGATAAAGCAAAAGGTAGTTTATGGCTCTTAGCCAATTGACAGGAAGTACAAAAATCAAGAGAAATAGATCTGTTCATAGAGGCATTACAAGACCTTAAAACTTGATTAACAACTTCAAAGGACGGATGACCAAGACGCTTGTGCCAGAGATTCGGATCAGAGGAAATAGCAACATGAACTTGAAAAAGACTTGAAGGCAATGTAGAAGACGACGTGGGTGGGCAGATTCTGTAAAGACCACGATCAAGGATTCCCCGAAGAATGACTTTGTGTGTGACCTGATCCTTAACCAAGAAAAATGTGGAATGAAACTCAACATAAGCTTTATTGTCAAGACACAAGCGAGAAACACTAATGAGATTTTTAGACATGGCAGGGGTATGAAAAATATTAGATAACTTGATAGATTTAGAATAGGTAGGTAAAATTGAATTGCCAACATGTGAAATAACAATGCTCTTACCATCACCAACTGTCACACGCTCAGCACCAGTAAATGGAGTGGCAGAATCCAGCATATTCATATCCGGGGTAAAGTGATGAGTTGCTCCTGAATCCATGTACCAATGAGGATCACCTACTGTATCAGCCGTTGCAATGAAACCAGACACAGCTGAGCTAGTGGCAGATGAAGACATATCAGTGGTAACAAAATTATTGAAAGCCTTTGGTTGAGAGAGCGCTGGTTGATAATTAAGATTTGTCCTATGATAGCAATTATTTGCAGTATGGCCAAGTTTGAGACAAATTTGACAGCGCGGTTTTGAGGCATGAGTGGTCTGATTCTGTTGAGGTTTCCATTTGTTGTAAAATTGTGTAGTTGAAGGCGTAGGGAGAAGACCATTTGGAGAGGTGTAAGGTGTAGGGAATTTGGACTGAGGAGTATTTGGAAAGCTTGATGGTGTGGAGACTCGATGTTGTTTGAGATGAGGGTGGTTTTTTGTCATAGACAAACGAGCTATATTGGTTTGAAGAGAGCTCAATTGATCTGCAGAATCTTGCCGTTCTAATCTGTATTCGTAGCTCAACAATAAGCTATGCACTTCTTCAATGGAGGGTCGGTCGCCACGATTTTGTATAGAAGTTACAAAAGCATTGTAATCCCTCCCAAGACCAGCCAATAGATATAACAAATGATCATGGTAGGAAACAGGTTCTCCAATGGAAGTAAGCTTGTTGGAAATACCTTTTAATTTCTGAATGTATTCCATTGCCGAGAGACCGTCTTTCTTCAGATTTTGCAACATACTTCTTAATTCTGTCACACGAGCAAATGATGAGGCAGAATAAATTTGATCGAGAGCTAAACAAATATCGCGTGCTGTTGAATACCCAACAATATGGGTTAAGAGTCCTTCCGTCAACGATGAGTAAATCCAGCTCATTATCAGACGATTGTAGCGTTGCCAACTGGTATGCTCAGCATTTACAACCAGATTGTTGGGATCAAGAAATTTGGTAGGGCAAGGACGAGTCCCATCTATAAACTCCTCTAATCCATTAGCAATTATAATATTCAAAAACTGATTTTTCCAAATTAAATAGTTGTTTTCGTCTAACTTCACAGAGAGAGGTTGATTCATCGATGGAAGAGTTGGAAGAGGGTTGAGAGTAGATTGAACGATAGGAATCTGTTGAGTAGAAACTGTAGTTTGATGAACCATACCCGGATTTGTTTGTGTGCTTGATGATGTTGGAGAAACGACCGTGATTGCCGGCGGCGGCGGTGGCTCTGATACCATGATGGACTCTCTGTAAGAGGTACGAAGAAGAAGAGAGGCAAAGAATAAGAGGTGGTAGAGTAAAGAATCACAATTGTTATTGATTGATTTCCTCTCCGTGTGTATTGAATGATGGAATGAATAGAGCCGCGTAGCGCGTAGCATAGCGAATGTTGAAAGCTCTGCGTAGCGTTCTTATTCTTAATGAAGACCTAGTTGTAAATTATCGAAATAGAAGCACCTCTCTGTTTCGGTGTAGAGCGGTGGCTTGTGTAGCGATCTGGCAGGTTTCAATACGCCGCCTCCGCTTTCTTATTCAATGAATGAATATGAATGCAATGAATGCGTTGTTGATAAAGAGCATAGCGGGTGGGGGCTTCCTGATCCGCTTTCGACCTTCCCCATCTGTTCCCACGCACGGATTCTGCCACTTATAATCTTTCTGGCCGGCGTCTGGATTCCTTCTGCTTTCGTGCGTGCTGATGCTTTCAGCCTTACTCAAATAGGGGGTGGCGTTATATTCTAAACTGAATCATGGACTGGGCTCAATCACTTTCTTTCTATAGAAAAGGGTTCGATCATAAGCTTATGTGATCGGAGCCAGCATCTCAAGGAGCCATAAGCCATCATAAGCTTTTTTAAGGTATCCCTTCATACACCACTGTGATAAGATCGCATAAGCGTCTCCTAGCCTAGGGATCGAAGCTTCTGTTTCTATGAGAATCCCGCCCAGATGAAAGATCATAGGCTGCCCTCGATAAGCTTCATTAAAATCTGGATATGCATGCCATAGAAGCCCCCTACTAATCTAAAGGGGGGGCGAGGGGTAAAAGCCGTTGGTTGAAGGCGCAGGTAATGAATGGGCTTGTTCTGGCATGAGACAGAAGGAGTCTCAAAAAGTTAGGGGTTTTATTGAGATCCTTAACATAAAGGCTATGCATAGAAGCCACTTAGTAAAGAGGGAAGCCATTGAACAGAAGGCGGGGTCATTAATGAGCAGGAAATAGGCTTTTGTGACAAGGCATGGTATCGCATTCCATGCGGATCGATAGTCGACAAGTCCAACCTCCTTCTACGACCAACAACACTTTGTAGATTGAAACAATGGAAAAATAGAGCTGCACGAGCTTTTCAGCTCGATCCACTCCCTCCATCATCATCCTCCGATGGAAAGCGGGAAGGAGGCGAGATATACCCGACCTGGTCAAGGAAACCCACACCTTCTTGGGATCCTTAGAGCAGGTCAACTATTCCCTCTTTGATGCCCCCCCTAAAGACCAATAGATAATTAAAACATTGTTGAAGTGGGACATTCAAGTAGGCGGCCAGCATTCCCTAAAGCTAGACGTAGGCCCTAAAGCACTCTCTCTCCCCAACCCTCTCTCAAAAACTTTTAAAGGTCCGAAGGACACTTAAAGGTTCCGAAGGACTCAATATGCAAGCGTCGGTATCAGCTGTCTCATCTGGTCAATCTCATCCCGCACAAGAAGGATTTTTATCTTTTACTGTACCCGGAAGAGAAAGAGTGATTTGATCTCTCTATAGCTTGAGTTGTAGTAGGTGGTGCCTTCCCCCTTCGCCCGGAAGTGAAAGCGAAAGGGAATGTCGAACTCAAAAGCGGAGTGAAAGCCTAAATGCCCTTATGTTTAGGCGTGTTGGTTTCAGTGAAAAGCCAAAGAGAGAGTTTTGCGAGTAAGGAAAAAGCTTGAAAAGCGCACTTGCTTTAACAACGGAAAGAGGTTCCTTCAGCGGTTCAGGTGCTGGCTCAAGTACTGGTGAAAGTGCCTGAACCTAAGCGTTTCGCTTGACTAAGGGTGTGAGTTCCTACTTGAGGCTTTAAAGATTTAGCTTTAACAACTTTCACTAGCGCTTGGCCAGTTACCGAAACCCAAAAAGATTCTCTGCACTTGTGCTTAAAGGGTCTTCTTAAAAGCGGCTAGAAGTTAACAGCTAAGAAAAGAAGGCGAGTAGTTGATACGAGGAGTGCATCGCCTTCCCTAGAGTGAGCAAGAGCGGAGTTTACTACGCGAGCCTAAATGCGATTTTCACTGACTGAACCCACCACTACCCGAAAGCCAATACCGCTAGAGAAGAGCAAGAATCATACTTTTTCTACTTCGCTAGCCACCCCTGAACTCGGATACTCCTCAATTCAGGAGTGCTCGAGCTGCTCTAAAGGTAAAGCAGTTCATGAAGTGGCGATTTGGTATAGGACAGTGAGACTTTCGGTTGCTTCTTGCTACTCTACTCCAAGAAACAAAGCCGCTCTCTAGGCGGAAGCAGTAGCCAGTCGCGGATCTTCGTGAATATGAGTTTCCAGCCCAATCCGCATCTGTGTATCCGTTGAATCTGAAGTCCACATCCTTCCTTCCAAGGATCCCAAGTCCGACTGTGTTCTTTTAATATCTAAGGATCTGCCGTGCGACATCAAAGTCTGGCTTCTTTGGTTCCTGCGTGAACTGACTAAGCACGCTCACGGCATACGCAATGTCTGACCTTGTCAGAGTGAGATAGTTTAGGCTCCCACGGTACATGGTCGAGTCCTTCAAGATATCCTCTGCCTCTTGCCTTAGTTTAAGATTGACGTCCAACGGCGTTCCAATCAGTTTGCATCCAGTCATTTCGAATTTAGCAAGCATGTTGTTGACGTACTGACGTTGTGAAACATATATATATGCCAGAAGCTAACTTCAAGACTGATTTTATAAGAAAATACCTGGACTCTCCAAGCTGCTTTATTTCAAACCTTTAAAAAAGGTCGCTACCGGTCACGATCAGGTCGTCCACATAGATTCCGGGTCTTACTAATCCATTCCAGATGTGTGAGAGAAAAGGAGACCAGGAAACCCTAGGGTCGATCGGATCCTGCGAGAGCGTGTGGTCTTCTCGGATACACAGATCGAGAGGCGCGGTTTGGTCATCTGCCCGACCACTGGCCATCAGAGGTGCGTGGAATGGGGGTGTGGGTCATGATTTAATTCAAAAATCGTTCTTTCTTGCCCAACCATCCAACATGCTATATAGCATAATCTTGGATCCTGGATTGACCTCAAGGTACGCATCCATTGGATGGAATCCAATCAGAGACATCTAGATTCGCTTTTTCCTTGTTTCGAACCCTGAAGCTAGTTCATTAATTAGGGTCGGCTCCGGGAGACTTCTGGGATGATTAGAGTAAATGATGAGTATATATCCAACCCTTTTTTCGAGACCGATCCTGGTTTGGAACCCTACCTTTATTTATTCTATCAATCGATAAGCACGGGTGGGGTGGACCGTGTAGAATTGCTCTCGATGGCTAGTAAGAAAGATAGGTATATGGGTAACCAACCCAGAATTTGAGGTATTTTCCGTCAGAACTTAATATGGGGGTTTTTCCGGTCGATACAAATAGGTGCGTCTTCCCTCTCCGGAGTGCTGGTAGTGTGGATCCGGCATTTTTCTTCTTTTTTGCTTTGCCTAATCCGGTAATCAGCTAAGGGCAGCTTCTGAATCAATTGGCACTATTTGAAATGTGCACTATGAAAAACAAGTCGGATGGTTCCTGCTGCACGAGATTCGGTGGAAGTAGGGATTTAAGCACAGTTGTGATTCCGCTTTCACTAAAAAATAGTAGGAGCAAAGAGTTCCACAAAAGAAAAGAAGTCGTCTTAGGCCGATCTAAGAACTCTCTATCTTTTTCTCACATCTCCACTCTTGATCTTTCTTTGCTTAAGACAGAGGATCGATTTATCGAGGATCGACCAAGCCATGCCATTGAATGGCTTATTCCTAGACCTCAAAGACTTATGACTTCGCCTTTCCCTTAGCTATCTTGAAGAATGAATAGCCTTTCTCTGAATCCGCCACTCACTCTCTTTCGAGTGGGGTTAACAAGAAAGTAAAAAATTGATCCTCCGGGATCTTCTTCTTAATCACCCGAAGGCGAGCTAATCCGTCTTTTTAAGAAAACCTAGTCCGGCTACCGGGTGTTCACTCAAACTCAAAAAGAATGGAATCCGGATCCTCATCTCCTTCACTCTGCCTCTGCTCCTTTCCTTTCTTTCTTTCTTTAGAACCTCTAGTTCCCCAGACTTCTGACTTATAGGCGAGAAAAGAGGGGTGGCACAAACAAAAGCTGCTTCTTCTCTAGCTTTCAAAGAGCTTCTTCTTGGCATCACTTCGCTCCTTTCCCCGGCTACGGCTAGAGAGCAAGATGGAGGCCACTTTGCTTAAGACTTGGCATTGGAAGTGGGCCTAATATAGTAAATTATGGATCTCCTTCCCGCTTTAGTTTCACTTTGATCTCGGTTGCTAACCGGTGTGGGAGATGAAGCCAAGTCCTTTCCCGCATTTCATCGAAAATCGGATCTAACTGCCACTCTTTCTGGTTTCATTCAACTGCCACTAAACCATATGCTTAACACATATCATTGGAGGTGGGATAGAGCTAATTCTGGGATCGAATGTCTCTCATTGTGGTATTGATTTGAAGCTCGTACAATCAATGATTCTGGTATGAATTTGGTAGTCATCTTGATCTCTTCTCTGTTTATCTGTTTTTTTTTAGTTGAATGAATGGATCGGTGAATAGATATATATAGTTTCATAAAAGAAGAAAGATCGAATCCATCTCTACGCAGAAAGATCTATGCTAGGATGACAGCGCTATCCCACGGATGGATGGAGCCGTATGACTGCCTTTTTCTTTATTTAATCGAAATTGGCTTGGTCTTATTTGAGCCGAGGGTGAGGTGCTTCTTATCTTATAATAAGTAAGTCCAGTATGCCAGAACCAGTAATATATGGCAAGCAAGAGCTAATGTTATGCTTTCATATATATAAAAGCAGAGGAAGCAGCTTACCATTTCTTTCGTATCGGGAAAGCAGCATCAGAAAAAAAGCTTAGCTGTTCTGGACTTACTTGCTCGATCCAAGCTTGACTTAGTTCAAGCAATGCCCAAAGACTCCCATGCCTTTTTTCTTGGCCCTCAAATATATTACGCGCTACCTAAGCAACTTTTAAGGCACTCAGAGAAGAGTAGCAAGATTCCTAGATAGTAAACTCACTCAAATTTCGTATAGCAAGAATGGAATCTGAATTCTATCTGACTAGTGTCTCTTATTAAGCTATATAGGTTCTGAAAAGCCAGCGCGGTGCTTGATTTAAGCCAGTCAACGTCTGGTGGAGTAGGAACCTACAGCTTACTGAAAAAGGCCTCGTTTGCTCGTTTTCAGTCTTCCTTATGTCTTCATTGGATTGAGTGTGTGGTAGCCGCTTCTGACCGAACCTGATTTTCTTTTTCAGGCTGCCCTACGTACCCCTTGTATTGGATGGGGATCAGGTCAAACGTAGTTCTACCACGAGTTAGGGGAGCGGCAAGCCATTTGTGCGCCGGAAGCCCCCCTCTTGATTGAGCCGGAAAGTCCCAACTATGAGGACTTGCCTCCCCTAGTAGAGTTAAATGAGTTAACTCAAAGTCTAGATCTGGACGTCCATGAATTCCTCTTTCCGGGCTTATGTTTCCAAATATGAGAAGTAATCGTCGATCTCATTAGAGCACTTCCTGTGATTCTGCCGGTCCCAGAGAGGGCCACTCTCGAAGAGATAGTCAAATTCCCCAGCACAATAAACTTAGATTATTGCAAAGTCCGGTCCGAGTGAGTTTAAGATGTGCTTGCTTTGTCTTTGGTTCGGGCGGGTTGGGGTTTCTTCGGCCCTAAAAATATGTAAGTTGAAGAATCTCTATAGTCTATAGTTTTTTATCCGGCCAAAATACACTTTAAGTTCGGTTAGGCACCTTGTAAGCTGGGGAAGTCAAGGGTGCTCTTCCCTTCCGGACGGACATCCTAACTGACTTCTTTCGCTTCGGTTAGGTAGGGTTTAGTTAATTGGAGCTCGACTAAACAATAAGAGGAAGGGCCGGGGACTAGCTTGAATTAGTTTAGTATTGAGTGCCGATA
This sequence comes from Curcuma longa, assembly GCF_044706935.1. Lineage (NCBI taxonomy): Eukaryota > Viridiplantae > Streptophyta > Magnoliopsida > Zingiberales > Zingiberaceae > Curcuma > Curcuma longa. The sequence goes on along the minus strand of NC_133867.1, from coordinate 11,565,376 downwards.
GAGAAAGTAAAGTAGTTTCAGGTGTTGGACAAGAACAACTTCAAGTACTCGCTTCGGTAAGGGCAACCTTTGGGCTCACCGCGTAGTGGGGTTTATGTCAAAATAAGAGTAGGATAATAAAGAGAGGATGAACGACTATGGAAAAGAAAGAAAAGAGCACTTTTCATTTAAGTACTATTTGTATGTGTATTTTTCCTGCCTTATCAGAGAGGGGCCCCGTTTAAAGGTAGGGGCTGACACCTGGAATGGGAGTCGAACCCAGCGAGCGACGAGCGAGCCAACCTTAGATAGTGAATTTTATTAGCAAAGCCAAGAATGAACTATCCACATGTGAGCAACAAAAAAGAAAGATCTGCAGCAAATTATAGTATTACGAACTTAATATATAGTAGGGGTGAAATATATAGTAAGGGCCAAAAATCTAGTAAAAGGAGATAAATAGCCCCGAGAAGATAAATAGCCCCTTTGGCGTAGACTAACTGTATATAATATAAGATAAGTACCTCTGCTACGCCTCTTTGAGTCGAAAATAGACCCAAAGGCTATTTCTCTTCTCTGCATAGCAGAGGTATTTATATTATAGTAAGGTGGTTTATTCTACTTAGTCGTAAATAGCCCCAAAGGCTATTTATATGCTCTGCATAGCAGAGGTACTTATCTTATATTATATACAGTTAGTCTACGCCTTTGGGGCTATTTATCTTCTTGGGGCTATTTATCTCCTTAGCCAAAGGGGCTATTTACGACTAAGCCTTAAGTAGACTAATCCACCCTACCTGCATTCATAATATTAAGTTCTAATCCGCCTGTATATAATATAAGTACCTCTGCTACCCCTTACTATATTATTGGGGAGAGAAATAGCCAAAGGGGCTATTTACGACTAATCCGAAATTGACATAATTACTTACTAGGTTTTTTGGGCCTAACTATAAAAACGTACCGTTTTTTAACTAATAATATAATATAATAAGATAGTCTTTGAGCGACCAGTTGGAGTATGCTATCCCGCTTCTGAACGCATACTTACCTGAATGGGGAGGAGGTTCTTGACTATTGAATAAGAATCTCTCTCGCCCTTGACCGACGCATGGGCTCATGTGGGTACTAGAGAAAGGGAAAGAATACATAGATATCAGCTCAAACCAAACCCGGTTCATTTACCGAAAGAAAGGGGGCGAGTTAAGTTAATAAGAAAGAGTTATCAGAGACACGGGCATAAGCAGTCGCGTCATTCTCATTCGCTCCTCCTTGTTGTTACAAAGGTGACTTGACGGCGGGTTCAATTTCTAGGGTTGGTGGTGTTGCTAACTTCCGCCGTCAACTAAGGGAAGAAGTGAAAGATTCATAAGTAACTGGATTCTACCATTCTACCTATCAATAGGAGAGTTGCGGCACAGAAGAAGAAAGGCCCGAGGACGGGTAACGACGTGAGCTAAGAATTTGACGTTAAAACGGACTCGCATGTGAAAGAATAGAATGCATTCTCGCAGTCCTCGACAACGATCTAAGCTTTCAGCAGCAGCGGATGATTCCACTTCAACGAGCCGAGGATGAGGATCTTTAGCGGTAGCAAACGATTTCGCTTCAACTTGAAGGGGAAGACGATCCGCCAATAAGAAGCAAAAACATTGATTCAAGTCCAATTGGGGGAAGGTAAGTCGTCTATTCATTTGGATTGGAGCGGCAGTACGAACATAGATCTAGTCTTTAGGGGTGGGTAGGGGAAGAGCCGCCACCATCGAGCATAGAATCAGACCGAGGATAAGGTGTTTGCAGAAATTACTCACTGAAGAAAACTGATGAGAACAAGCCCAAGGGGAGCACCAAAGTGTGCACTGATGTTAGGGGAAAGCCAAACCCTGTCGTTCTAGCAGCGGCAAGAGATCAATAAAAACCACTGACAGGAATGACCCAGAGCAAGATACTTATGTCCGTTGGAGACTATAGGCTGTCCTTCAGCTTCTAATGGATTTGCTTCTCTGCAGACAGAGGAAGACGAAGTAGACGAACTGGGTTCAGAATTACAGCAAGGGGCTAAGCTAAGGGATGATAGATGCCTGCAGGTGATTGAGAATGCGTGGAAGGAGCGGGGGGAGAATAGTTCTGTCATCTCTACTTCTAGTCCTAAGGACTCGATATGATGCTGAGCTTACTTCAATGTTCGATGGTGGGGCAGGTCAGTTTGAAGTAGGCAAAGGATAGCCAGCTCACTCTTGTACCAGCATTCATGTAAGTAAGAGTAGTTGCATTACCACCTCTTTCCGTACCAGCTTTCGTAAGAGTCGCTCTTATTGTAGATTGCAGCCGTCGTTCTCACTCGGACCTTACTATTCTAGGTCTTTCCTCTCCCTGTATAATTCTAACTCTCAGCACCAGTCTAATATGGCATGAAAAACTACGAAAGATCTACACGTCGCTCCCCTGAGCAACTTACTATAAGGCCCTTACTATATATTTGGCGACAGCGACGTGTTGAATGGCATGAAAAACTACGAAAGATTGCCAAAATTTTGTTAGTAGCAATCTTGTTCATGGAATTCTGAAATGTTTAAACAACTGGTGGATCTGTTATGATGTACTCTATTGAAGCTAAATTAATTTGAATCAGTAAGGTGATGGAAGAAATACTATTGTGCACAAATGAAGTGGAAACAAGGATGAAACTTAATGGAAGCAAGGAATTTGTATAAGCTGTGGAAAGGATGCATTACTTCTGATCAGTTTGTTTTCAACAAATCAACTGAAGCTCATGTGAAGAAGTGGAACTGAAGTATAAGGAGTTATGGATGCAACTCAGTTTCCAAATGCATCAGAAAAAAAAACAGAATCAGAAAAAGAAAAAAAGAAGGGAAAAAGAAAAAAAAACAGGGAATACAAGAACTTGGCTTGGATGGTTTTCAACAAATCAATTGAAGTTCATGTGAAGAAGTTGGATTGGAATACAATAGATGATGGATACAACTCAGATGGCATCAATTCAGTTCAGGGAAAAATCAGAAAAAAAAAGCAGAAAACAGAATGAGAAAGAAGAAAATGCTTGTGCCAAGTTGTTCAAAAGGAGGTTTCAAGAATCTGATTCGTTGATGAACCACAGCGAAACCCACTTCATTTTAGTTGCTTTATAAACAACAAATTCAGATATCAAGTGGTCCCAAGTGTTGATGGCAGCAAGAAAGGAAATCAGAGAAAAATCAGAAAAAAAAATTTCAGAAAAACCAGTTTTGCAGCTTGATTTTTCAGCCATGTTCCACAATTTTTGAGGGGCTGATACGAAATGAAATTGCACAGAACTTTGCATGGTTATTAGCATTATCAATCAAGCTTCATGATGCAAAAAGAATGGAGGAAAAACAGCAAGAAACAAGAGAGAACAAGCCAATTTTCAGATTCAATTTCAGTAATTTTCAGAATTAAACGTGCCAATGATACATTGAAATTTCGTGGTTTCATGTGAAGTGAATTTTGGTTTCTGATGATTGGATGCTATTTGTTAGCTCTTGTAAGATCTAGATATGAAGAAATTGGGCTTGATTCAAAGAGAAAACACAAAATGACATATTTGTGGTGATAAAGAGAAATAAAGAAAAAGAAGTAAAGAGAGCTTTGTATCAAGGAGGTTTCAAGAATTGGACCACAATAAAACCTACTCCATTTCAGTTGCTTTCTAAACAACAAATTCATATATCAAGTTGTCCAAAGTACAGCTGCAATAGAAAAAAAAAGAAGAGAAAACAGTAGAGAAAAAGATAGAAAAACAGTTTGCAGTTTTTATTTTTTCAGCTTGTTCCACTATTTTTGAGCTACTGATCTGAGCTCGAATTGCACAGAACTTTGCATGGTTATTAGCATTATCAATCAAGATTCATGATGCAAAAAGAATGGAGGAAAAAAAGCAAGAAACAAGAGAGAACAAGCCAATTTTCAGATTCAATTTCTGTAATTTTCAGAATTAAACGTGCCAATGATACATTGAAATTTCGGATTCATGTGAAGTGAATTTTGGTTTCTGATGATTGGATGCTATTTGTTTGCTCTTGTAAAATCTAGATGTGAAATAATTGGGCTTGATTCGAAAGGAAAATGCAAAATGGCACATGTGGTGAGAATTGAAGCAAAAATGAAGTGTGAAGAAGAAAGTTTGTATCAACAAGGAGAACCTCATGGGTTTGACTTATCCTTGGTTCATGGACCTGAAAAGAACACTAAGACAAATGAAATACAAGAGAAATTAGGAAGGATGGCAAGGTTCATTGATAGCATTTACTTATGCCCATGTCTACCACTTCCTTTAGTTTATCCTTGAAAATCCTTTTCTCTTGAATTTGTCTTTCTATATTTCCTAATTCCTTTGTTTCAATTATTGTTTCCTTACATTTTCAATAAGCCTAGTATATGTGGATTCCAAATCAAGAGTGGTAGTGGAGAGTAGAAAGCAAGCAAGCCTATGGTATGCATGAACTTGAGTTGCTTGAGTGAGCTTCATTTCCTTTTGATCATGAATTAGAATGTAGGATGAGAGCCACTGACATTATTTATTGAAAACAACCTCGTGAGATTTAGTGTAATACATTTATCTCAATTAATCATGAAGGGTGAAACTTGCTATGTGGTTAACCGAGTACAAGAGTCTAATCCATGGGTTTAAGCTTTTGAGACTCTACAACTTAGATAATTCCCTTTTAATTGTTTCTAATCATGATTGAGAATGATCTAGAGGGGGTACGACCTTAGTTTATTTTGTTGACTTGAGCGAGACGCTCAAGGCTAAGTGTGGGGGAATTTGATGAGTTAGGATTTTTATGCACTTTATCAATTCAATTTTGGGTTCTTTCATGAAAATAAATTGCTTAATGATTTAATTTGATTATATTTGTGATATATTGCATAATTTGAGACTTGATTATAATTTTCATGATTTAATGGTGAATTTTGCATTAATTGAATTTAATTGGTTGTAGGGCTCAAATTGAACCAAGATCGAGCTCAACCATGATCGAATCAAGCCAAGAATGACCCAATTGATTGAACCAATCTCATGAATCAAGACTCAAGTGTGATTAAAGTTGAACCCATGGAAATTATAGCCGAATTGGAATCAAATTGGAGCTAAATTGAGTGCATTTGATAAAACAGGCTAACTCAGACTCAAGTCAGGCTAACCGAACCCGTTCAGCACAGTTGCAGCAAGAAACCTAGCTTTAACGAGAATGCTACAGTAACCCAAAAATCGCGGTTACTGTAGCACACTGTAGCACACAGCCCGCCGTCTCTTTTCTTCTTCGTTTTCCTTCGTTTTTCTTCGTTTTTCGATGCGGTTTTTTTAGGGAAGCTTGGATTTCTTCCTTCTAAGTTGATTTCCGGATTCTAGAGGGCAACCACGACGCTTGTTTGGCAGCAATTGACGGAAGTTTCATTCGGTTGAGGGTCTCGCCGGAGGATACTGTGCCGCCACCATTTCCAGCTGAATTCTTCAAATCTAACCCATCGGAGCTATCAAGATCAGGAGGAGGGGTTCTCTAAGGGGTCTTGATGATTTCGGAGCATCACATTGCAAGTAATTTCAAAGATTTTCAACTGGATTTTCAGAACATGAAAGGCTCTGTTCTTAGCTCTGTTCGGCGCAGCAAGGAGGAGGGTTTCTGAGCTGGTTCTTCGGAGTTGATTCGGAGCAAGCCAAGCTTGGTTCATGAGAATCTAATTGGGATTTCTGATCATCTATCAGGCCTTGTGTGACGGCAAGGAGGAGATTGAGATGGAAGGGAGAATCCGAGTTTCCGTTTCTAATACATTTCTGTTCTTGAACTAAATTGCATTTTTGAATTGTGTATTGAACTTCATTTCTGAATTGTTGAAATTAGTTATCTGGTTAATACATTAGAGGATGTTAATGTCTTGGTAAGCTTAGAAGTTTTCATAGTTTTAAGTTCAGATTGCTTCAGCATTTGTATCCGAAAGCCTTCATTTTAAGTTTCTAAATTTTGCACTGTTCCGTGCCATTTGGACACCATGTATCAGGTTGCTAGGGTAGATTGGTTTGATGTGAGATTTTATTGCTAGCTAAGTGGGAGTGAATAGTTAAATTGTTTAATTGCATTGCAAGTTAGAATTGCCTTGTTTGCATTTCATGTTTTAGTTTTTTTATTTCAAGGATTTGATGATAAGTTGAGTTTCACATGAAAGTTCTTTAGTTTTTAGATTGATCTATGGTTTCCTACAATCTGAGAAAAGTTGAACGTTGAATTTCATAAATGCTTCAAGGCACAACTAGAGTAGGTTTCATTATTTTGATTTGAGTTGAATTGCCTCTTTAGATTTACTTTGATACTTTGTTTCAGTAGTCTCATTTCTAGATTAGCAACTTGCATTTTTCATTAACTCACCAATTTTGAATTACAATTCATTCCAAAACCCCAAAACCTATTTATATCTAAAAACCCCAAAAAGAACGACATCGAAAGCTTAATTCACGTAATTGTCTACTAGTCCTTGGAAAAATACGACTCGAGGCCCCTATACTTCATTTATTTGAATTTATTATGGGTTTTCGATAATTTAAATCAATTTGCAACCCTACTCGTGACACATTATCAAATCTAGGGTTGTCACATACCTTCAAAGAGATGTTTGCTTAAGATATTAAAATATAAATCTTCATTACTAAGATGAGTTGAATACCTCATGAAGTTTCATGGCAGGTCATTTCCAATAAAGTAGTTATCCTTAACCAACATTTATATGTTAACTCTCAATATCCTAATGTTTTAGTTAGTTAAGATCAGCTGTTTGGTAAACTAAGGAGTCTAACATATGCTAGTCTCACAGAATTGATGATATACAGTCTCATCAATTCATTAACTAGGGAATACTCCAATGCGTACCTAATTACACATGTAGAGATATCCATTAATTGTGATTCAATCATAATTTCTCTCATACTATGCATTATATTGTAGACTTCATTATTTGAGTTTATGAGTTTAAAATCTATTAGATTCATAGAGATTGTATACTAACATAGTGATTTTATTTATCTAATAAATAATACATTATCTAAAGTGATTGTCATAGGATACCTATCAAATATAACAGTAAGAAAGGAACCCACTAAACCCTTAAATCCTCACCTATGAATAGGTGGTACCTTAGTTGAGGCATTAGGTACTTCCTCTGGAGACAGATTTATTAGAGGAAGTCTTTGTAAAACCCGCTGCATTGCTCAATTGACTAATGCTTGAAGCTCATCCCTAGCTATGGTGATAGTTTCACCATGAGCTAAATTTTTTATGAAATCAGGAGTCTCAACAGTTCTCCCTTGTTCCACCATCTCAGTGTCTCAGTTCAGGCAAGTTCTCACAGACGATGTTAATTTTTTCATGTTTGAGTCCGCTAGAAGGTGAATTAGCAAGAAGCAACTGTTGAGGGGATGAGGTTGACGATGAAGAAGGTGAAGAGAACTCTTGGGACATCTACAATATTTAGACAAGAGTTAGAATGAGCACCGAGACAAACTCAATTTGACTACACTGACGCTTAAGTTAGTACATAGGATAAAGGATGACAACAATAGGGAAGAAGAAAAAAAGAGTTAGTACGCATGTAGCAATATCTCTTACACATATCTTCTCTAAGATAGGATTTATATAATAACACAAAGACATCTCCACCTAGAGTGGTGAAGAGACTAGATCCGATAGTCATTGAAAGCATCTCCAATCACCAAGTACCACTTGTCTGTAGAGGGGTATCTAGGGAACTATGTCTGACAACTGTATAATTGTCTCTCCATTCAACCATAATTTTGCACATGAGAATATTCTTAGTAGTTGTTGGTGGATCAACATAGGATGTAGGCCTCAATTGTAGATAAGGAAAAGAAATAGATAGTGAGTGGTCTTGAAGATTAGACTGTCTGTGTCAAATACTTATGTTCTTTGAGTCGAGTGTATTGAGTCCTCATGAGTCGAAGATATTAAATCTTTTAGAGTCAAGTGAACTGAGTTAAGTAAGTCGATAAATTTGAGTCCTCCGATATAAGATGAGTTAAGCTTAAAGAGAAATCAGATGACTTGAATTGATGAAGTCCAATGATTATTTTGATCTCCATCTGTTAACTTGATAAGATCTCCTATCCACTGTACCTTTCCTTAATCTAACAAAATTGAGAAAATACAAGAGTGATTGATGTGATGGCTGCCACCTCAGAAAATTTCATCATCAGGACTTTAAAAGCCCCAGGCACTCCCACTGCCCCCCTTCCTGCTCTGCTCACCATAAACATAAAGCTACTACTGCCATCAAGCATCTGCTCCTCAAGCTAAAGTTTTGATTCTTAGGAAGTGGCTGGAAGAAGAATTTCAAAACGAACTTCATTTAGTTTGTTGTCAAATTGCTGCATTTTCCGTATATTTGCTGCGGTTTGTGTGGTGTACCAGCTAGAAATAGAAGGCAGAGTGCAGAGGAAAGGAAGAGGCAAAACAGTGCAGAGGAATGCGAAAAGGTGTTCTTTTTCTTTCACTTTCTGTGTCTTGTTTTTTAATTTACTTTTGGGCCATTTTCTTGGTCTAACGGCAGTGTACTGGCTCGGCGCGCCGCTACGCACGCGAAATGGCCCTCGCTTTGCGGTGTTTTAAGGAGAACCATACGAGTACGCTCATCTCACTTGCTTCTTCACCTCCTCTATCTCCTCTTCTATAATATGTTAGTACTCAAATCCAGATGTGTTCTCCCAATTATGTTCTCATCTGTTGAATTTTGGAGTAAAGGTTCGTCTTTGCCGCTCGCTTGAAGGAGATCCCAAGGTGTTTGTTGGGGGCTCCTTTACAAAGGATGCCGCAGAAGTATGCAGAGGAAGCGGCCCTTGCCGCGGATGGCATTACTACCTTTGACACGGAATCGGGCGGCGCCGAGGAAGAAGACGCCGATCCCTCTGCCGGATTTAGCTTGAAGAGCCTCCTCTGGCACGGCGGATCTGCTTGGGATGCCTGGTTCAGCTGTGCTTCCAATCAAGTACCTAAATTTGGTTGTTTTTAGATGCTCATGAACTCAAGCGCAAATAGATTAAAAAAAAAATCATCTTTGTTGTTGACTGCAGGTGGCTCAGGTGCTGTTGACGCTGCCCTACTCGTTCTCGCAGCTGGGGATGGTCTCCGGCGTGATCCTGCAGCTCTTCTACGGCTTCATGGGAAGCTGGACTGCCTACCTCATCAGCGTCCTCTACGTCGAGTATCGCACGCGGAAAGAGAAGGACAGTGTCAGCTTCACCAACCACGTTATCCAGGTCCTCCTTCTCTTCACTTCTTCCTTATCTGCACCATGCACTCTCCCCTTCCAATTTGAACAGAACAATTCCTCCTTATCGTTCCCCAGATTCCCAGCTAGCCAATAACACAACCGCCTAAAGTTGCTTGTTTTCTTGCTTTATCTCATTCGATTGACTCCATTATCAACTAAATTACTCTTGCAGTGGTTCGAGGTGTTGGACGGGCTGCTGGGACCGTACTGGAAGGCTGCCGGCCTCGCTTTCAACTGTACCTTCCTCCTCTTCGGCTCCGTCATTCAGCTCATTGCTTGTGCAAGGTTCTCCTTTTCAGCCTCTGTTTGGTTATTCCACTGTAATTTTCTCGAACGAATGAGAATTGTTTTCCCTTTATTTTTCTTTCACGCAGCAACATCTACTACATCAACGACCAGTTCGATAAGAGGACATGGACTTACATATTTGGGGCCTGCTGCGCCACGACTGTGTTCATCCCCTCCTTCCACAACTACCGGATTTGGTCCTTCCTCGGCCTCGGCATGACCACTTACACCGCCTGGTACCTCACCATCGCTGCTGCCGTGCATGGGCAGGTACTGTCCTCCACAACCACCACACTCATCCATACTAACATTATGCAGAGCGGCACAAGGAATGATGTCACCATCGTTCTCAGGTGGAAGGCGTGACCCACTCAGGTCCAAAGAAGCCGGTTCTCTACTTCACTGGCGCGACCAATATCCTCTACACCTTCGGCGGTCATGCCGTCACTGTGTGAGTGCTCTGCTCCCAAACAGCATTGTTCTCTCTCTCTCTCTCTCTCTTCCCCCAACCTTCAACTGTATAATGTTAACCAAGACCATAAAGCTCACCATTGGAGCTGATTTGAGAAGCCTTTGGAGCATGTGATCATTAATTTTATCCAGAGGTGCTTGTGAAGTGCAAGTTTCAAGTAGCTTAAAAGAATTGAAAGTAACAGTTGGATGTAGTCAACACTTGGAAGGCAGTCGAAGCCATGAGGTGGGATTTGTTATCTTCCTCAAGTGTACCGTGTTGATCGGATCGTGCTCCACAAAAACAAGGGAGAACCAAAGACAAAAAGATAATTATGTAACTGAAAGCAAATAGGGGACCACCTCAGAATTTGATCTCATGCCATCATTTTATACACTAGGAATTATAGTTTCAGCAATTGTCTCTCTTTAACTCTTCTTTTTACCCACAACATAGTTTTCAAGTAATTTTTAGTGGAACATTCAGAAATAGAACTCTTGTGTTCAGCAGAAAATGGAAGTAAATGGGCAAATGGGACCGCTTGATTGTGAACATAATCTTATTAAAGACTAGTAACAATCGATGTTTATATCATAGTATCAATGACATAGTACAAGTTTAGACCAAACAAATTAAATTGAGTTTTATACATGAGATTTCATGCACAAATGCTTTAGAATGGAAACCATGTCCTTGTACTGTTAAGTTTGTATGTGTTTATGCTATCCTTATAAGTAACCCAAGCATGCATGTCCTCAGGGAGATCATGCATGCCATGTGGAAGCCACGAAAGTTCAAGTACATTTACCTTCTAGCTACACTATATGTTTTCACCCTCACATTGCCATCAGCGGCTTTCATGTATTGGGCATTTGGCGATGAGCTGTTGTCTCACTCCAATGCCTTCTCACTATTGCCCAAGTCAAGATGGCGAGATGTTGCAGTTATCCTCATGCTCTTCCACCAATTCATTACCTTTGGGTTTGCATGCACCCCTCTTCATTTTGTTTGGGAAAAGGTAATTGGCATGCATGATACGAAGAGCATTTGCCTCCGAGCCGTTGCACGCCTCCCGATTGTTATGCCGATTTGGTTCCTAGCCATCATCTTTCCTTTCTTTGGGCCCATCAACTCTGCGGTGGGAGCCCTCCTTGTTAGCTTCACTGTCTACATTATTCCTGCTTTGGCGCACATCATCACCTATTGGACATGGTCTGCACGACAGGTACCATCTATATTTTTTCTAATGTAACAACAAATTTATGTTTCAGCTACTTGCGTCGAAATAGATCTTAATATGGCAATGAGCTGCATATCTTAATCAGGGATTGGTAGTATAAAATCAGATTACTTGAATCTCATTAGATTCACTAAATTTTCTTTCCACTCTTAGTTTATATAGCATGATTTGTAATTAACTTAGTACCTCCATCCATATGTAAACTTTCTTTATGAGTGGTCCTAATCACTGAATTGATCGAGTACTAGATTTAGCACTATAATAAATTTTAGTGCAATCCTCCAATGAAAAAGAACAATCTACCAGCAAAACATCAAACAAATACAACAAATAGGTATTTCGATACTCTTTAGTTAGATATTTCACTTGGTGCAAGATATTTGCACGACAAGATTGCCACACTTACTTCCCTACCTATGATCCGGAGATGTCTCACAGACTTAAACTCAAGGCATAGGATCAGACCATAGGCAATCCTACACTAAATGCAATTTGCTTGTTTCAATCTTTTTGAGTACCCAGTGCGCTTTCTTCTGGTTTTAGTTTTCTCTTCGTATAACACTGTGATTCAATTATTTCTTTGTCATCAACATGGTTCTGATGCTGAAATATAACTGCATGTCTTGTGGCATTGAAACTCTAATACTTTCTTACAAAATGAAAAAACAAATTGTGTTAAAGATTGACTGATACTTGACGAATTATCCAAGAAAGATAGTCCCACTCATTTGGTCCTCAAGGTTTGCTTGGATGCAGACATGACATTTAATGGGACAGTAAGTCCCTTTAATCTTCTTGGCCTCTTCTCCATTCTTTAGCAGTCAGATTTGGTGTCATCACCGCGGCATTTCATCTGTTGTCGATATCAAATGCTATAAAACTAAATACAATCACCTAAGATCTAATAATTAGTATAATTAGTTGCTCCTTGCATTGTAAAAGTATTTATTAGCATGCCATTGTCTCTTAATTCATGTTTTGGAACTTCTTTTATGTAACGTTATGGTTATCATGTCCAGTATTATTAATTGTAAGCGTAGTCATTTCTGGAGTCTCACAGTTTCCTTCTTTATCTTGATGATCATCTCAGAATGCTGCTGAGAAACCGCCATTTTTCCTACCTAGCTGGACCGCCATGTTCCTAGTGGACTCCTTCATCATCGGGTGGGTGCTCGTGGTTGGGTTTGGGCTTGGTGGATTGGCTAGCATGACTAACTTTATTCGGCAAATCGATACGTTTGGCCTCTTCGCCAAGTGCTACCAGTGCCCCAAGCCCCACCCTGAGCCAGCGCTTGCACCAGAACACCACTGAGCCAGGCGAAATAAATGAGAAGATATTAGATATCCGTCATACTGCTTTCTTCCCCAAACTAAACCTTTAGTTGTTTGTTTCTTCTTTATATAGGATGTACTTGTGAGGAAAAAGAATGACTTGAAGGTGCCTCTCATGCCCTCCTACACTTGTGTTGAAGGATTCACATCGTGTTATTTTTTTTTCTTTTTCTAATGTTTTTTAAATATTAGTTCTTCATCGTGCCATCTCCATATCCTTTTCCACATTTTGCTTATATATGTTCAATTTGTGCGAGAATAACCACAAATCTACTATCAGATGATCACGAGAATCTTGAGAAATAGTGCAAAGGTTCAACAATTATGCCAAACATTAAAGGCAAAGAATAAGGGGGGTTTGCTAGTAAGCATAATTTGTAAATGGACTTATGCAGTATAAAAGATAATATACTCAAATTAAAAAGTGCATATGACAGAAGAAACAAGGACAAAAATTAAAATGGTGTTTATCATTTTTAATAACAAATTGTGAGATGTCCTTCCCTTTTCTAATATATGTTGAATGGGCGTCCTACTTAAGTGAGCTATCCAGAATATCCATGTCTGATTCAAAAAAATCTTTCTAAATCAGATTTTAGGATTTAAAGTGTGGGTCGATTAATTTCCTGTAGGTCAATTACACGTTATAACAGTTACGAATTAATTTTTACATAGTGAATCATATTTTGTTCATTTTACTTATAGTGAAGATTATAGAGTTCCCTTCGTTTATTTTATAATTTGAAATATTATTTTAATTTAGTTTTAAGATTTAATAAATCAAAAAGATATGATCAACTAACTAATATATTGTTTATCATCCTTTCAATTTAAAAATTTTCTCCCTTTTTCGATTTAGAATTTAACTTTTTCTCGTAATGTAAGATTTTTTTTATGCATACAACTGAAAATATGACATGTCTTCCTATTTTATCAAGTAATTGAATTTATTTTTAATTCTTTTTGTGATTTTATTTGTATAACAACTTTTCTTGTTTTCAGTATCTTGTTTCAAAGACATTTGCTTGCTATAAAATCTAATTAGTTTTGTTTTAAATATTGATTGTGTTTTGTTATCAGTGTATTCTTCGATGATTTAAACTCATATTATATTTTTATGATATCATTTCCCGATGAGTATATATGTTATGAACATTATTTAAATATGATTGACTGTATAAAAGATAACAGGTAGTTAAAATTGTAGGATCAAGTAAGAGTGTTAAAGGGAAAGGAGTGAATAGCGTTCTTTTGTATTTTCACTCTTTTAACAATTCGTGCATAAAATAAAAATATACGATATTAGAAAGTGCAATGGAAAGAATAAATGTGAATATTTTTATTTTTACTTGATTCACAATCATATGCTATACCTCTAAGGTCCATGATCTGTGATCGTTTCTAACGGACAATTCACTATAGAAACTTCCCTCTCATGAGAAGGAGCTTGTCGCTTTTATAAATATGTTAAGATTGGTAAACTTATACCGTTCTAATTTCTTAAGTACAAAAAATTAATAAAAAAATTACCGATTTAGAGTAGTAGACTTGTAGTAGCCGGTGCAACTCCTCAGCATTATGACAGAGTTCTGGATCGGATATTTACGACGCTGAAAGTCGTCGTAGAAGCATATTGAATTGATGTTAGGGCTCCCCCTTACAACTACTTATAAAGCATGATCCGAGCGCCTCCACGTCATCCCGTTGATCCACTTTCGATGTTGACTCGACATCCTCCGGGTGCCTGTATCTCTTCCGAGTGCTTGGTGTTGGCGTTCTGGATCTTCGTCCCATATTCCGAGTTCTATCCGCTCCGAGAAGCATAGAACCCCACAGGATAAAAATTTTATCCCGCTCCGAGTTCTATCCCGCCCGAGTTCTTATTATTTTATGTAAGAAGGAACCCATAATATAATTTGGGGATTGGATTGGTAGTGCAATAATGATCCTCTAGTGGAATGAATCATTGTTGATGGATGTAGGTGTGTATTCGGGGTTAAATACGGGATCCAAAACTCATCAGAAGGCCAGATCCAATACCTCCTCGAGGTCCCTGCTGTAGCCTAAAGAAATCTCTAAAAGATGCAATCAAACGGATGAGATTAGTTCTCAGCCGTCGGATAAGATTTAACCGATGGATGAGATTGGTTCTCAACCGTAGAATGAGTTAGTGGATGAGATCAACTTGTATCCTTGGGATTAGATCAAGTTGCATCCAATGGATCGAAATAATAAAGAGGATCAAAAGAGATTAAATTAAAACCGTTGGATGAGATCTAGTTGCGTCCGATGGACGAGATCTCTTCGGTTCGGTTTTAATTCTCTTTAGAAGCAAGAATCGGTTCACAAGGTGAACCGAACCCATCCCTCTCTATAAGCCACGCCCAAGCATGATGAATTGTGTCCGTTGGATCGGAGCAATTAAGTTGTATTAAAGTAGATTATATTAGAACCATTAGATGAGGTTAAGTTGCATCCAATGGATGAGATCTCTTTGGTTTGGTTTTATTTCTCTTTAATACAAAGTTGGTTCACCAATTGAACCAACTCCTCCTTGATGTGGCCGGCCACCTCTCCCATGGATATGGAAATGTTTTTTTAAAATAAAAAACTGAGGGGACCGCCAAGCAATCAAGGGAAGAAATAATCGGCGCCTATTCTTTTCTAGATTTGGAAGTTATTTATGGAAACAAGTCCAAATCAACTCCATGAAAGGAGGGGGCGGGATTGGCTTGATTGGGTGTTGGGAGGCTATAAAAGAGAGGGGGAGGGGGCGGCCAAGAGACACAACAACAAGAATAGCATACGAAATCTCTCCGATTTCGCAATTGCTCTAGTTTTCTCTCCTCCCTCTTGGCCGGCCACTTCTAGTCTTCTTCTTCTTTCTTTTGTGTTCTTCTCTTTTCTCTCTTGGTGGCCGAAACTCCCTCTTGAGGTGGTGGCCGGATCCGAGGTAGAAGGCGAGGAAGAACAAAGCCGCTTCAAGAAAGAAGAAAGGCGATCCAAGGCTTCATCCAGCAGAGGTTGCAGTCCTTAGTTCTCGGAAGATCGTTGCCCACACAACGTCCGAGAAGGAGAAAGGAATACAGCAGAAGATTCCGAGGTTCAAACCGGGTTCTGGTATAAATTTATTTTCCGCAGTTTTATTTATACTTAGAACTAAATAATTAAAATCGTAGTAATTTAGAATCGGCGATCCTGTGGATCGATCGACTTAGTCTTCTTTCCAGAAGACCTTGTCGATTGATCCGGGCGGGATAAAATTTTTGTCCTGTGGGGTTCTATCGCTTCTCCGGAGCGGATTAGAAACCAAAGATAATAGGAAGGATAATCATTTTTGGTTTGGTCTTGACTTTACATGGGACGAAGATCCAGATCGCCAACAGGTCAGGACTTCCTTGCCCAATCCTCCAGATCAGGACTTTCTTTGCCTAGCTGCAACTAGAACTTTCCTTGCTTAGTCATAACTAGGACTTTCCTATACTACTTGCACACTCAATTCAGTTTATTAGATCACTTCTCAAACTTAACTTGAACCCTTTGCCATTATCAAAACTCAGATTCGATCATCTGGTGCTCCCTGCACCAACAATCTCTCCCTTTTTTTATTATGACAACCTGAATTCCAAGTTAAGTAAATCATTGTTATAATAGAAACAATCATGGCATATTTTTAAGTCAATAATAAGAACATAAAAAATTAGAGTTTTGACTCCCCCTTGATTCAAGATTCTCCCCTTGAAGTTAAAGTCTACATAGAAAAATAATTTTAAGAAAATTTCTTTTCTCCCCCTAAACTTGACATGGATTTTTGCCTTGTCGATTTGATTAAACCATCCAAGTCATATTTAAAATATTTTAAAAAATATTTTGTAAACATTAAAAAAATTTTACAAACATTAATTTTGCAAACATTAATTTTACACACATCAATTTTGCAAACATCGAAATAATTTTAAACTCAATTTTGAAAACTTTTAGTCAAAACACTTTGAAAAATATTTTAATTCAATATTTAGAAAAAATTTTAAAGTCATTTCAAAAATATAAATTTTAATTTAACTTGACCTTGACTATTCTCTCCCCCTTTAACATAATAAAAAATATTTATTAAAAACTTAAGGGTGGTTTTTTGAAAGAAAAAATTTTGAAACCATGAAATTTTAATTACGTGAAAAATTAGGTTTAAGTCTAAGCATATTATTTATATAATATATAAAAATATTTAGACAAAAAAATTTATCTTTTAGGTACATATCTAACTTGTTAGTATTTGTTGACTATTAAAGAATAGCAGCTTGACCAAGTTAGTCAAGTTTAAGTATATCATTCCAGTTAGCTTTTACTAAGCAGGAACACACTTAATCCATATTTTTTGTTTTTAGCCTAAGTTTTAGTTTGATACACAGACATAAGCATCGAAAACTTAGGCTTTGACCCTATACATCTCACGTCATTTTAGGTTTCATAATACACAAGCAAGTTATCTAGTGTGTTTTGTAAGATACGATTGTATAGAATTCTATGCGACAAACAATAAAATTCACAGTGGAAATAGGATCCTAATTATAACGAGTGATACATGCGAAACAAAACTTGTACGAAGTTTGATTTATCTATCTAATAGATCTATACTTTTGAAGCGTGCCCTTCGTTTATCCCACTCGTCTTCGGTTCGTTAGATCTCTTGCACGTTCAAGCATCCCTGCCTCTATGCATATTCACATGAACATGATTTCAAGCTTTGAAGAAGAATCGCTTTTGTGGTGCTAGCCACACAAGGAGATTCGCCCAAAATAAGGAGGAGGAAAAAAAGGGGTATTCGGCCAAGAGAGAGAAGATAGTTCAAAATGTCTTGTGCACCTTTGAAAAATGCAAGAAAAACTTTTTATATTCATCTCATGAATATGAAGGGTTTTGGAGCACATGTTTCTCATGTTGGCTCTTCATCTTCTCTTCATCCAAGAGAAAAACCTTTAGTCTTCCTCTATAATTAATTCATTAAAAAATTTAATGAATCAATATCTCATTCAAATTTAGTTGAGTCTAATCTAAATGAGTCTAACTTAAATTAGACTCAATCCCAGAATCTAATTGGATTCACTCGAGTCTAACTCAATTAATCCAATTCGGACCATATTTTAGTTAAATTAAAATTACTTAATCTCTAAAGCATAGTATCCTTTGTGTGTGACTCAATAAGTTCTCTAATGTTGGTAATGTATCTAAATCTCTTTAGACACATAAGCAATGAGCGACATATAACAATACATCGTTGCTACTCAAGTGATGAGAAAGTCGAGATTCGACCTAACCTTTCCGTGACTACGATAATGTATGATTATGTCCTTCTATCCTCGATATTTAGATTGATCAATGAGGTATAGACTGTGTCATCCAAAATATCAATTTTGTGTTTCTTGATCCCCGAATAGACTTACTCAAGCAAATAAGCTCAATATCTCATATTGACTCATTTGAGCATGGTCATGCATTTGGTAGTCATACTCGATCAAGGAGCTCACAGATATCACTCCCATCATATGGGAGGGATAGATTCCATCTACATCACTCACATCCCTCTGTATAATTCATTGTTAATTTGAGGGGTGTCCTAAGGCAATCGCCTTACAGTTACACTATTTATTGGATAAATAGCAATTCACTATTTGAGTGCACATTCTGTATGTATTTGAGTGGATCTTAAACTCGAATACTGAATATCCGCAATACGATTCATAGCGTGAGAGAATTTGTGATTGGATCACAACTAGTGAGCATCTCTACACGTGTAATTATGAATGTATTGGAATTATCCCTAGTTGAGGAATTGATGAGTATGAACGTCATCGATTCTGTCGAGACTAGCACGTTTTGAACTCCTTGGTTAGCCAAGCAGCTGATCTCACTACTGGAGACATTTAATGTTGAGAGTTAAACGTAGATGCTGGTTAAAGGTAACCAGTTCATTGGAGTGACCTACTTTGAGACTTCATATGGTTCGATATTGTATGTCAATGAAGATCTTAGTGCAGCTTAAGTGCGAGTTTCTTTTGACTTGCGGTATTCAAGTCATCTTGGTCATGAAAACTTATACTTTGACATCTTAAGCAAGCATCTCCAGGGAGGTGTGGACCCGAGATGATTGGGTATAAGTCGAAGTGCTTGAAGGTGTTTGAATAGCCCACAGAGGATTCACCGCTCCTTGGAAAAGGAGATGTATACCTTGCAGCCGCTTGTCAAGATTGTTACTAAAAGTCTTTCGCCAAAGCATTACATGTCAAGAGTACGGTACTCTTGGATACGTGTACAAGTAATTTGAATCCACAGAACAACAAAGCAGCTTGGGTTAGGTGTGACGTAGTCAGCCTAATGGGGACCAACACATAGACAATGTCCTGAACCAAGCGAGTATAAGATGATGAAAGGAACAAGGCACGATTCAGTATAGCTGCTGAAAGGTTTAGAACTGTTCTGGAATCAATCGTTGATTTTTCAATCAATTGGGGATCATGATATACTACTAAGTGTCACTCATGATCATTCTGTAATTAATGGTTAATTACAGACAACCAACATAGCCGGGAACCTATTGGGTCACACGCACAACATGTCTCCGAAGGACTTAAAACGAGTTTGAGAATTGGATTCTCAGAATGAGAGAAATAAAGTCTGATTGAACCAGAAAATGGATAAAATGATCGAACTCGTCTTATGAAGATGAAACGAATGAAATTGATTTTTCGTTCAAATCAGAGGTGGTTTGGTTAGTGAACCGAACGATTCAGTTTTGAACCAACTTGGCTTGGTTTGCGATGGAAGAGATTTTGGCAGAACGGATGGGATGAGAAGTTTCGTCTTGTGAAGACAAAGTGAACAAAACTTGTTTGGATCAAATCGGAGATTGTTTGGTTACCGAACTAAGCGAACCAAAAGTGAACTGATTTGCTACAATATGAATTTGAACCAAACCCGGTTTAAGCTAAACCCTAATTTGTTGATGCGGTTTGGTTTTTTATCCTCCACCGGTTCATTGCAGCCATTACTCGTCCTTAAAACCAAGATCGTGAACAGGGTTTTTGGGAGAGTGCCGAACACCTGATCTAATCTTAGCGGATGAGCTGTGTCCACGCCCGGTTGGCGCTAGGGTACCGGGACTGGAGGGCTGCCGTCGTCGGGCTGGAGAGTCGCAAGTTCCGTTCATCCTCTTCATGAGCTAGGGCACGGCAAGGCGCTGCGTTTCTCCCTGCAACACACCCCTTTCGACTTCTTCTTCCTTGCTGAGATTCACAAGCAAGGGCACGGTGGCATCGAGCTTGCGGCATGGCTTCTGGTGCTCGCGGTGGTCCTCCGGCAGTCGCTGCTCAAGCGTGGGTTCCAGCTCTTGCAGTGGGATTCCAGCGCTCGCAGGGGCCCTCCAGTGGCCGACCATGGGTAAGAACCGAAATCGGATGGTGCCATCTTTCCTCTTCCCTGATCAGGCCGGCCCCTTGTTTCCCGAGCGCCGCTGGCCTGAGTTTCATCCTCCAATCGTCGGCCAAGGAAGAGGGTAGCTGGTGCTGGTCACTGTCGATTCCTGTCCCTCTTGTTGAGAGCTCGTTGCCGATTGCATGAAAGGAGAAGAAGAACTTCATCCAAACCGAACCCAAGCTCTTGTTTAGGCTGTGGGGAACCCTGGTTCTTGTTTCGGTTGTGTGGGAGAAGTTATTGTTACCGTGTGGGAGAAAGAAATTGTATGTTTGTGTTAGGGTTTTGATATGTCAGAATTTGCTATCCGATCGCTAGAAATTGTTTACAGTTATCTGATATGTTTTTGACTATTGTTAATCAAATCCCGATCATCATACAATTGTTTGTTAATTTCTCGAAAGCTTACGAAGGTTCCGAAAATTGTTCCATCGTGATCGGGAAAGGTTTCAGGTCGTTTTGTCCATTATCGGTAGTCAAAGATTAACCACTGATAAACTACATTGGGAATACGATTCTCGATGATAGTTGGAAAGCTCCGGAACAATTGCGATAAACGTTGTTGTGTGGTTTTCGGAACAATGCTTCTCTCGATTCGATTGTCATCGATCATCGGCTAGTATCGAAGACGATAACGTGACTCGTGGCTTCCGAAACCATCCAAACGGGAGCTTGGCGTGGATCACCAATAGAGGCGGGACTCAGACGAGGATATTGACCTCATTCTTATTGAAAAATAACTTTATTTATCAAATAAGACTGAATATCTGACTTTACATAATTTTAGAAACTGAAATTGAAATTCTTTCTAAAATAAAGTACATAAAGACAATCTCTAAAAACAAAGTTTTATTACTCTCAACTCTTAATTAACCTTCTCCCACTGCAACAGCTGCGATGATCTTTTCCTTAAGCATTCATCTGGTTACTTGGAACCTCTTGATTGTTCTTCTTTCTTCGGGGACAATCTGCCTTCCAGTGTCCTGACTGCTTGCAAGTAAAGCACTTGCCTTTTGGCTTCTTTACTCCTGTCTGTGGTCCATTCACCTTCTTCGCCGGTCCAGATGGTTTCTTTTTCTTCTTCTGAGATATCAAGTTGACACATGGGTATGCATTAGAGAATGTATACTGAATGTCCCGCCATAAGAAAGTATCATAGATCATTATATGAGTGTCATATACTTTCTCATGTGGCTATTAGTATGACTATTAGTCCTTGGACCTGAAGTCACCATGGTTCCCAACATAAGGAGTTATATGCTTTGGTTTCGTCAAACGTCACCCGTAACTGGGTGGACTATAAAGGCGATTACTGGGTATATAACGAATTATGTAGTTGCATGTTTGGATTTTATTCATACCTTGAAAACTTTAAGTACTGCCATACTTAACATAACTAACATTAGTAAGTAAAGTTAGTAATTAAGTAGCGCCGCCCTTAAAGAGTAGTAAGGAGGGCGATCGCTACAAGATAACTCTGCTCAGACAGCTCAGCCACTTGCTTCTACAGCTCAACCACATGCTTCTATAGCTCGGTCATTCAGTGACACAGCTTGGCTACATGCTCTCTGACCTTAGGTTCGGTCAGCTGGCTAATAACAGTCAGCTCGGTCAGATCGGCTACTAGCAATCAGCTCGGTCAGCTCGGCTACTAGCTCCCAAATGGTCCGACCCCTCTCCTCGGCTCAAGATCAAACTTTCTCTTAGCCACCTTTCGTGTTAAAAGACAACCGAGCTTATAAGCTCTGCTAAAAGAATAAAGACGGTTACTAAATTCCCAAATTGGGTTTCCTAAATTTTTGCGCATTTATGCTCACAACCATCAGATGAATATAATCATCTTTGGCGAGCCATTGGATGATTAGAAAGCCGTCAGAGATAGTACCCTTAATGGCGCATTATTAGCTCATTTGACAGCTAATCATAAACGTTACTTCCCTAAGATCGTGCTCCTCTTGCTACTATATAAACCCCCACAGGTATGAAGGAAATCCTCTTTGGAATTCTTTACACACGCATACTACTTTTAAGGAAATCCTTTCTGGAATTCTTTATATACGCATACTACTTCTTCTTCTTCTTCATTCTTGCTCTTTGCTGACTTGAACGTCGGAGTGATTTGTCGGGAATCTCGGTGCCTCGTTGACGCCTTCGCTCAGCTCTTTTTCGGGTTCCTTCGTCAGCAGGACTAATAACAATTAAAGTGATATATTTTTGATTAGTGGTTTGACTATTGATGGCATCCAACCGGAACACTGGATAAAAGAAAAAAAATGCAAATTGTAATTCGGTTTTATGAAAATTATTTATCTGTAAGATTAATCAAGTGGTTCGTCATTTATATTAAAAAAATTAAAAGAAAACAGGGATGCTTCTCAATAATGTGAAAGCATATATTTGGCATCAGATAGGTAAAATGGAAAGATGAATAAAGAGAAGCAGACTTACAAATTATTAAAGTTAAAAGGATATTTTACGTATTTAACTTTATCTCTCTTTTTTAAAAAAATACTTCCAAAATTTTAAAAATTATCATACAAAAGCGGGAGCTGCATTTCCCCAGGTTGTTTTCACATCTCCCAACAGTGTCTGAGCAAGAATAAATTAAAGCAGGTGGGAAGGAGAAGCAATCCAAGGCCATTCATTTCTTTCTCCATTCTTCCCCTCAAATCTTCACCAATCCAGTGGACTCCGGCTTCGGAACAGCAAATCTTGCAAAAGGTACCCTCTTGCCCTCTCCACGCGTTGCTATCTTTTTTTGTTTGTTTGTTTGTTTAGTTTGTTTATATTCTTCGGTGTTTTGGTCATCAAGATCGTTCTATTTAATGTTCTTCTAGTTTTTATGGTTAATTCGAATCCTTCAAGGGGAGACTTGCTGTGCTTCCCTTTGAATTGGTACCAATTGATTGTTTTCTCCTCGGTAGCTCCGGATGCTGACGAGCCCTTGAATGGAAATTCTTACTCCGTGTTACCCCAGCTCCAATTGGTTGGTTAGCGAGAAAAGAAAGGGTAGCAAAGGAACTGGCACTTGGACCCATGACCAAAACAAGCGCTTTGAGGATGCATTGGCAAGGTTCGACACAGAGACCCCCAAGCGTTGGGTAATGGTGGCGGCTTCTGTCCCCGGGAAGACTCCATGGGAGGTGGAAAGTCACTACCTGGACTTGGTGGACGATGTGAGGCAGATAGAATCAGGGAGGATCCCTTGTCCTGGTCATGACTCTTCTTTTTCTCTAGGATGGGAGACAAATTATGGCTTTGAAGGCCTGAAGCAAGCATACAGAATCCGTGGTAAGCAATCAGGAGGACGAGCATTCGGCCATGAGAGGAAGAAAGGAGTCCCTTGGACTGAAGCCGAACACAAGTAAGTCCTACAACAATCTTTACTGCATAAGAAAGAATGAGCCCTTCTTTCTGTTTAGATTAAGTGAGCTTTGAATCCTCACATGCTTAGTTCATGCTGTCTACTTCACACTTTGATACATAATTTAGATGATACTGGTAGACATTAAATGTGTGTTTCATCTCAGCTATTTTTATATGAAATGAAACAGAAAAAAAAAATTATGGGATACTTTAGGTGTTGCTTGTGTTTCTTTTGTTATTGTAGAAAAGAATGGGTAGCAATGAGAATTTTATTGTTGTTTCTGCAGGCTTTTCCTGCTTGGTCTAGAAAAACATGGTAAAGGGGATTGGAGAAATATCTCTAGAAATTTTGTGATCACAAGAACCCCTACTCAAGTGGCGAGTCATGCCCAGAAGTACTTCATTAGACTCAATTCAGGTGGCAAAGATAAAAGAAGGTCTAGCATACATGACATCAAAACCACGAATTTATCGGAAAATAGGCCTCCAGCTCTCTCAGAGCCACCCACTCTTACTCCTGAGCCAACCACTGCTTTTGTGCTGTCGTGGCCTGATTCTCACATCCATTATCAATTCAAATCGACCCAGTGAAGCAAATGGAATACTTGGCTCATCTGTGCCAATTCATGTAGAAGCTCCTTATAATCTGAAATCAGAAGCTCGTGCATCTCAGAATGACACTCTTCAACTTGCAAGCACTCACTGTAATATAGCTTGTGAGTTGAAGTAACTCTGCACAGCATCATCTTGAAATGTGATAAATCGTTAAGGTTAATATATGTATAGTGAAGAAATGTTGCAATCTAATGCCAGCCACAAAATGGTTTTGCCCAAGCACATTTGTAGATTGTTGATTCATGCAAAGTCATTGTTAAAGATGAAGTATATAAAATAATAGATGGTGGCTGAGTCAGATGCCATATTCTTACTCTGCAATTGTGAATAACTGTTGATGGTGATATCAGTTTTGGAGGCTTCATCTACCATCTCGGGCTTCACTAATGCTTGTTTGTCTCAGCTTGGCCACTAACTTAGATTGTTGATTCATGCAAAGTCATTGTTAAAGATGAAGTATATAAAATAATAGACGGTGGCTGAGTCAGATGCCATATTCTTACTCTGCAACTGTGAATACCTGTTGATGGTGATATCAGTTTTGGAGGCTTCATCTACCATCTCGGGCTTCACTAATGCTTGTTTGTCTCAGCTTGGCCACTAACTTTAGTTGGGAGTCTGTATTCCACTGATTTGGCATCTCATGCTTTCATCCTTCTCTTACTTTTCTTTATGCTTTGTTTTTTCCCTTTTCCTTTACGAGTGTATCTCTATAATGTAGCACAATGTCTATCCCAATAGAATCAGATGAACGTGTTGTCAGATACGGACAAATTCATCGTTTTGTTTTTCCCATCTAAAGCTGATGCATGTGAGGTTGCATTAGAAAACTTTCAATAACGGACTTAAATGCAATGCTAAACTCTCAATAAATGACCTTCCCCCTACCTGGCCCAAACTGAGTTTTTGTTGGTGACATCAGTCTGAGTTTTTCTTGAATGATCTGTTGAATTGATCAAAAAATTGAAAGAAGAACTTTCATTATTGACTAAACCATAATTTATATAAAAGTATTTGAACATACTTGCAGACTCTTAATATAAATAATATACAGGATCCTAACTCCTTCTATAGATTGATCAATCTTGACTCCATCCAGATTCTAACATATTTTCTTAAAACAATTAGATAACTTTTTAATTTATCCAATAAAAAAAAGTCTAATTTATTTTTTTCTAAAATTTATTCTAATAAAACTCTAGTTATTCCTAAAAGAAACTAATTGATTGAAAGAGATGATTCTTCAATACTCCCCTTACCAACTAATGTCTCTTAATATATATTTGTTTATTGATGCGGTCTGAATCTTCCTCTCCACGGCTCCGAACCTCCTGTTCGGTCGCATCACCTATTTAGGGTTCACACTGATAAAGTCTTCAAGCTCCATCTTGGACCTCCAATCTGCTTCTCCGAGTCCTTACTCCTGCCTTGGCCTTCGATCTATATCTCTTATCTATGAATCAACACCATCAATGGGGGCTAGCGTTATCGACATTACCCTTTCGATGATTAAGTCAGTACAACGTTGAAAAAGAGATTGCCTTCCTTGAGGGAAAAAGATTGAACTGGAAAGAGAAGAGTACCGTCCACTAAGGAGGGGTCTAAGCTGAAAGAGGATGCCTTCCACTGGGGGAGAGTGCTTCAGCTAGGATGAAGTGAGGAGGAAGAAGAATAATGTTGAAGAAGTCAAGCACTGAGTTGATTGAAAACTACTTACAACAAGTAAGCCCGGTGGCCATTATCCTCTTTTGGCAACACCCCACTCCTTTTATAGCAATGAGACTCACCTTCATACCAGTTGCCATCTACTTTCGTGTGCTTTGACTCGAGGTTAGAAATAGGGGCACATGCCTGATGGGTTTTATCTCTTGTCAGAGAAGAGCTCTGCACAAAAGATCTATCATCTGGGTTGACTTCTTGATGCCAAAAGTTGTCACCTGTCAAATCTTCTGGGGCGGGGCTGTTCCTGCATGGTTAGTAAAGTAGTCGGAGGAATCAAAGTCCAAGGGGATATTCATGAGTAAGGAGTATTTGTAGGATCGGTGGGGCGTGCTAGAGGGGGGGTGAATAGTGCGTTCGTCATTCGTTCATTTTTCTTTCATTCACACTATCAAAGCAAACTTAGCAGCGGAATTAGATACACAAGCACAGGGACTCACAGATTTTACTTGGTTTCTAACCCTCTAGGGTTAATACGTCCAAGGCCTATGTATGGGAAGCGCTTGCCCAGTAGTGGTCTCCTTTCCGAACATTTATTCGGAGGCAGAGAAACTCATCTTATAGTCTAGAGTAATAATATAAATCAGAATATAGAAAGTAAGGCTTGAAAGAATAGAATAAACCAAAATCGTATCGAAGCCGATTCGGGAAAATCCTGAGCGCCACACACTTCTCCTGGAACTTCTTCGGTAGCACGAGCTTGGCCCTGTTCGCATTCAACAGCACCACAGAATGAAGAGGATTGCGTAGAAAAGTTGTATCTCCTGAATAAGCACTAATCTGATCCGATCTTTTCGGACTCTATCTGGGCTGATTCTTCTAGATCCAAGCGTCTCAAACATATAGGGGCACCAGGAAGTGATTAGGGCGCCTAGATTTAGTCAACTCGAGTTTGATCTGAGTTGATTTCGGGCTTATTTCGGCTGCTTCTGTGTATTCCTCTTATGCTTTCTTCGTCTTGCTTCTAGCTCTTGGTTCCTGCAAGATAAGTATACAAACACGCAAGCAACTTAAGTCTATCTGTAGTCTGTCTAACCTACTAGGCTTATCTAAGTTTTACCATGTAGGTCTAACCTACTAGCTTACCCGTGCCTAACTCCCCGTTAGGACTAGTCACTTCCATAGGTAGACTTTCCACCTGCCAAACATCCAGTTTGGACTTTCTAATGCCTAACCTCCATTTAAGATTAGTCACTTTCTAGGTAGACTTTTCACCTGCCAAACATCCAGTTTGCATTTTCCCTTGCTTAACCTACAGTTAGGACTAGTCACTTCCCTAGGTAGATTTCTCACCTGTCAAATATCTAGTTTGGACTTTCCCTTGTCTAACTTCCAGTTAGGACTAGTCACTTCCCTAGGTAGACTTCTTACCTGCCAAACATCCAGTTTGAACTTTCCCTGCTAATCGATCCTCGACCCCCCTAGGATTTTCTCATAGACATTTGGTCTACTTGACCTACATAGACTTCTACTGCTAGATATCTTGTCCACCTGACCTACCTAGATTTCCACTGCTAGACATCTGGTCCACCTGACCTATCTAGACTTCTACCTGGTGCACTTGATCAACTAGAACTTCCTTGCCCAATGCTCCAGATTAGGACTTCCTCTGTCTAGCCTCCAACTAGGACTTATCCTTGCCTGGTCTAACCAACTAGGACTTCTCGTTAGTCTTTTGATCAAACTGACCTGACTAGACTTCACTCATATCTAAATATTAGGTCCTGTTTGGATCAACCCTTAGTCAAACGGACTAGACCTATGTGTATTGTCAAACATCAAAACTCTAGAATCAGACCTAGTACTCCTTGCACCAACAGTATTCTCACAACTTGGATAACATGTCGAGGGGGTTCTAAGGGGGATGCTCCTGCATGATTAGCTAGGTATGAAAAGAGAGAACTTGAAGGGTCTATCGGAGAAGGTGTTGGTGCAAATAACACTATTCGATCAAACCCGAATTTTGATATTGGCAAAGGGTCAAAGTTAAGGTTATTTGTGATCTAACATACCTATCAAGATTTACAGAAAGTCCTGGTCGGTAGGACTAGGCAAGGAAGTCCTGGCCGGAAGAACTAGACAGGAAGATTTGGCAGATCGAGGACATCGGACAGGAAGCCTTGGGGGTCGAGGACACCAAGCAAGAAGCCCTGAGGATCGAGGACATCAGGCAGGAAATCTAGACGGGGTCAAGGACCGGAGGTCTAGTGGAAGTCCCGAGGATTAAGATCAACTGAATAAAAATTCAAACAGATCAGGTAGACCAAGGTTTGATATCATGTAAACTCTCCCGAGGGGAGTTATGAGGACACACTCTCGAAAAGAGAGCAATAAGCATCAATCCAACTTAAAGTTTCACAAGAGACCAAAAGTTGAGATTGGACAGTTGTAAGCTATCGTTAATACTCATTATATTATGTTTGTACTAACACTGTGATGCAGGAATCACACACATTGACGCCTGGACAGATTCCAAGCGTCTGGAAGTGTTCCAGGCGCCTGAATTTGGCGGAACGCAACAGCTAAGTTGGCAGGTTTTGATTGATCAATACACTTTAGCTTCTAGGCGCCTGAAAAGGATCCGAGAGTCAGGATATGGATAACTCAGCGATGAAATCGGATCGGATTGGCCTTGTTGGAGGCGCTCGGAAGTGAATCCAAGTGCCCGGGTCATCCTATAAAAGTAGGATTCAACCAGAGCTAAAGAACAACTAATTCCTCCATCGTCCAATTGCTACTCTGCTAATACAAGCCTCCAAGACAACGTACTCAAGCCTCAACGACATAACGACACCACGAAATCACTACGAGCTCAAACAAGCCTATCCTTTGGTAACGCCTTGTTAATTGCTATTTCTTTTTAATGTTTCTATTGTGCTTTTATTCTTTAAGGGTCGGTAGATTGTTACTGAACCCTACTATTGTAAAGAAATGAACCTTCTTCTCGTTCGAGAAGAAGTGAATAGTGATTGTCCAACGAAGCGGTCAAACTGACTGCAAGCCTTGGAGTAATAGCCAAGCGGTTGCGAACCAAGTAAAAAATAATTATTTCTCTGTATTGATACTTGTTTTATTTCTGCTATAACAATCTGAATTCGAACATTTCTGAATACGTACGAAGCACGTTATTAACTCCCCCAACACTTTCTCAATCCAACTTTTTGATCTTTACCTATAAATTGTTAGCGGAAGCACAAGACAAGAATAAAAATAATATCAAGAATAATAAGAGCAATGCTAGCCCCTTGATTTACTTGGTATCCACCTCCTCGAGGTGACCAATCAAAGGATCCACACACACCACCAAAACTTTTCACTATGAACTTTCTCTTTCTCAAAACAACTTTGAAGGTGTTGATAGGCTCCCGCAAGTATACGGGCGTCGTCAAGTAATAAAAAGATCGAATCCACAGGGACCATGGAATTACTTACTAGAAATTAGCACAAAAAGGTGGGAGAGAAAACGAGCATGAGTTGTTGTGGGGGAGAATGGAGCACTCTAGAGTACTTAATCCTAGTTTCGGAGAAAGAAAACGACTGTGACAATGGTTGTGAAGCGATCCTAGAATTTCAGACTCCTCAGGGTATTGATTGATTGACTTGGATCCTCTACCTTTCCTCAATAATTGTGCAATTGTAGGGACGCTAACCAATATATCCAATTAGACCTCGTCAGGTATCCTCGGAATAAATCATTGGTGTTCTTACGTCATCATTGTCAGATCAAGGTGATTCTAGATAGCCCGGTTCAAGGTTTTCCTGTGTCACTCAGGCGCCCCGGAATACTACTAAAATCCTATCCCCTGTCACAGGATATCTTTTTTACGGACCTCTCTCCAACAATGAATAACCGCTAACTATCCCTCATAGAAACTAATTATGATTTAAGAAACCCCTCGGAAACTCGCCCGGTTCAAGGCTTTCTTCCTGTCACGAAGCGCCCCGGTGTACGGCCTAATGATTCCTCAAATCACAATTAATCTCTACCCTCATAGATTCATACACAAGCATTTCATCATTTACAACACAAGCATAAATCCACAAGGCAATAGACAATCAAATCATAGAAAACGGTAGATTAACAAATCCAAGTTACAATCATCCAATACACCTGATTCATCCTACATCCTAGAATCTAGGGAACTACTCCATATCGTGGAGGTTACAATACAAGGAAAAGAAAGAGTTCATCCTAATCCAAAGATAAAATAAGAAATGCAGGAAATAGGACTTATCGTTCTTCCTCAGACTGAAATCTCCACGTAGATGTGATGAAGATGGGATGGAGCAGCCGGATCAGTGGATGGATCGTCGAATCTCGCTCCGGAATAGGCGTCGGTGGCTCTAGAATAGCTCCGGTGGCTCTCCAAGGTCTCCCCCCTTGTTAGGGTCCTAAATAGAGGTATTTATAGCTGCAGCCCGAAGTCAGACACGCCTCCGTCCACACGGCCATGCCTGGAAGGCACGGCCAGAAGCTGTGAAGGTTCTGTTTAGGGGCACGACCGTGCCTTTTAGGCACGGCCAGAGGTAGTGGTGTCTCTGATTGGAGGCACGGCCGTGCCTGTGAGGCAGTTTCGATGTTTGATGTTTGATAATACACCTAAGTCTGGTCAGTTTGACCAAGGGTTGATCCAAACAGGACTTGATGTTTGGATGTGTGGAAGTGAGCGAGAAGACCTAGTCGGTTAGACTAGGCAGTGGAAGTCCTGATCTGGACGATCGGGCAAGGGAAGTCCTGGTGAGTGAAGCTGGGCAAGGGAAAGTCCTAGTTGTAGGCTAGGCAAAGGGAAGTCCTGATTTGGAGGATCAGGCAGAAGTCTTGGCAGAGTCAAGTGCACTAGGTGAAGTCTGGGCTCGTCTAGGTGACCGAGTCGTAGCAGAAGTCTGGGCTGGTCTAGGTGACTGAGTCACAGCAGAAGTCTGGGCTGGTCTAGGTGACCGAGTCGCAGCAGAAGTCTGGGTTGGTTAGAGAGAACCGAACCGCAGTAAAAATCCTAGAGGGCGAGGACAGAGCCGAGCACAAGTCCAACAAGTCTGGAGGACTTGGTTGGCATGAATTCTCCAGAATGGAGTGGGTTAGACTAACCCAAGATTTCGGTAGATATATGAAGTTAGACCCACTAGGTAAGGCTTTAGGTTGTTTTGTTTGCTTGCTTGTATGCTTGTCTTGCAGGAACCAGGAGCTGGAAGCAAGAGGGAAAAGCAGAGGTGAAGCAAGTAAAGTCAACTCAAAGTCAAACTCAAAGTCAACTCTGGTCAAACCTGAGTTGAGTCGACTCAACCGGAGACTTGAGTCGACTCTGTTAGTGCAGGAAGCACTAGCAGATCGAATCTGAGTTTTGATTATGGAACTAGGATCAAATTAAGTATGTGATTTGGCTAACCAGGTTGAAGTGAGCTTGCAGAAAATAGGTAAAGTTCTAGTGCTGCTAGGCATGAAGTTTTGGCAGAGTCAAAGTGCACCAGGCACAAGTCTGGACTTGGTCAGGAGGACCAAGTTGCA